>NC_041234.1:88296462-88327816 GCF_002837175.3 Physeter macrocephalus | reverse complement strand
GCTGATTCACTTTTTTATAAAGCAGAAATTAACACACCACTGTAAAGCAATTATACTCCAATAAAGATGTTAAAAAACAAAACAAAACAAAACAAACAAAAAATCTCAATGAGTAGAATTTTATTAAGTCCAAACTTATACATTCTGTGCAAACCTGGGTAAAATCTGTGGAATAACAAATGCCAGTAAAACAGATGGCAATGACCCCATGTGTGGATTTGTCCAAGAGGCACTTTTCAACATTCAGCAATAGTTTCTTTGACCAGCCACGTTAAAGGCCAGTTCTTGGCAGTGCTATCCAATTGGCAAATTCATTCTTTGTTATCTCTATTCCTGGTTTTCTACCCTTTTTCCGACTTTCAGCTGTCTCTCCATTTACTGACATTTAGCAGTACTGGTTATGCTACTGTCCTCAAATCTTCTCATGTGAGAATATCTCACATAGCACAACATGTCATTTTCCAAAGGATATTTTTAATTCATAGGTTAATGACTCAAGAGCCTCTTACTGAGCACAGGACATAAATGTATACTTGGTTTGAGTTTGGGGCTATTTTAATGGAACCCTGGGCATCTGTATATCTCCTAATCTGATATTTTATACTCAGTAGGCAATTCAACGTTTTAACCTTGTCCAGAATTAATGCTTTTCCTCCTCACATTCCTTTCAAATCACCATCCAAGGTAGAGCTACAGTCACTTCTCTTTCACTCAAGAATGCTTTCTCCAGTGGCCCTTAACTTGGACATTCCTTGCTTGGGGTAGAAATGGAAGGGAAAGAGAGCTAGTATTTGTAAAATAGTTGAGTCAAGTAAACGCCAAACAGACAATTCCATGTTTTATAGAGCCATGCCCAAATTTGTAAGCCAAGATGAAGAAGAAAACTTATCAATATTATTGATACTGCCAAATAGTAAAGCTAGTGGAGCTAAGAATTAAGAGCTTGGAAATAAACTCTTGTATATATGATCAAATGATTTTGAAAATGGGTGCCAAGACCATTTAATGGAGAAAGGACATCCTTATGAACAAATGATGCTGAGAAAATTAGATATCTACAAGTAAAAGAAGAATTTGGACCCTTAATTTTCATCATATACAAAAATTAACTCAAAATGGATCAAAGACCTAAATGTAAGAGCTAAAACTATAAAACTCTTAGAAGAAAACATATGGGCACACAAGCAACAAAAGCCTGTCAATAAGTGGGACGTCCTCAAACTAAAAAGCTTCTGGACAGCAAAAGAAACAAAATGAAAAAATGAAAAGGCAACCTACAGAATGGGAGAAAATACTTGCAAACCATTTGTTGGATAAGAGGTTAATACAAAAATATATACAGAACTTATATAACAAACAATCTGATTTTTAAAATGGGCAAGGGAACTGAATTGACATTTTCCAAATAAGACATCCAAATGACCAACAGGTACATGAAGAGATGCTCACCATCACTGATCATCAAGGCAACTCAAATGAAAACCCTGATGAGATATCACCTTACAATTGTTAGAATGGTTGTCATCAAAAAGACAAGAGATAACAAGTGTTGGTGAGGATGTGGAGAAAAGGAAACCCTTGTGCACTGTTGGTGGGAATATAAATTGGTGCAGCCACTATGGAAAACAGTATGGATGTTCCTCAAAAAATTAAATCTAGGACTACTGTACCATCCAACAATTCCACTTCTCATTATATATCCAAAGGAAATGAAAATGGGACACTGAAAAGATATCTGCGCTCCCTTGTGTATTGCAGCATTATTCAAAATAGCCAAGGTACGGAAATGACTTGTGTCCAATAATGGGTGAATGGATAAAGAAGATGTGATATATATATTCAGCCATGAGAAAGAAGGAAATCCTGTTATTTGGAATAACATGGATGGGCCTTGAGGGCATTATATTACATGAGATAAGCCACACAGAGAAAGACGAATACTGTATGATTTCATTTACATATGAAATCTAAAAAAGCCAAACTGGAAACAGAGTAGAATCGTGGTTACCAGGGGCTGTAGGGTGGCAGAATTGGAGAGATTTTGGTCAAATGGTACAAACTCCCAGTTAGAAGATGAATAAGTTCTGAAGCTCTAATGCACAGCACTATGATTACAGTCATTAATACCATATTATATACTTCAAAGTTGCTAGGAAACCAGATCTTAAATGTTCTCACCATAAAAAATTATAATCATATGACGTGATAGAGGTGTTAGCTAATTGTATGATGGTAATCATATTGCAATATATAAATGTATCAAATCATCACCTTGTACACCTTAAACTTCCACAACGTATGTCAATTACACCTCCAGTTTAAAAAAAGAAAGAAAGAAAATATATGGGAAAAGCTTCCTGGCATTGGATTTGGCAATGATTTCTTGTACATGACACCAAAAGCACAGGAAAAAAAATAGATACATTAAATTTCAACGAAATTAAAAACTGTACATCAAAGGACATTATCAACAGAGTGAAAGGGTAACCTATGGAATGGTAGAAAATATTTACAAACCATATAACTGATAAGGGATTAATATCCAGAATATAAAAAGAACTCCTACAACCCAACAACAATGACAAAAACCACCCAATATAAAAATGGGCCAAGAACTTGAATAGACATTTCTCCAAAGAAGATATACAGATGGCTAATAAGCACAGGCGACAGTGTTCAACATCACTAATTGTTAGGGAAATGCAAATCAAAACCACAATAAGATATGACTTCACACTCATTAGGATGGCTACTACATTTATAAAAAAAAAAAAAAAAAAAAGAAAAAAGAAAAGCAGAAAATAACAAGTGTTGGCAAGCATATGGAGAAATTGGCACTCTTGTGATGGAGAGAAAGAGTGAGAGGGATATTGATTTCCTAAGTTTCTTTTATTCACAGTTAACAACAAGAGGCAAAGGCACTTGATCTAGAGTTTTACACAAAGGAAGTAGTCATGTTCACATAAAAAGGGAAATTCTGATCCTACCAGCCCCAGTGAATTATGGGGATTAGAAAGGAGAAGCTGAGAAAATAGGCAGGCAGATGTATACCTCTCTGTTTCACTTCTTTGGGATTCTGGAAGTTTCTGAAAGGAGAAGTCCTCAGAGGTTACTCCTTCACCAGAGTCTCCCTGAGAGCTTCCCTGTGTTGTGAAAGATAACAGAAGTTGCTGTTTCCTGTGAAGAGTTGTAGAATATAGCTGAGATCTCTGGATGGGGAGCTTATCCATGGAAATTGTGGCAGGGATAAAGTAGCCCTGGATCGCATGGCCACATGATACTATTCTTGAACCCTTATTGTGCCAGACATTACCCTTAGCACTTACACATTCATATCCACTCAGGCATTACAACATTCCTCTGAGTTAGTACCATTATTAATATTTCAAAGCCCCAGATCTTATACAACTCAGTCTTAAACATCATGTCTACACAAAAGATTCAAAATACATCAGCAGGAGAACAACGTATTTTGGAAAGTATGATGTTAGCATATTACAGAGGTCATGGATATAGAGCTTTACTGCATTCATCTTACACTTCAGGTCACTAATGTAGTTCAGTAACTTTGATTTCATTTCCCACTTCACTGGATAATTGCAGGAACCTTGGCTCTTATACCCCAGTTTCAAGTGGTAATCATATCCTTCAAGTAGGCTTAAATCCTTCAGTTGGCTGACAGTTATTATCTTCTTTCAGACTAATTTCCTGCTGAGGGAATGTCCATTATTTTTGCAGACTCATCTATGTATTGTCAGGTGCCAGTGCACTCAATATTTTGTAATGCTGTAATTGTGTCTCTTCTATCTTTGTCAGAAAGCACACTAGCAAATGGCCCTACTTCTTAGTGTAAACAAAAAAAGGCTTTCAGGAACACAAATCCCTTTCTTCAACTGTCAGAGTATTGTAGACATTCCTTAAATAACATTCCCCACAACAGATTTTGCTTAATATCAATTACTTGAATATCTGGAGGCTGGCCAGAGATATTACTCATCCTCATGTTCATTATCAAAGATTGAAACCATGAAGTGTAAAATCTCTCCCTATGTCAAAGAAGACTCTGCTTCCCCACACCCAGATGGTTCTGAATAATTACTCTTTGATTGTGCACTCATATTTGTTCTCTCACTGATTGCTTGCTACAAAGATACTACCTTTGTTCCTGGATTTCAGTGCTATAATTGGGTTCCAGTCCATTCTTTGCCCTTGTTTTCAGAAAAGCAATAAAGTTTACTCAATTGGACATCTCTCAGACTAAGATCCAAAATCACTCCAGACAACAAATCATGTCCCTTTTCCAAATCCGACTTGCACATATACACCTTCTTGATCTTTATTTCTTCTGTAAACTAAATCAGTTTAAACATATTGATGCTTTTATATTTTATAATTTCTGTCTTGACTTAGCTTGTGTGAAATTATTGTCCTTAATTAAATTATTACTTGTTAGTTAATCCCAATTCCTTGAAACTAGATTTGTATTTGTGTTTTTCCCAGTGCCATTGTGGAAACAAACAAATTGCTTTTATCTCATTCTTTTATGCTCCTAGAAATCTTTATCTGCGCCTCTGTTTTAGCACTAACCACAGTCTGCTTTTGCATTATTTTCATCTATAACGGTCTAGCTAAGTGAATGTCCGTATCTCTGTGATTTGCTAGAGGGTAGGGGCCACATCCTAGTCATTTCTCAGTATATAGCACAGTGTTGTGAATACAGAAAGTATTTAATAAAGTGGTAGGTGATTTACATTGAGTGATGCGATGTGGCTGACACTGAGACATAGCAGTACCTGTTTCTTGAAATAGCTATTATTTTGCTCTCCTTCATCATTGCTTTCTGTTAACATATTTGGTCAAATACCAGTACTTGCTCTATCTCATGTTTGCTTTGTTGGCAAGGCTCAGCACAAGAGGCTAAGCTCTTTATTGGTCAGAGTGGAGGAAGGTTGTGGTCTACTGTGAGATAATCCTGTGTGTTTTATTGACTGTGGTTAATAATCATTGTAATAACTAATCCTATTTAGCCCTTTACAGTCCTGCTCATTGAATGCCAATTATGTGCTAGGAACTTTATACATTATAACAGTAATCTTCATAGCAGATATAAGGAAGCTATTATTATGCCAATAACAATAAAAACAATATATATTGATATACTAGGCATTGTAATAAGTGCTTTACTTGTATTTTTTTTTTTACTGACCTTTCAGAATAACACTATGAAGTTAGTATTACCATTATATCCACTTTATAGATAAGTAAACTGAAGTTCAGACGGGTTGAGTAACTTGCCCAATATCACATAGCTGGTAAAAATAGACCAGAACAAATGGAAAATAATAATTGACAAAGCACAATAGAATTAAAGATTAGTAAGTTGAATGGAGAACTAGACAAATTGAAAGGATTTATCAGAGAATAGAAAAATGAAGAAAATAGATTAAAATCTAAACTAATCATTTTGAAAGTTTTAAATTTTAGGAAAAAAGAAAGCATTCTAAATGGATCCAGCACCCCTGCTCCCAAACAGATTACCTTAAAGCAAAAAAAATCAGGCAGGCTTCAGAGTTAGTCATTAAATGCCAGAAGACAATGAAGCCACCTAATACTTATCAGTGCTTATTATGTACTAGGCACTGTATTACATACTTAATATTGCCTGTCTCATTTAATCTTCACAACAATCTTGTGAAATTGGTATTATTTTTTATGTTCATTTGAGGCTGAAGAAACTTGAGGCACAACGTTAAGTAATTTTCCAAGTTCTCATAGCCAGTAAGTTGCAGAATCAGAACTTATACCTATCTGTTTGAATCCAAAAACCTATCCTCCTACCACTTCAATGCTCTACCTAACATGCTTTTACATCTCTGTTCTCAAGAGCTTAAAGTTCTGTTTTATACTAGTTCTTGCTTGGTTTAATCCAACACATGGAATATGTCCTCATATCAGAATTTGTATGATTGCTTTAACACATATTCTTCTACCATATTCCACACCCCACAACCAAAATGACCTTAGATTTAGACTTTAAACCTATTCTTGATGTTTCTATTTCATAAGTGGAATGGTCTGAATGTTTGTGTTGCCCCAAATTTCATATGTTGAAAATCTAATGCCTAAGGTGATGGTATTAGGAGGTGGGACATATGAGAGGTGATTAGGTCATGAGGGTGGAGCCTTCACAGATGGAATTAGTGCCACTATAAGAGAGGCTCCAAAGACATCTCTCTCCCCCTTCTACCATGTGAGGACACAATTAGAAGTCAGCAGTCTGCAATCTGGGAGAAGACCTTTACCAGAACACAGCCATGCTGTTGCCATGATCTTGGACTTCCCAGTCTCTAGACTTGTGAAAAATAAATTTCTGTTGTCTGTGATATTTTGTTATAGCAGCCTGAATGGACTAAGAAAATAAGACAGTGTTTCTAAGATCTGCCCCTGACAGTGAGTTGAAATTCATCATTTATTATAGCTCATTTATGTCTTCTGTTTTTCTCACATCAACCTTTACTCCCTCCACACTGTTCTTCAGCACATGGCTCACAAGGCTCTACTTTCTGCTTAAAGCACTCTCTGTAACACTGGGTTTATGTACAGGTAGATCTGGTGACCAAAGAGTGTCTGAATGTTAAATTAGCTAGGTTGCGCTCTGTATTAGTTTATTAAATGAATGTTTTTTTCCCCAAATATTTAAGTCATATGAAAAGTCTCTCTTTTTGACATAAAAGCAATATTTAAAAAATAGGACTCTGAGAATGGAACTGTATGTTCTTCTAACACATTTTTCCTCAGGCTCTTAGGAAACAGAGTGGGCTTATAAAGAAAACACAGCTGTGAACAGAAATGATTTGTATCTATACATGCTATCTATATTTGCATACATGTCAATTTATAAAACAAATACTTCAAATTCATTTCTACAAAATTTAGTAACTGCCTACTCCAGTCAAACCATATCTGTGCCCTTTGAGATATGCCAACAAGTTATTTCCTAAAGAGACCTTAGTTGCTCCTCACAAAGCAGCACAGTTCTGGAAGAAGATAGAATAGGCTCTGAAAGAAGTCAGACTTAGTTGGAAACTTGAGTTTCATTCTTAACACCAAAGTGACCTCGGGCAAAAAGACATTAAAGCCTATGAGTTTCAGCTTCCTATCAAACAAGACCAGGGGAATCTTACTGTCTAACTCACAGTGTGATTGTGCAGATTAAATGAGATGGTATATACTAAAACATCCAAGAAAGTTCCTGGTATATGCTAAGCACACATACAATGTTACTTACACAGTCTGCCTTCTTACTTGGTATTTTGGACCTGTAGGACAACAATGGTGGCAGGCTGGTATCATGAAACAACTAGTGAGAACTTCAGAAAGTGGTTGATTCAGTACCCCAAATAATATATAAATAATATACATAACAAGAGGATTTAGCATACACATAATACTTTTATACAACTCAAAATGCCTTTTCTTAGATTGCCTTTTCTACATTTTACAAAACTTCTGGGGCAAATTGTTTAATTATGAGGAAATTGAGGCATAGATAGGTTAAGTGACTCACCAAAATCATGGGGGCTAATCAGCTAAAACTGAGTTGGTTGTTGCAATTCAAAGAGAGAGCTTTGAATATTCCAAAACTAATTGAAGGTTTTGAACTTGGGAGGTTTAAGGACCCCTAATGCCAGTTGCGCACCAAGCATGTATAATCTGGCTGAATCCCAGGTCATTCCATGCCAGATGGATCATGTTAAAATGCAATCCAGAAGTAGGAATGAGGGTATTATGGTTGACTCTCTTAGGTAAGTCTTATAAATAACAATGAGACTCCCATAGTGAAGACCTAACTTAGTTTCTTAGTTTCTTATACTAAAACAATTAGGGGTAGGGGAACAAAATCATCTGAAAATAGCATTGTACGTTTTCCTGGTTTTGCTATTATATCACAGCTATGTGAATTGTTACCATGGAAGAAAACTAAGTGAATGATGCATGGGATGCCCCTGTACATTTTTTTGAAACTTCATGTAAATAATTATTATCTCAAGATAAAAAGTTAAAAAGATAGCATCACACACCACAATCCTAGGCTATTTGGTACCTAATTCATTTTTTTTCTTTATTTAAAAGCAGTTGTATTAGGTTTTATTCAACTGAGATTGGAATTTAATATTTAAAGAGATTAACGTGACAAAAAAAAACAAGGAGGCATCTCGCTAAATAAAAGGTAAATTCTGAAAATCATATAATGAAAAACAACACCAGAATAAGGAGGCTCCTGGAAGCTAGGAGAAGGTGGACACCAGACTGCATGTGCTCAAGTCAGTAGGCACAGAACAGAGCCCTGCAAAAGTGATAGATAGCATGACATGCTGTTACCCTGAGTTGGTAGAGCTCCTCATGATATCCTTTTTCTTTCCAGCTATATTTCTGGCCCACATACTGTTAATACAAGCAAATATCTGCCAGAGCAGCATGGGAAACCCTTTTACTAATCTAATGCAATCAATACTATTGTGAAATAGGCCCTTGTAACTGAAGAGACAGTTCCATCCAATATAATTAGCTTTATTTCTTTACTGGGGTTCAGATAATGTTACTGGTATCTAGACAACATTATCAAAATACAGACCTAATCAGTCTCCAAAGGCAATAGAAATGAAAGCAAAAATAAACAAATGGGACCTGATCAAACTTATAAGCTTTTGCACAGCAAAGGAAACCATAAACAAAATGAAAAGACAACCTACGGACTGGAAGAAAATATTTGCAAATGATACAACCAACAAGGGATTAATTTCCAAACAGCTCATACAACTCAGTAACAAAAAACCAAACAATCCAATCAAAAATGGTTAGAAGACCTAAACAGACATTTCTCCAAAGAAGGTATACTGATGGCCAACAGGCACATGAAAAGATGCTCAGCATCGCTAATTATTAGAGAAATGTAAATCAAAACTACAATGAGGTACCACCTCTCACCAGTCAGAATGGCCATCATTAAAAAGTCTACAAATAACAAATGCTGCTGAGCATGTGGAAAAAAGGGAACCCTCCTACACTGTTGGTAGGAATGTAAATTGGTGCACCCACTGTGGAGAACAGTGTGGAAGTTCCTTAAAAAGCTAAAAATAGAGTTACCATACGATCCAGCAATCCCACTCCTGGGGATAAATCTGGAGAAAACTTGAAAAGATACATGCACCCCAATGTTCATTGCAGCACTATTTACAATATAATAGCCAAGACATGGAAGCAACTTAAGTGTCCATCAACAGATGAATGGATAAAGATGTGGTGTGTATAAATATATATACATATATACAATGGAATATTACTCAGCTATAAAAAAGAATGAAATAATGCCATTTGCAGCAACATGGATGGACTTAGAGATTATCATACTAAGTGAAGTAAGTCAGACAAAGACAAATATTATATAACATCACTAATATGTGGAATCTAAAAAAATAATACAAACAAACTTATTTACAAAACAGAAACAGACTCACAGACATAGAAAACAAACTTATGGTTACCAAAGAGGAAGGAGGTGGGGAGGGATAAATTGGGAGTATGGGATTAACAGATACACACTACCATATAGAAAATAGATAAACAACAAGGATTTACTGTGTAGCACAGGGAAGTTTATTCAATATCTTGTAATAAACTATAATTGAAAATAATCAAAAAAATAATAAAGATATATACATACATATATATACAGCTGAATCACTTTGCTGTACACCTGAAACTAACACAACATTGTAAATCAACTATACTTCAATTAAAAAAATAGATACCTAAGGAGGACAGTGTTTCCCAAGCTATAACAGTGCTGGACATTGAATAGGCTGGATCCTTGTGAGAACTCAAATATAAAGTTGGGGTGCTCTGTTTACCTGTGCTTCACCCTGCTGTTTTCTTCTCCTTGCTTCATTTATCTCTGTTCTTTTATGATCCTCTGCATCTAAACTGCTTCCTTCAGAAGATGTCCTTACCATTATCTCCTCTATAACCCATCTCCTGATTGTCATTCTCCATTTAGGAGGGATAGTCCAAAGTGTCTTCATAGGCCCTAGGTATCCAAGATTCCATACTGTCGTTTTCCCCTCTGATTATCCTGATCTGGACATTAATCTGATGGTTAGGTCCTTTCTCTCCATTATTCACCCATCAAAATTTAGCCATCCCGTGTCTCATCCAAACGAAAACAAAATATGGCATGTCACACTAAAAGAATCTCATTGGCTAACATATTAAATTCTAAATTAATTTTTTTGCACTAATAGTTATTGAGGACTTATCTTGCATATGGCATATTCCAGGCAATATGGTTATAGCAATGAACAAAATAGATAAGTTCCATGCTTTCAAGGATCATACATGTTAATAGAGGAGGCAGAAGATAATGAAGGCAATACAATGTCAAGTAGTAAAATCCTTATGAAGAAAATAAAACAGGATAAAGGAATAGCAAATAATTGCCACTTAGAGGAGGAGCTCAGGGAAGCATCTCTCTGAGTTGATATTTGAACAGAGACCTAAATGGTGTGGGAAGGAAGTCACAGGAGGGAAGAGAGTTCCAGGTAGAAGGAACAAACTGATTGAATATTAGTAAATGATTGCATTAAATCCTTGGCATCCTCTAAGGACCATAACAAGACTGTTGTAAACTTCAGTTTTTATGAATATCCCTTGTAACCTTAAAACCCTGCAGGCCCCACAAGATGGTGGTTTGTAAAGAACATAGTAGGAGCAATATTTAATTTCTTTTGAAAGCTTTCTTCCTCCTTGCACCTGCTGGATCTAATCCCTACTGTTCTTCAAACAGCTAGACTCTTCAATGAAACATGTTTTTTCTCCCCAAAGGGCATGAGGGATTTTAAATTGACTGGTCAAAGCTATTTTTTTTATGCTCCATTGTGTAAAGACACATTGTCTTGACTGCCAGTGACAGCCACTTTTAATCCATAAAGATTATGAAGAGTGACAGAGTGAGTCTTGCCACATCTGATCTCCTTTCATACTAATTGCTTAAGTTCTTAGTACTTGAGCTCAAAAGTTTACCTTCTGCTAAAAAAATAAGCCTATGCACACATTACCCTTCTTTTCAACTTCTTTTCCCTGAACTTCTTTTCCAATGTTTCTTTTCTTCCTCCTCTCCATTGATCCTGATGCCAGGACCACCACCTCTATTTTGTGTGAAACACACCATTCTTTCTGTTGCTAAAATGTCTCATTTGGTCATTCTGTGTCAAAACACCTCCTGTTGATTATGAATTCTCCATGGCTCTGCCCCTGGTTACTTGCAATTATGGCTGAACAGAATCCTGGGCAATTAGTCCCAGATTCAATTACCACATAGCACGTGCACATAGCACACTTGATTCAGTCAGGTGTAATACCTAAAGCATTTGCATTGAAGATTTAGGGTTCTATAAGGGAACTGTAGTTGAAGTAATTAATTTGAATGATCTCTAAGTTGCCATAAAATTTTATTTTTTAAAGAACTGACAACTACAAAAATACATATGGATTTTAAATTCTGAAGTCGATCTAATCTTTAGAAGTGAAGAACCAAGGATTTATAATGCTTTTATTATACATTGCTATTTAATCAAATAGCAGTTTATAAAAACAGATTCTTCCTAAATGAGTTCAAACAGTAATTTCAGAATGGGTATTACACATTTTATTCCATCTGTTATTCCTGACCCAGTGGAAGTGTGGTTCTCTCATAGAATATAATTGTGTATATAGGTGAGAAATTAAAAGTTAAATTAAGCTGCATTGTTTTGAACTCAATTTAAATTAATTCATGTCTTTTATTTTGTATAGGGCAAATTTCTACTCTTTGCAATAGTTGTAAAATCTGAATATACCTGAGATATTAAAATTAACATTATTATGAGTCAGTCTTCATGTTGGTTTGACATAATTTTATTTTGTTAGAGTGTAGGGACTGAGGTCCTCAAAGTATTTGTGATACTAAGCAATTCAGTTACACTTAACATTTCAATTTTTAGAGCACAGTCTTAACATGACTGATGAAATGACTTTCACATAATGGCGGTAATAAAAACAAAGGATTTCTATGCTCTGTATAGTTTCCAAAGAATACTCTAATTCTACTTCAACTTTGTTGATGCCTGGTTCCTGGAATTATCTCTACTTTGATACAAGTTCCTTTTTGCTCCTGCCTCTGAGTTTCTATAGCATTTTTTCATCTCTAGTAAAGTTCTTAAGATATCTTATCATTTTTATATATTGTAGGTTCTTCTTATCCACTAAACATGAGATCAGGCTCTGTGTTCTATTCAGCTGTATATCTCTATACCCATTTCAGTGCTTGGTACCAAGTAGGAACTCAGCACATGTTGACAGAATGAATAAATGAACAAATGGATGCATAAAGACAGAATATATGTCACTGCAACTTTTCCTGTCATTGTAAATCACTTTCAAGGGGTAATATTTCTGGCAATTAGAATACTGAGTACCGTGGAAAACCTGAGGAATTCTTAGTCCCTGCACATGAAAGACATCTAGATAAACAAATCATAAAATCTATACTAATTTTCTGTCATAAATTATTTAAACTGACTTTGAGCACATGCCTGCTGATATGATTAGAATTGCTATTTCATGCTAATGTTTTATTGACCCACATAATTATGAACACCAACAAAAAAGCAGAATATGATATCAAGTTGTAATGTGATACCTCTGAAAATGTAATAGATTGTAATACATTCTTTCTTTTGAGGTTCTGAAACTAGAAATTACATTCCTCTGACAGACTGTTGATTTATACAAAATAGCTAACTCATTTTGGTAACTTGGATTGATAAAATCATAATTGGAAAAGTGCCATGGTGCCTTCTGTTTAGAGAATTCAGCTGAAATTAGAAATTATATTTAAACTACCAACAGGAGAAATACTGGCTGTCTAATTACTTAGAACAGTGCAAATACCCTGTTTCTTGCCAAAGCAAAGAAAAAACTACCTCAAAGTGGTATAGCAGAGTTGACAAAATCCTTTAAGATGAGTATGTATTTCACTGTTCCAGTCTGGTGCTCTAAGACAACGTTCAAACTATTTACATTATTCACACTGTGCAATGCTCAAACATTATTCAACTATTGTGAATAAATTGTAATGACTCAATTAACTTGGAAATCAAGTTACCCATAATAATCATGTCATATTTAATAAAAATATCAGAGAGTTAAAATTGACCTATAATTTGGTTTAAGAATTCTAGATTAGCACAAATATGATTCATGAGTTTTGAATTAGAACTTCTGAACTAGAACTACCTCTTGCTTTGTTAATACTGGTAATATATAGTAGATAGATGAAAGAGGTCTAGACCAGAATTTTGATAATAGAATGAGTTACAGTAAGCTTACTTTTAAATGTAAATATTCCTTAAAAAGTTGAAAAACAGAATTACTCCATAAAAATATTGTCTCATAAACAACAGACAGTCCATGACTTTCTCCAGCAATCCTCTAAGAAGGATGCAGGTGTAAGTTAAGATTTTCCCTAGGTATGATGCCAGGTAAGAAAGAAACCACATCTGTTTGTTTTACCTCCTTTTTTTCCCAATGGAGTAGATTGGCATTTCCAACCTGTTTTATTGGAATACACATCCTGTAAATGTTAATAAAAACATGTGTGTGTGTGTGTGTGTGTGTGTGTGTGTGTGTGTGTGTGTGTGTGAGAGAGAGAGAGAGAGAGAGAGAGAGAGAGAGAGAGAGAGAGAAAGAGAGAGAGAGAGAGAGAGATGAAGAAGGAAAATATCTGTTGTCAAGTAAATTTGGGTTTCTCTGGGTTAAAGAAAGTTAAACAAGCTCCTCCCCATTCAATAAATCTAAAACCTTTCAATACTTTAAAATATATTAATTATACTGGGAATATTCATGATTTCAAAGATCTAATGTCTCAATGGATATTAAAATTTCAAGAAACACATTTTAGGTAATGCTAGAGTAGATAGTCAGCTTCTTTGAAGGTAGGAAGAATTTCTAATTTACTCCTGCATCTTTATTTCCTAGCACAATGTATGAATTCATTCTGGTTCATATATTCTTAAGTACATAACATAACTTTTAAGTTCAGAGGGACAGATCTGTACCTTTCTGTATACCCAATGGCTACAAACAGAATTGAAAGGGAGAAATAGGCACTCTCACAAAAGCAGCCCAACAAGAAAATTTTAAACATAGGCCCATAAAAGAACGCTGGCATATTCAAACAGAATAGTAAGAAATTCAGAATGTTTTTCTGCAAAACACCTATTCGCATTGGTATTTTGTAAACAAGCTTGATCTTTCAACTAAATGGCTAAAATTCATTTTGATATCATGAGTGCTAATGTTTACTGTTGTTGATGTTAAAATGGGAAACCCTGTTATTTTTTGAAATGGACACTGATCAGATTTTAAAAATGGATGCAAACTAAGGAGCATGTTACTGACAACCTAGCCACCCTTCTGAGCTAAATATCATCAAGGGAGTAGAATGTGCCGCTCAAAACTACATCAAGAAAACTAAATGGAGTAACTGTAAAATGAGCTTTAGTTAATTGTAACATGTCACAAGTCATGTTTGCAAAATAGAAGGAGGTGTGAACATGGAGCTCAAGTAAAGGAGTGTCAAAGAAAAGTATACACTCGTATGTCAGCAACAGAGTTCTTAAGCAAAGCTGGAGACCAAACCCCTGGAATTATCAGAGCCACAATAAAGTACAGACACTCTATATAGTATTTAAGAACATAAACCTTGGAGTGAGGCAAATCCTTTAGATAGGTTCTGACACACATAGACTGTATGACATTGGAACATTTCATTAACTTTATAAGCCTCAGTTTCCTCAATTTATAAATGAGGTTAAAAGTACTAACTGCATAGAATTATGTGAGAAATAAATATAAAAATACATGCAAATGCTTTGTGCAGGGCCTGGTTTATAGTATGCTTGACTTAAATGGTAATAGCATCATTACTTTTACTATGACTATAACTACTAGACTGCCTAGCTTTCTCCCAACTTTTAACTACAACAGAAGCCATCACTCCACTTTGTTTACATGGTAACCTAAGTTGCATTATTTCTTGATTAGTTTCTGTGACCCTAAACATCCTTACCATTCTGGTCAAGCTAAAGATATCTCTGGGTATAAGTTGTCTTCTCACCTCCAAGTTTTTTTTCTGCAATGCTTTATTCCTGGAATACCATTGGCCCCAGCCCACTAAATGAACTTCCTGGGGTGAGAGATTTTGATGTCTCTGCTTCGTGTCCTTAAAAATCCTGTTAAGTTTTGTTTAAATGGGCTTTTAAGTATGCTGTTTCATTTTCATGTCATTTATTTATTATTTATATGCCTCTCTCTTCCAGAAAAGGTTAGAAGTGGCTAAGTAATTTTCCAGTAAGCTTGATTTTAGAAATCTAATCTCTGTATTAAAAGTAATTTTTTATCTCAACAACAAAGGGAGTTTCCTGGGTGGTGGTGGGGGAGTGATGTTTATAGGGAGGCAATTCAAAGTAAATGAGGAACCATACAGTTTCTGCTTTTAAAGTACAAAGGTATAAAGGTTGAGTTTGGCAAATGCTGGAATCATATTAGAGACCAGGGCAGGACTTCAGGCAACAGCTTTCAAGAACCTCGTTTTCACAATGAGGAAACTAAAACCCCCAAAGTTAAGTGATCACACTTAACAAGTTAGTGACATTATCATTCTGCTTTAAATAGTAATGGTTAAGCAAAAATAAATTGACTACATTTTCTCAGTTACCCATGATTATAGAAAGGCTATCTACCTCCTTCTTGTAATGTTATCTGTCATCTGTTATCAGCATACCTTATTTGAGGCAAAGTACCTAGAAAGAAAATATTTCTTGAATACTAGACTCATACACCTAAAGTTATGGATAATTCTGAGGCTCCAATACCACCACTATAAAGAGGGGTGGTGGCACAAAAAATCAATGACCAATGTCATACTCTCATCTTTTCACAGTTCTTAGGACTCTACTTCTTCAGGAAGAACTCATATGTTAATCAAATTGTCAGAAAAGAGCTTTTGGCTCCCTCCTTTATTTTTAGAATTTGTCCCTAGTATGAATTTATTCTTTCCACATTCTTAGAATTTATTTACTCCCGACCAGCAGATGAAATATATGCTTATATTGTATTTTGACATAAAATCATAGAATTGTAGAAAGAGAGGTATTGATATTATTCTACTATCTATGCCCTATTCTACACCTTTGTCTTCATATTAATGATGAATGATATCTTAGACTGTAAACTATTGGATGAGAAGAACCTTTTCTTTCACTCATTTACTCAACCAATATTTGTTTAGCAACTATTGTGTACCAGATCTTGAACATCTAGAATCAGGTCAAGGTGAGCTCCCTGAGACAAAACTAACAACCAACCAAACAACAATTAAAAATATATATATTTATATAAAAATTTATGTATGTGTGTGTGTATATATAGATAGATAGATAGATAGATAGATATACACAGTATGTTTGGCAAATAGCAGAGGCTTATATATTTGATGAACAAGCGAATGATATGATGGGTATGATCTCAAAAAGGTCTGTAAAATATCTGGATTACCAAACACTGCTTCCCAATTTGACATATGGATAACACAGCACAGTCATGCAGTTTGATGTACTAAATAATTGGTTAACCTTGACGACACTGATGTTGGTGATGGCGATGGTAAATTTCATTGCCTATGATTGAAAAACAAAAGAACTGCCTTTTTCTACGCGTATTGAACCCTTCCACCAAATGAATTTAAGGAGAGGTACCCTTCTTGAGTTTAAAAAAACATAGAGTTGACTCAAAAATTTCCTTCAAAATCGGCTTTTTAATGTTAGTTTTAATCAGTTGGATAAAGCTTTACAATTAACAAGACTGGCCTTATTTCAATATGAATTTTCTGAATTTGCTAATGTTTCTCTCAACTGTTGGGGGTGGAGTGATGGGGGTGGGAAGCTTTCAAAATTTAAATACTTTATTATTATTTTTAAAAAATAAGTTCTAATCTGGGAGGCTAACTGTAATATTATTTTGTCATGTATTAAACCTGATTCTATAGTGCAAGGTTATATTCTTCTCTCAAATATATATGCTTAATTTCCCCTGAAAATAAGAGTTTTGCTTGAGCGATCACAGAATATGGAACAGTGATTACTTCTTACCTGAATACACAGTTCTTGCTGTGGTTCACAAGATTCTGACTATAATCATATCTTGTGATTTGTACTTCTTTCTGTAAGCTTACTGGTTTACAGAGACTATTAGTTAAACTTCTAGCTAATTTACAGTGTCTACTTAACCTCGGAGTCCCTTGAACTTCACCATTTACCTTGATGTGGAGCTCAGTATTAGTCAACAGGAGAAGCAAAATTCTCTATGACTCCAAGTATCTCCAGATTGCTACTTTTGTCACACAAGCCTTACCAGTGCTCTTTGGAGCTTTTGTAAATTAAAGGAAGAGATGTGACAAACAAGGACAATTTTTCATCCATGACTTTCTTAACCCTAAGATTTCACTTTAATTTCTTTGCTAGTTCTGCAACCTCTTCTTTGGTTCTTTAGCTGGAGTGTACAATATTTCAAGGGGCCCTTTCAGTGCCCTGGCTAATCTGCCCTTGACAACTCTTTTTTTTTGTTTGTTTTTTGCTTAAGTCAGCAGAGAGAGGTCCAGAGATACAGATTGATTTATTTGGCACTGCTTAGCAAGAACAGAGGCTGCTAATTTTTTTTTTTTTTGCTAGTCTGATTAAATTACCATGAAACACATTTTCCTATAATGAATCCTAGCACCTTCACCTAGGTTAACATCTGGCAGCTGCATGGCCTTGATAGAGAGGGTTGAGTTAAATAAGCTGCTTATGTGCCTGTACTCAAGCATTTATTCAACAAAGCTAAAGCACAATCCTTAATATCCTTTGCCTTTTTTTTTCTCTGTTCTAGGCATATCAAGTTTGCTTCCACTCCAAGGCATTTACACTAGCTGTTCCTTTTCTCTAAAAGGATCTTTCACCAGATCTTCCCATGACTTGCTTTCTTATTTTGTTCAGGTCTCTGAGGAGATCACCTCCTCAGAAAGGCTTCAGAAACTCCTATCTAAAATGACCTACAACCCCATAATATTCTATTTACATACTCTGCTTCCTCTCTCTTTTTTAAATAGAACTTATCTGCTATTTAAAAATATGCTACTTACTAATTATTTATTACTATTTATACACCTACTAAAATGTAAGTTTAATGTAGGCAGGGATACTGCCTACCTTGTTTTCAACTGTTCCTCCCTCACTTTACCTCAGTGCCTGGCACATGGTAGGTGCTAAACAAATACTTCAAAATGAATGGATGAGATCGTAATTGAAAGCACGGTATGTGTTTGACACTATTCCAAGTTCTAAGGGTTCAGCAGTGAGCAGTACTCATAAAATCCTTGCTTTTGTGAAACCTATGCTCATGGAGGATTGTTGCAAATATCCAGGTAAGAGATCATGAGAAATTTTGCTAGATTTGCAGTGGTTGGGATAAGGAAGGTCTAGATTGGAAAGATGTTTAATTGGTAGACTAAATAGCCTTTGCTAATTTTCAACAATATTAGGGTGATAGTTCATTGTCATCAGAGTCTGGACAAAGTTTAAATTGAATTGAAGACAATCTAACCATTTTTATGCTTCTTATCTTATTTCCTGAACTCTCACTACTTTTTCGCCAAGCACTCAGAGCTGTCTTTCTTCTCTTTAGCTAACCAAGTCTCCTCACTGGTGCATCCAGATCTACTCTCCTTATAAGTGTCTAATACCCCAAATTTCCACCCCCTTGCCTTGTTTGAAATCTCTAATTCCTGGGACTCTTAGGATTCAGGTAGTCATATTAACATGAAACTTCTCTACATTTGGGATGCTCATATTTTATGCAACAAATAGGTTTTTGCACTATGGGCTAAGTACTAAAGATAATAATAATACATAATTAATACATAATACTAAAGATAATAATACTAAAGATAATAATAATGAATACATAATAATACATAATTAAATAAGACAGAAAAGGTCTGCACCTCAAGAAGCTCTCCATCACAGTCAAGTCATCTCCCCAATGAGTTCTGGGTTTTCCTTTTTATAAAGTCCATACCTTTAGTCAAACTACTTCCTACAGTTTTCTTTCTTATGTAAAGAATGTCACTATTTTCAGGTGATGGATATACCCAGAGCACATTAATATTCAAGCCTCTCCCAACTCAGGTTACCAACTTCACTTACATCCCAGACACCTTCATTCTACCCTGTGTATGCTTCCATCACGACCACACTCATTAAACTAGGGGGAGAAAACAGCAACAGAAAAAATAATTTAAACAACACTAATAAAGCACCTAACCATCAGAAGAGTCGGTTTCCCCCCTCCAACAGCTCAGCTTTACAGCCCTTCTCCCATTTATTATTGAAGGGTTACAGTGTTAAGCTAGACATTGATATTCCAATGTAACTCTCTCATTTATTTCCAGGTCAAGCTTCAATGAATGTATAGATTGTATTTTCCCCCCTACTGTTGACTGATATGTTCAGTTTTTAAAAGCTTAGGGTACAGTGATTCATATTGCTGTCTTAATTCTCAAAAAAATTAATCAATGCCCACATCTATAGTTATAGTTATTATAACTATAATGGACATATATAATTTTACTGTGGAAAAGATGAAGTTATGGTTCATACATTATATATGATATGTATTTGAATATTTTATGACTAGGTGAGTGTAAACATAGGAATAACTGAGAACCATTTGATGAAGACCTGGTCAATTTTAACCAATCTGTAAAATACAGACAGCTGTACTACTCAGATGTCAGAGCTGTAGTCATTAGTTAGGTAATTGTGTGAATCCTAAGATTATAGTCTTAATATAATTTTTTAAACTTACTATTAAAATCACTAGTAAAAACTAAAATGAGGCTTTAAAAACTTGAGCTTCAAAAATTACTTTTCTAGTTTTTTCTTGAGGTCATATACATTTCTGGTAGCATATGATATTCATGTAAAGCACACAAAATTTTTTTCAAAATGTCAGAAAATCTAGCACATATAAGAGGCTTAAAAATTGATAGAGTTAAAGAAAAATGTAGCTTAAAAAAAAGTAAATGTCAAATATAAAAATATCCAGGATGAATAACTTTATAGTACCATAAGTAAACTTCTGTTTCCCCAAAGCAATGAATCTGTAATAACAAATTAGCTAGATATTATTATATTTTTGGTAATTAAAAAAGCTGTATTTTTCCTGAGTCTATGAATTTGATATTTTAAAGCTTCCAGATAAATTATATCAAAATACCATTAGTTTTAATTACCATGTGTTAGCAGTGAAATATGGGAAGTAATATATTTTCTCCTTCTTGGTAGTATTTATAAAATCTTTCCAGTTTAAAAGACCATGATCAGTACATGGATGACAGCACAGAAGTTATGCTTATCAAATTTTTATATTGTAAAAAGTGAAGTAAGATACATAATTCTATTACTACAATAATAGCTAAACTTTATTGAACACTTCTTATGTCTCAGACAATGTTTTAAGCTCTCTACATCCATTATTTAATTCCATCTTTATAATCTTATGAAGAATGTATTATTAGTCCATTTTTCAGGTGAAGAAAGTGACCAAGAAATTAAAAACCTTACTCAAGTTCACACTGTAAACCAAAAAAACAAGACTTCAATCCACAGAATCTGACTCTAGAACCTGAACCTGTGCTCCTTACCATGTGTGAGAAAACAGAACTCAGATTCCAAAGGCTCTTGTTTTCCAGTTTTAAGATGCTGAATTGAGTTCACATATGTAAAAGTAATGTGTCACAATTTTCAATAAAATACATTGTGCTTAATTAAATGTTTTTGAGTGTTTGGCATTCTACTGGGCACTAGAGGTAAAATGGTGAATAAAAATTTATGTTACCTGCCAGTGAAAAGACTAATATGATTCCTTGAAAAGTATGGTAACAATGAGGATGGAGGAAAATGAATGGAATTGAGAAATATTTAGGAGGTAGAATAGTCAGGACTTGATGAAGAACTGGATGATTGTGTTAAAGGAGAAGGAAAAGTTAAACTCAGAACAAAGAATAAATTCATTGATGGAGTTGGTGAGAAATCAATAGATCTGGTTTTGAAGTGGATGTGGGGCATCAAAATGGATAACTAGTAGAGGACTGGAAATTCAAGTCTAGATCTTAGGAGAAAGCCCTGGACCAAAGATATTAGAAAGAGGAGGCATAAGCATAAAAATGGTAAATGAAGCCATAGGAGTTTATGAGGCCACTTAAGGACAGGGAGATGAGAAGAGATTGAGGAATAAGCAAATATTTAAGAGGCAGGCAGAGGAAATGTTCCAGATCCTTATATGTAATTGTCCTCAAGATATTTCCTTTTTAGATATTTTACAGACATCTCAAATAAAATGTATAGTTTCCTCTCACTGTATAGTATACTACTTTGTTTTGCACCAAACCACCTGCTGAGAACATGAGGAAAAGCTAGACAAACCTACTTGAAGACACTGGCAAGCTACAGACACAGGATGGACTTGTGGGACTAATATCCCAGAGAAAAGGTAACGAGAAGGTCTGAAATTTGGTACAACTTTTCCCTGAGAGATCCACATGGAGAACTTTCAGCATTCTCATGTGGCTGAGGAAATTGATTGAAGTTCAAGGCCCCAAATGGAGCATAGGCCCTGATAAACACTCCAAGCTTTCATTTAGTACCTGAAACGAATACACCTTAAGGAGCACTGGTGAAATAAAAATAGATTAGCCCTACAAGGACTAAAGCATAGCTCTGAATAAGTACTCCTTGCTTGGATTACGATAACCTGCCCCTAACCTAAATAACTTGTAAAATGAACACTAAATCTTCTCTGGAGGAAGATAATGTTGTTCAGATTATAAATCTCTAATTTTTTTCATTTGCAATGTCTGACAGTCAATCAAATCTAGTCAGTTAAGAATTAAGCAGATATCATATGCCATATGACAACCTATGAAAAAGCCTTACCTTGAAAAACAAAAAAAGGAACATGAACCAATGCAAGTTTGGATCAGCTATTAATTAAGAGCAGGGATCTGAAAAAAATTTTTTATAAAGGTTCAAAGAGTTAAATATTTTAAGTTTTGTTGTCTAGATGGGTCTCTGTTGCATATTCTTATTATTTTTTTAATTTCAGCCATTTAAAATGACAAAACATTTTTAGCTTACACAGTATACAAAAGCAAGTCGGTCAAATTTGGCTCAAGGACTGTAGTTTACCAACCTCTGATTCACACAAAATATAGAGGACAGGGGAAAATATTAATCTATACCACAAAGAAGCCACCTGCAAAAGCTAGTCTATGGAAAATTATCCAGAACAAACAACCAAGTTTCTTTTGTCTTTGAAATAAATAAGTTGCATGAAAAAATAGTGAAACTATACATTAAAACCATTTAAAATACATATCCATCAGTGGCATTAACTTTAATTTTTTTAATGGTAAAATTATATAATCATGAAAAGATTTTGAATACTGACTGGATATTTTATGATATAAAGTAATTATAGTTAATATTTAGGTATAATAATCATACTGTGATTGTTTTCTAAAGTGTCCTTATATTTTAGAGATATATTCTGAAATATGTATTAAAAATAACATAATATCTGTAATTTTAAAAAAATAATATAAGGGAAGTGGGTGTGCCAGATGTACTATGTGATAATGATCGTTGGGGATTGTTGATGAGTATATTAGGATTAATTATATTTTTCTGTCTGCTTTGCATGTTTAAAATTCTTCATAATCTGAAAATATAAAAATCATTAAAAAATAATTGAATGAATCTAAGATTTTTAAAAAATAGACAGTAGAAAGAGACCAACAAAGAGTTAAAGATTTTGGAATAATTAAATGGAGACTTTACCATGACTCTCATGAAAATATTCAAAAAATGATTTAAAAATATAAAATATTATCAGAGAATTAGTATTTATAAAAATTAGTTAAATAATAATTTTAGACTTGAAAAACACACATAAAATTAGAAGTCAGAAGATTAGATTTCTGCTTCTGTCCAAGATTGAATTTCAGAAACCAGATTTACCCTCTGCCTAAAAATTTAACAAGAAGACAGAATACATGAAATAATGTGTTTTAGACATTGGATATCTGGTAGCACAGGACAGTGTTCCCAGGGAAATGGGAAACAAACAAGTGAGCCCTGTGACTGTGCCAGTTTACTTGAAGGAGAGAGTTTTCAGGCTATAGTACAATATATGGAGAGGAAAACTCAGAATGAGGAGAAATTGATACGCACAGTAATATGGATGAATCTCAAAATAATAATGCTGAGTTAAAGAATATAAAAAACAAAAGATACATAATTGATTATTCCCTTTATGTACAATTCTAGGAAATTTAAGCATGATGCATATCATATCAGTGATTGTCTGGAAATAGTTATGGACAGGGTTTAAAGGAGGAATTACAAAGGAGTACAAGAAAACTTGGGAAAGTTAGAGATGTCCATTATCATGTTTGTGGTGATAATTTCTTGAGTGTATGCTTATTATGAAGACAGAAATTATAAACTGTATAGTTTAAATACATGCAGTTCATTTGTGTTAATGATAACTCATTATATCTGTTTAAAAAAGGTGTAGATGCATCTAGGGCATATTAGACATAGTGGAGGAGGGAATATATGGACTAGAAGGTAGATCAGAATAAAATATCCAAACTGAAGTATAGAGAAAAAGAGTTTAGATAATATAAAAGAATATGCAAGTCATATGGTACATAGGTCTAATATATATTTAATATGGTGGACCAGAAGCAGAAGAATGACATAGAAGAAATATTTGAAGTATAATAATCAAGAATTTGTCCAAAACCCTCAAAAGTCATAATTTTAAGAAACTCTATATCCCCTAATGAGGATAAATTTCTAGTTCATATATTCCCTCTTCCACTATCTAATATGCCCTAGCTCAATGAGAGTCACATCTAGGTATATCATAGTAATAATACTAAAAGATAAAAATAGAGAGAAAATCTTTAATACAATCATATAAAAAATTAAGTATATTATCATAAAAGGAGCAACACTAAGCTAACAGCTGATTCTTCAACAGAAACAATGTAAGCTATATAACCATGGAATTCCATTTTTAAATGATGATAGATAATAATTCCCAATTTAGAATTCTGCACCAAGTTAAAAATATTTTAAAAAATTATCATGAGCCCAGATGAACTAGAGAGAGCTGTCAGGTGTTGGAGTAGCCAATTAAATCAATAAGTCCAAAATGAAAGTTACACTTGTCTTTAATCATTTAGCAAGAAGCTAAACCAGAAAATAATGCTGACTTCCCCGTTCCATTTCCCCCCATGGAATAGCATGTTTGTACTTATAAACATAGGTACAAAAATCATAAACTGAAACAATGTATAATAAATATAATACATGATAAAGCCATGTTTTCTTAGGAATACAAGATGTTTAACATTTGAAAATCAATCATTGAAATTCACTACATTAACAGAATAAAGGAGAAAAATCATATGATGATCTCAACAGATACAATAAAAGTATTTCATAAAATTCAAGAACCTTTAATGATAAAGGACAAAAAAATTCTTCGAAAGTTAGGAATAGAAGAAAATTTCCTTAATTTCAGAGGGAGTAATCCACTGAAACCCTAGAACAATTACCACATTTAATAGCAAAATGTTGAAAGCCTTTCCTTTGAGGAATGAGACAATTTCTATACAATGTTGACTTGGAAGTCCTAGCCAATGTTTTAATAAAAGAGAAACATGTTTTAAAGATATAAAAAATGTAAAGAAAGAAATAAAACTCATTAACTTCAGGAGATATGGTTGTATAGAAAATCCAAAAAAAAACCACTACAAATAAACTATTAGAATGAGTGAATCTTAGCAAGTTTCTTTATAGAATTAAAAGAGGGCAAAACCAAGCTATGATAACACCAGTCATGTATTATTTAACTTTGGGTCAATGGATCAGGGTAGTGACTGATTAGAGGGCACGTGGAGACTTTGGAATGCTGGTAATGTTCTATTTCTTAACTGTAGGTAATTGTTATATGTTGTTTATTTTGTGGTGATTCACCAAACTCTATACTTATGTGATCATTATTCATGTTCAATTAATATTTTAAAAATTAAATTTATCAAAGATGAAATTATCTTCTTTCTCTTAAACTTGCTTCTTCTCCACTGCCTGCCAACTCAAGGTAAGCAGCCATTTTTGATTGTTCAATCTTTCTAATCAGCCACTTTATGTTTTTTCCATATACTAAATATCTCTAGAATCCATCTACTTTTCTTTACCCCAGTTCCATTACTTTATCTGAAGCTATCATTATCTCTTCTCCGGATTACTGCAATGCCTTCCTCCCAAATCATCCCCTTGCCTTCATTTTTTGTCCTTTCCAAAACCGTTTTCTAGGGTGCAGTCAAAATTGATTTTCTAAAGCACAAATCACAAAACTGGTCATATAACTTCCCTGTTAAAAAAACATTTATTTCCCACTTTTCCTCATGATAAAATCTATTGCCTATAATGTAACTCATAAAATGTTTAGTGATCAGGCTCCTGCTTACTTCTCCTGCCTCATCTCTTGCCTTCACTGTTTATCCCCTCTTCCCACCCAGTGCTTGCAAAATGTGCTCCATCTATATGAATAATTTACACTACTAAAATATGCTGTGCTCTTTCTTTCCATTACAAAAATATGCTTTTGGTTAGTCAAGATTCCAGAGTTCTGAGCTGAAAGGCTTCAGGGCAGTAGTGTTGTTGGGAGATGATGCTAAAAATGTTGTCTTAAAGCCGCATTTCCATAACAAATGAACCATTTTGCCTGTATGTTTTGTAGCTTGATGGTGGTGCTAATAGAGATTATGAGGAGCTAATGATTGCCTCCCCTTGCCACCAATTTGAACTTGACCTTTGCACTTGTAAGTTATGTTTTCTAGACCATTTCACTCTCTCTTCCCACCTAATCATCAGATCATTCTTCTAGTTCAGATATTACTTCCTTATAAAGTCTTCCCTAATTGTTCAAAGCCAGATTAGGTATCCCTCTTCAGTGTAAATCTAGCACTTTTGACTTGGTTCTATCACAGCACGATAACATATTGGAGTCAAATGTTTGTCAGATTCTAACAGTCATCTCTCTCTTCTCCCATTGGCATTGTGATGATTGTAGGTTAATTGTAGGATTCATAAACCTAGTCGCTGAGAACACAGAGAAAGGCTTAGAGCCTCAGATTTGTGTATATCCAGAAATAATAAGTGAACATAGAAAGAGATAAATGTAGGAAGAATGTGGGTAAGTACAGAGAGAAAGAAGGTGAAAATTTCAACATGAGGCTGGAGAAGTAGACAGTCCAAGATCAGGTAGAGCCTTACTGGCTTTGTATGTAGTTTGGTCTTTACTTTTAGTGCAATGAGATGTTGCTGAAGGATTTTTTTTTAATCATAAGAAAATCTCTAAGATATATTACATAAAAAAATCAAAGTGCAGAACACAGTGTACAGAGGCTAGCATTTATTTTAAAATGAGATACATATATTTATAAATAGAAAATTTCTGAAAAACATATAATAAACTGACTGTTTATTTCCTCTGGCAATAGGGACTTACAGCCTAGGGTCATAGTTATATCCTTTTATATTATTTGTGTTTTTGTTCAGGTACACGATTACTTCTAAAAATAAACTTTTAATTAATCATGAATTTTGTTATCAGACAAAGGTAGGTTAGAATCTTGGCCTGCTTACTCACTGTGTGACATTGGACAAGTGACTTCATCTCTCTCAAACTCAGTTTCCCCTATGTAAATGAGGATGATAATCATGCATGCATATGGTTGTAAGGATTAAATACACTAATGAGAAGGGCTTAAGACAGAGCCTGACACATAGTAAGCATTCACTATATTTTCCATATTTCCATTACTTTTGCCTTCATATCAAAGTCAGTTTAAACCACACAGATCAGCAGAGCACAGTAGTTAAGAACTTGAGCTGCAAAGTTAGAACTGAGTTCAAAATCTGTTTCTGCTACATCGTTTGACTTTTATCAGGTCACTTCCCCTTTCTAAGCCTCTGCTTCCTTACTGTAAATGTGGATACCTAGAGTGCTTATAGCTGGGGTGGTTTTGAGATACTGAGCCATACAATAATAATGACAGCTCCCACTTTGTTGGCACTTTCTATCTGCCAAGTTATATTAAGTGCTTACAGATACTGGTTAATATTATAACTATTACTATTGTTATTATTACTGATGGATATGTGAGGAGGGAGAGAACATTAGCAGCAATAATTGTCAGACCAGGTATTAGATGATTACCATTTTCTTCCACAAGAAAGCACAGAGATATAAAAGTTTATTTTTAAAATTTCAGTATCTTCTAACTCCACTGGCCTAGTCTCCCTACTACCAAGCTGTAGCCATTGCAAGGTCAGCCAGGCTACACAGTCCAGTGTGCTACCCACAAATGTCAAGGTGTTTGTGGTCCAGATTAAAGGACAGAAAGTAGGGTCTCTGTACATTGTGTCTGGCACCAAGTCAGAAAAGTGTTTCTACATGATGCTTATCCACATGGTGTTCATCAGCTGCACCCGAGAGTGGACATGAATGATGAAATGCTACAAGACTGCCATCTTGTCACTGCACAAAGCAACATGTAGGAAAGGGCTGCCAGTGATACTGCAGATGGGACAGATACACTCTAGGTTAATGAGGCCAATATTCTTCTGAAATTGCTTTTTCTTTAGCCAGAGGTTACTTGTGGGGACCAGGGATAAGCCAAAATACATAGTCCTCAGGGGGAAAGATATGTATCCACCCCAGTGAGGTATCAGGGCTTGTCGTTGAACATGCTTGACACTACTATCTTCTAGAAGTGGTCCTTGATCTTGTCTCTGCTCAGGCCTCCAATGATGAAGTCTAATACATCTTTCCTGGTCATCCCTTCCAGACAGGTAGTCTAGAGAAACCTATTTGTTTTCCCCTAGATGATAGCACAGATTATCTTTGCCCAGCCGACAGATGGCTGCATAGTAACAGCTAGCCAATAGTTCTACCTGTATATGGCCTCCTAAAATGCAAGGTCTCAACAGCATGCTGCTCGCCATGTCATTCAGATATATAAAGATAGATTAGCTCAGTGCATTATGAATTTCCACTGACTTCTCTGAACTTAAGAGGGATTTGTTATGAACATAGTTGCTAGAAGCTACTACTCACTCTCAGCAGGATATGTGTCCAATTCATGAAGCCATGGAAACTGTGGGTTTTCGGAATCAGCTCTGGGCTCAGTCTCAAGCCCAGATGGTATCATCTAAGCAAATGAAGGAACCCCGTGTGTCCAGGTGCTCTGCTATGATACCGTTCATGATCACCTGCAAGCTCAGTGTCATAAAGAAAAAGGGGCCACAGGGCCAAAGTGGCAGGTGAACCTCATCTAGGCTCTGGAGTGGCTATACTCAGCTACCAACCTCAGGATGCTACTCTAGCTACTGCTACAGGTCTAGTCATCTTGACTTCCAGAAAGTATGTAGTCAGAGAAAACTTTGGCTACTACCATGTTGGTCACATGATTAGTAATACTCAAGGATTTTAAAACGGTTGCTACATGATTCAACTTGATTTTTTAAAAAAAGAATCACTGTGTGCATTGTGAATGAAAGGGAGGAGAATGAAGGCAGCAAAATCAGTTATAGGAGGATATTATAGTAATCTAGGCAGTAGGTAGTTGTGACTTGGATAACTAAAGAAGTGAAAGTAGTCATTACATATGTATGTAAACATTTAGTTTCCTGAAGATTTGAAAAAGCATCACATTTGATGTTCCAAATGACAAATGCATTCCATTATGGTTGGAGTGGTCAGGCATGGATTCATGTGAAATATTTGCTCTGGTCTTAAAATGAAACAGCCTTTGATAGATAAAGAGGAGGAATGTGATAGGGGAAAAAGAATGAAAAAGTGCATGGGAATATAAAATTATAAAACAGTGCCTAGGGAGTAGTAAATGGAAAAACTTAACTAGAGTAGACAGGTTTTTTTAAGGGTAAGGTTAATACTGATATAATAGACTAGTGCCAAATTGTGAAAGTCTCTGCACATGCAGATAGGTAGTTTTAATTTTATCCTCTGGGCAATGGGAAGCTAACAATCCTTTCTAACAGGAAATTAAATCAAAGTGGTAGTTTAGGAAGATTAATCTAGCAGTGGTGAAGAGAAATGGTGAGAAAAGAGTCTGGAGCCAGGGAGGTCAATCAGCAAGTTACCACAATATTCCAGGCACACGTGCCTAGTCCTAAAATTGATCCATCCATCCGTCTATCCATCCATTCCTCAATAAACAATTGGATTATGAATGAGATATTCTTTTGAATTAGCTACATGATAGTGGAAATAGGAAAATTCTGCTATGATAGTCTTAAAGGACTTGGGAAAGTTATATAACACTTTTGAGCTTCAATTAACTCTCTTATGAAATGGCAATGTATTTTGTCATTGTTAAGAAGAATACATCAGAGGGCAGACAGCAGAAGCAAGAAGAACTACAATCCTGCAGCCTGTGGAACAAAACCCACATTCACAGAAGATAGACAAGACAAAAAGGCAGAGGGCTATGTGCTAGATGAAGGAAAAAGATAAAATCCCAGAAAAACAACTAATGAAGTGGAGATAGGCAACCTTCCAGAAAAAGAAATCAGAATGATAGTGAAGATGGATCCAGGACCTCAGAAAAAGAATGGAGGCAAAGATCAAGAAGATGCAAGAAATGTTTAACAAAGACCTACGAGAATTAAAGAGCAAACAAACAGACCTGAACAACACAATAACTGAAATGAAAACTACACTAGAAGGAATCCGGAAAGGAAATAGCCACCCAAGTCCAGGAAGCGCAGCAAGTCCCATACAGGATAAACCAAAGGAGAAACATGCCGAGGCACATAGTAATCAAATTGTCAAAAATTAAACACAAAGAAAAATTATTGAAAGCAGCAAGGGAAAAATGACAAATAACATACAAGGGAACTCCCATAAGGTTAACAGCTGATTTCTCAGCAGAAACTCTACAAGCCAGAAGGAGTGGCATGATATACTTAAAGTGATGAAAGGGAAGAACCTACAACCAAGATTACTCTACCCGGCAAGGATCTCATTCAGATTTGATGGAGAAATCAAAAGCTTTACAGACAAGCAAAAGCTAAGAGAATTCAGCACCACCAAACCAGCTCTACAACAAATGCTAAAGGAACTTCTCTAAGTGGGAAACACAAGAGAAGAAAAGGACCTACAAAAACAAACCCAAAACAATTAAGAAAACGGTCATAGGAACATACATATCGATAATTACCTTTAAGCGTGAATGGATTAAATGCTCCAACCAAAAGACACTGACTTGCTGAATGGATACAAAAACAAGACCCATATATATGCTGTCCACAAGAGACCCACTTCAGACCTAGGGACACATACAGACTGAACGTGAGGGGATGGAGAAAGATATTCCATGCAAATGGAAATCAAAAGAAAGCTGGAGTAGCAATACTCATATCATAAAAAATAGAATTTAAAATAAAGAATGTTACAAGAGACAAGGAAGGACACTACATAATGATCAAAGGATCAATCCAAGAAGAAGATATAATAATTATAATTATATATGCACCCAACATAGGAGCACCGCAGTACATAAGGCAACTGCTAACAGCTATAAAAGAGGAAATCAACAGTAACAAAATAATAGTGGGGGACTTTAAAACCTCACTTACACCAATGGACAGATCATTCAAAATGAAAATTAATAAGGAAAAACGAGCTCTAAATAAATAACCAAGAGATCACTGAAGAAATCAAAGAGGAAATGAAAATGAAAATATACCTAGAGACAAATGATAATGAAAACACGACGGTCCAAAACCTATGGGATGCAGCAAAAGCAGTTCTAAGAGGGAAGTTTATAACTATTCAAGCCTACCTCAAAAAACAAGAAAAATCTCAAATAAACAATCTAACCTTACACCTAAAGGAACTAGAGAAAGAAGAACAAATGAAACCCAAAGTTAGCAGACGGAAAGAAATCATAAAGATCAGATCAGAAATAAATGAAATAAAAACAAAGAAAACAATAGGAAAGATCAATAAAACTAAAAGCTGGTTCTTTGAGAAGATAAACAAAATTAATAAACAT
>NC_041234.1:88273228-88295967 GCF_002837175.3 Physeter macrocephalus | reverse complement strand
ATTCAATATACACAAATCAATCAATGTGATACACCATATTAACAAATTGAAGAATAAAATCCATATGATCATCTCAATAGATACAGAAAAAACTTTTGATAAAATTCAACATGCATTTTTTTTTTTTTTTTTTTTTTGTGGTACACGGGGCTCTCACTGTTGTGGCCTCTCCCGTCGTGGAGCACAGGCTCCAGACGCGCAGGCTCTGTGGCCATGGCTCACGGGCCTAGCCGCTCTGCGGCATGTGGGATCTTCCCAGACCAGGGCACGAACCCGTGTCCCCTGCATCAGCAGGCGGACTCTCAACCACTGCACCACCAGGGAAGCCCAAACACGCATTTTTGATAAAAACTCTCCAGAAAGTGGGCATAGAGGGAACCTATCTCAACATAATAAAGGCCATATACGACAAACCCACACCAAACATAATTCTCAATGGTGGAAAACTGAAAGCATTTCCTCTAAGAGCAGGAAGAAGACAATGATGTCCACTCTCACCAGTATTATTCAACATAGTTTTGGAAGTCCTAGCCACAGCAATCAGAGAAGAAAAAGAAATAAAAGGAACACAGATTGGAAAAGAAGAAGTAAAACTGTCACTGTTTGCAGATGACATGATACTATACATAGAGAATCCTAAAAAATGCCACCAGAAAACTTCTAGAGCTAATCAATGAATTTGGTAAAGTTGCAGTATACAAAAGTAATGCACAGAAATCTCTTGCATTCCTATACACTGATGAAAAAGCTGAAAGAGAAATTAAGGAAACACTCCCATTTACCATTGCCACAAAAAGAATAAAATACCTAGGAATAAACCTACCTAGGGAGACAAAAAACCTGTATGAAAAAAACTATAAGACACTGATGAAAGAAATGAAAGATGATACCAACAGATGGAGAGATATACCATGTTCTTGGATTGGAAGAATCAATATTGTAAAAATGACTATAATACCCAAAGCAATCTACAGATTCAATGCAATCCCTATCACATTACCAATGGCATTTTTTAGGGAACTAGAACAAAAAATCTTAAAATTTTTATGGAGACACAAAAGACCCCGAATAGCCAAAGCAGTCTTGAGGGAAAAAAACGGAGCTGGAGGAATCATATTCCCTGACTTCAGAGTATCCTACAAGGCTACAGTAATCAAGACAATATGGTACTGGCACAAAAACAGTAACACAGATCAATGGAACAAGATAGAAAGCCCAGAGATAAACCCAAGCACCTATGGTCAACTAATCTATGACAAAGGAGGCAAGGATATACAATGGAGAAAAGACAGTCTCTTTAATAAGTGGTGCTGGGAAAACTGGACAGCTACATGTAAAAGAATGAAATTAGAACACTCCCTAACACCATACTCAAAAATAAACTCAAAATGTATTCGAGACCTAAATGTAAGACCGGACACTATCAAACTCCTAGAAGAAAACATAGGAAAAACACTCTGACATAAATCACAGCAAGATCTTTTTTGATCCACCTCCTAGAATAATGGAAATAAAAACCAAAATAAGCAAATGGGACCTAATGAAACTTAAAAGCTTTTGCACAGCAAAGGAAACCATAAACAAGATGAAAAGACAACCATCAGAATGGGAGAAAATATTTTCAAATGAATCAAAGGACAAAGGATTAATTTCCAAAATATATAAACAGCTCATGCAGCTCAATATTAAAGAAACAAGCAACCCAATGCAAAAATGGGCAGAAGACTTAAATAGACATTTCTCCAAAGAAGACATACAGTTGGGCAAGAAGCACATGAAAAGTTGCTCAGCATCACTAATTATTAGAGAAATGCAAATCAAAACTACAATGAGATGTCGCCTCACACCAGTTAGAATGGGCATCATAAGAAAATCTAGCAACAACAAATGCTGGAGAGGGTGTGGAGAAAAGGGAACACTCTTCAACTGTTGGTGGGAATGTATATTGATACAGCCACTATGGAGAACAGTATGGAGGTTCCTTAAAAAACTAAAAATAGAATTACCATATGATCCAGCAATCCCACTATTGGGCATATACCTAGAGAAAACCATAATTCAAAAAGATACATGCACCCCAATGTTCATTGCAGCACTATTTACAATAGCCAGGTCATGGAAGCAACCTAAATGCCCATTGACAGACAAATGGATAAAGAAGATTTGGTACATATACACAATGGAATATTACTCAGCCATAAAAAGGAACAAAATTGAGTCCTTTGTTGAGATGTGTATGGATCTAGAGACTGTCATACAGAGTGAAATAAGTCAGAAAGAGAAAAACAAATATCGTATATTAATGCATGTATGTGGAATGTAGAAAAATGGTACAGATGAACCGGTTTGCAGGGCAGAAGTTGAGACACAGATGTAGAGAACAAACGTATGGACACCAAGGGGGGAAAGACGCGGCAGGGGTGGGGCTGGTGGTGTGATGAATTGGGCGATTGGGATTGACATGTATACACTGATGTGTATAAAATTGATGACTAATAAGAACCTGCTGCATAAAGAAATAAATTAAATTAAATTAAAAAACAAACAAAAAGAAGAATATGTGAGGCAAATCATGTAAAGTGCGTAGCAAAGTGCCTGACACATATCTCCTCGAATGATAATTTCTTCCTTTCTTCTTTCTTTAATTGTTATTTAGACAAATGTTCTAAGGTTAAAGAAAAGTTAGGCATCAAAGCCTAATTTGAAGACTTCATGTGTACAAACATTTACTGAGAAATAGACTATGCTAATTATTATAATAGTAGCCCAATTAATAAAGATAAGAAATAATCAGGAGAAGAGGTATTTTGAGAGAGGAAGATTGGTTAGGTTTTTGATATATCATCCTATTCAAGTACAAGATCCTTGTCTGTGGTCAGAGTTGCTGAATTAGATTGAGAGTCTTCCCCAGAGGCAGTGGTTGAAGCCTTGATACTAAAGTTACCAAAAAGACATTAAATAGACAGGTCAGAGAAGAACTTTTGCTCCAGGCCAGTTGAATACATTTTCCTAACAGTTGCTAATTTTCTATAATTTTGGAAATATGCCACAATAAGGGTTTATAATCAGTCTATTTTTCCTGAGCACCTATTATTTGTTAGATATTCTGTTAGGCATTTTATCTGCATTGGCACATGTAATTCTTCTGATGAACTTCAAATAGGTTTTAATAATCTTCTTTATATATGTGAGAAAGACAAGTTTCAGAGATGTTAAGTGATTTATGAAGGACATACAAAGGAATCAGAAATCCAATCCAGAGCAACTGACTCTATGTGTAGTGGGCCTAAATTTGCTCAAAAAATATTTTGTTTACTAATTGGCCATATTTTCACATCAAAACATCCATATTTACATGCGATGAACCTTAGAGAGTATACAGATAAAAGTCAGCTGATCAGACAGACCTGGGTTTGAATCCTGGCTCTATCAGTGGATGCGTAAGCTTTGGCAATGATTGAAACTGAGCAGGACCCTTTGGGGCCCTCCTGGGCACAAAAGCCTTTCCATGTCCCCTATTTCTTGTTTGTAGGAAAAAGGCTTCAGCGTCCTATACCTTCCCTGAGTTCCAAAGGGCAGATTCAAACAGTAAATGATTAGAACTATAGAGTTACAAGACACCTAATTCCTCCTCAAGGGCTATACATAACAATCTGGTACACATCTCTGAGTTCTTCTACAGGAACTAAGGCCCCTGCCCAGGTGGAGGATGGTAACTTCAGGCTAAGCACAAGCACATGGGCCCCAGACTAGTTGGAACCAGAAGGCTGATGATTGCGATTCCTGGAACACCACCCTGGTACCTTACCACCAACCAATCAGAAGAAAGTCACACATCCTGCAGCCCTCCCCTGATTTGCCTTTAAAAACTTTTCTCTGAAACCCATCAGGGAGTTCAGGTCTTGGGATCACAAGCTACCAATTCTCCTTGCTTGGCCCTTGCAATAAACCTTTCCCTGCTCCAAATTGATTTTTCGGTTTGTACGGCCTTACTGTGCAGCAGGCACATGAACTGGGGTTTGACAACATAACCTCCTTGAATCCCAGTTTCCTTACATGTAAAAATTAGAAAATAAATGTGAAAACCTAGTCCAGTGTTTGACATATTCTTAATTACATGTTATACTAGTTTTCTCCTTCCTTCATTTACTCCTTCATCATTAAATTTTTCATGTCTAGAAAAAAAAAAATGAGAGCTTGTCCTACTGAAAAAGTTCCTCTCCCAGGGCATACTCTGTCTTGTGAGTGAATATGCATTTAAATGCATTTGTCACTTGGAATGTCAACTGTTATCCTCATTCAAATCATCATTAACTGTGTATATATATTATATATATATTATATTTAGAGATTATATATGTAATAACCATCTTTTGGAAAAATTCTGCTGTTTATATTTTCTTGCTCTAAAATACTACTGTTCATCAGTTGACAAATTCAGCATTATTCTTTCAGTTTCTATCTCAGGACTACAAGCATACACCTCTTTCTAAATACTGATCAAGTATAAATCCATCATATGATTGGACACAGTTTCAAAACTGCTTTGTAATTTGATAGGTCCAGAATGTGACTCTAAGAGGCTATACAAATCAGCAAATTGTAGCAATACTGGAGGCTTAAAGCAGTGCTAGGTTGTATATTTGAACTTTTACACATTAAAAAAAATTGCTTTGTTTTGGGAATCTGAATTATAGCACACACAAAAATAGACCTAGACCAACTAAAAAGAATTCAAAATTATTAGCAAGAGGTGTCTTTTCTCTACTTGCCACATCCATCCTTCCCGTTAGCCAGGTGTGATTTTTCCTACCCATCTGTAGATGTTTACCCACCTGAAATGGGTCATCAGTGCTGGCACTGAGTAGAATGCAAGCTAGAAATAGAATCTTTGTTGCTGTTGTGCCTTACTAGTATCTGAGTTTCAGGATATTTTCTATATAAATCGTCTGCATATATTTCCTTTATACACCATTATGAGTACCTGAAATTTGAATCATAGAGTACCTATCCATTCCTCCCGGCCTTAAATGACTTACTTGGACTTGTCATCTTATCTCTTTGTCTGATTCCTACTTTGGCATTCCCCTACTTTCAGTCAAAGTCATAGTCTTATTCACTTTATGGACTTTTCCTCTTTTCCTGCCACTTAACTCCTAGTCCAATGCTTTCTATGAATTTTGTTGTTAGATGTCCAAGATGCCTTTACATAACTTTTTAAAAAATATTCTTTTCCTCCTTCTTAGCTTTCTTCACACACGAGGTGTCTAAATTGCTTAGATCTACTTCCCAGCATCCTCTACTCAATCTCAGCATCATGTGCAAGGCCCTCCTCTTCAGACATTTCCTACCATTTGCTTCCATCAAAATTTACCTATACCCTGATCCATTTTTTCAGGGCCCAGATCTTTAGTAAGGTTAACCCAATAGATAAAATCTGGTTTAGGTATTAATGATTGATTCTAAGTTAAGGTACAATTCCTACCGAGAAATAAAATTTTAATTTTCCTTGGCTTTTCATGCTTGAACTCCAAATAAATATGGCTGGTAAGGGAGCTATTGATATATTATGGGTTGGGATTATCTTTGAAACACCCTTCAAAACATATCATGCAGTTGATATTGCAGCCACTAAATTTCTGTATTGTTTTTGAAGAATTATCTCCTGAGAATGTGTATTTATACACAAAGACTCCAGCACACATTTACTCTTTATCTTGAAATGTGTTTGACATTGAATGTATATTGGATATAATTTTCTCTGTACAGTTCAGTTATAGTTCCCAAATGCAATGATCATGTTTGAATGGAGTCTATTCCCCAAAGATAAAAACTGCTCATATTGTGAAAGGAAATCAATGCAATATAAAATTAACGAAGAAGATAAGGAGGACTGAGGACCCTATTACAGATAGAGAATGAAAAAAAAATGAGTCTTCGTCAAGGCTAATGTAGACCCTAATGCAACCTTGCAAATTAGAACAAAACTATCTTGGAACCATTAAGTTTCAGCAACTTAAAAATATGCAAAAAAAATGCAAAAATATCACCATCTCCTCTACCCATACCCTCTGCTTCCACATCAGAATCCAAGCCCTCTCAACATTCCCCATAAAGATTATAGAACCAGGGTTCTATTTGCAGCAAATACACCTTAGTAACACATTTACATAAAAATCCAAATACATAAATTATAATAGAATCCTTTTAAATGAGCTCATTTCTTACATTCTCTTCACCAGATAGACTGTCTTAGTCCATTTGGGCTGTTATAACAAAATAACATGGACTGGGTACCTTTTAGACAATGGAAATTTATTTCTTATAATTCTGGAGGCTGGGAAGTCCAAGATCAAGGCACTGACATTTGACATCTGGTGAAGGCCCACTTTCTGATTCATAGCACCTTTTAGCTATAATCTCACATAGTGGGACAGGCAAGGGATATTTCTAGGACCTCTTTTATAAGGAACTAATACCATTCATGAGGGCATTGCCCTCATGACCTAATCACCTCTCAAGGGCTCTACCACCTTGGGGTTCAGAGTTTCAACATATGAACTTTGGGGGAAAACAAACATTCAGACAATAGCAGAGCCCAGCTAGAAATGAGTTCTTCCTTCCTAAAACATTTTTTCTACTACCCTTCTGGTGCCTGTATCATAGTCTAATATGTATTATGGCAGTTGGTGTACACGTTTTGTTCTTTGACTAAAGTGAATGTTTCTTGAAGGAAGATGTTATATTCTATCTTTGAATCCCTAATGCCTACTAGAGTCTCTCTCCCCTCAAAAAGTATTATCAGGTTTAAAATAAATAATTCCATTCTTATTCCTTATTTCACTATTGATTTGTTTGTTCAACAAATATTTATTAAGCATATGTAATGTGCAAGGCAATCTCCTACTCAGAAGACATACAGTGATTAACAAGACACATGGTTCTTGCCCTCACAGAGCTTATAGTCACATGGTAGAGACAGCAGCAACAATCAATTAGCTAAAAAATTATCTCATTAAAATGTAATAAGTGGAAGGAAAACAAATCAACAGTTACCACAGGTTGGAGGAATAATCGACTACAAAGAGGATGCACAGGAGAACTTTGGGGGTGAAAGAACTGTTCTTTAATTTTAGAATGAAGAACCTATACTGTATTGGGGCAGTAGAAGCATGTTTACATGCATTTGGTAAAACCTATAGAACCGTATATTACACAGAGTGAATTTTAATATATGCAAACTAAAATATAAAATTGATCAGGATGTTGAGGTATCTCAAGATCGAATGCAGACTGTGACAAACGAATCTATCTCTATTACAAATATACAATATGATGACACTGAAGGAGGTGGGGAAAATGACCTGACCTAAGTAACTTTGGAAAAGAATGTTTTGAGTGGAACCTGTAAACTAAAGACAAACGGAACTGTTTATAAACACTACTCTAGTTGGTAAATTTGTTTCACATGAGGACACAAGTTAACAATTCTGAAACTGTTTTGCATATATATTGCTACTGAGCAAATAAGTAAATGTACGGTAAATAGTGACAGTCAGGTATCTTAATGCTGGAGTTACTGATAAGCAAAAGAGGAAGACTAGAATGAACCATGTGATACTGGATTAGAGTTGGAGACATCTCCATGAACTCATAATTTGCTTAATATAGATAAAATGGGTAAATAAAGAAATACGATATTTATGTATATTAATGATATTAATGATGTTTATGTACATAGTTTATTATACATCTGTGTTTTCTTGCTCTGTCCTCTGAAAGTACCTAGAAAACAATGACACTCCAGTAACAAGCATAGCCAGAAACCAGGGCTCCTTAGATTAATGGCTGATACTAGGGCTGGAATAAGGAATATATAAAATAAGCATGGAGATTCTCATAGGGCCAGAAATTACAAAAGTGCTCTGCTTCCCCAAGAAAAATTCACAGTGATGGGGATATGTCAAAAGGATATGGGGACCAACTGAAAAATCTCCCAATGGCCAAATCTGGAACAATTTGAGCAACAAAGTAAGTATGATTGGATTATAACTCAAAGTATGAAATAAATACACATGAGTACATAGTGATATTAATATATTATTGAATAAATAAATAAATAAATAAATGGGGGAGTGGAGAAAAATCTTTCTTACAAAGAAATTCCAAATAATGTATGTAGATGCTTTCTCCTCAAGGGGGTAGACCTTAATCCTCCCCTAACTCCCTTAGGATAGGCTGGAATTAATGGCTTACATCCAAAGAATAAAGTAGGGAAAGAAAAATAGTAACTTTACAAATAAACCTGGCAAACATTACATTAAGAAAATGATGCAGGTTAACATCAGTGATGTCATATGGATATCTTGTAAACTTTGATAGATGTGATGAGTAGGGAAACTTCATCTCTGTGGTACTCTTCCTGGAAACCTATAACTCCAGTGTAATCATGAGAAAAACACCAGACAAACTCAGATCAGGGGACATTCTACAGGATACTTGATCAGTACCTCTACAGATGTTCAAGGTCATGAAAAACACATAAAGACTAAAAAAAGTCACAAACCAGAGGAAATTGGGAAGACATGATATCTAAATGCAAGGTGATACTCTGGATTGGATCTTAGAATAGAAAGAGGACCTTGATGGAAAAACTAATGAAATACAAATTAAGTATGAAATTTTGTTAGTGGCAATGTACAAATGTTGGTTTCTTAGTCTTGACAAATACATTATGAAAATAAAATATTCATAATGGGGGGAAATTGGGTGAGATGTATACAGGAACTCCCTGTACTCTCTTTGCGATTTTTCTGTAAACCCAAAATTATTTCTAAATAAAAAGTTTAGGAAATGTAAAAAGTGATTCAAAGGATATATATAACCTCCATTAAATTGCATGGGGGTCTTGCTATGACCTATCTTACTGTTGTGTCTTTAGCTCCTTAGAGAGCATCTCCATCCTGTCCATTTGTATAACATCCAGAATCATCTCCCTACAAAAATGCTTTCATTATTCTACTTCTCTGCTCAAAATCCTACCGTGGTTCCCTGTTTCTGTAGGAGAAATCCCAAACTCCTCAGGTAGATATGCAAGTTTCCTTCATCAACTGATTCTTACCTTACCTTTCTAAACTTATGTATATATAAACTGAATGGATGAACAAATGTCAATTGGAATGGAATAACAACGGTTTATTAAGCACAAACTATGGGTCAAACATTCTGCTGGGTGTTTGGTGCTATAGAGAGTAATAAGATGTTATACCTGCCCTTGACTTATAAACATAAATTTAAATAATTCTAAGTATTATAAGTACTAAAGTAGAATGGAGAAAATAACATAACATGTATAGATAACTTACAGAGAAGCGAAATGGAAGAGATGAGTCTTGAGTGGAAGTAGAACTTTACCAATCAGAGAAGTGTATTTCATTTAAAGAGAAATAACTACAAACTCAAAAAGCCATAAAATTCTTTTATAGGGAATGGTGACTGGAGAGTGTAGGGTATGTAGTAGAGAGAGGTAAATAAGACTAGAAGAGTAAGTTAAAGTCAGACTGTGAAGGGTCTTGGATTCTTGGTAAAGAAATTTTATTTTCCTTTTGGAAGCTATAAGTAATCTCTTTGCTAAAATGCTAAGTCATCAAGCACAGCGTTATATATCATCTCATAGTGTTCTCTAGTTGTTTTTGTTTTTATATGAAGTACTCTAAGAAATCTTGCCTTTCTAGCTGAATTTCCAGCTAAGTCTTTCATTCCTGGACCCCAATATTGCACAGTAGAGTACTGGGTCCATTACATAGCAGTTCCTGAAAATGTTTGCTTAATGTATCCTTGTTTATTTATACCAGGCATCTTTGTTCCTTTATAAAACAAAATTAATGGAAAACAAATTTCTTGTTTTTTAAGAACCACATCAGTGAACATTCTTATTCTGGTATTTGCATTTCTAAGAAGTTCACTAGATACATAGTTGTATTTCTTTCCTTAAATTTCACTATTAGTCAGTATTATACTATGCACAAAATACTATTTGATCATTTGCCTAGTGGCCTTGAGTTGACATATTATGGATGTATACTTTTTGAATCCATAAGGAAGAAGCTAGTTGTCCCTAGGAACTTTGCCCAGTACCTGGAATCATGGGGCTTTCCCAGCTTGCCTTATGGTTATAGTCAGCTATGAATGAAATTGGATTATGGGCTCTGTTCTTGTTCCTTTTGCAATCCCTAATGTTTGCTGATGACCAGTATATTATCACTGTGATCTTGAGAGATAAGGGGAGAGAGTTTGCCGAACATGGTACAAGTCAGTCAAGTTTTGCCCTCATTCTCTCTCTTGCAGGGAAATAGATTGCAAGAAACACTTTTGCACTGCCAGAGAAAATAAATTACAGTTTTAAGGCCAATGCATGTAGGAGATATTTTCACCTCTATATTCCAGATGAGAAAAAAAACACAGAGAGGTTAAGTGAATACTTTAAAATCACAGAGCCAACTGGTTCCAGGACCAGTCCAGGTCTCTTGAAGCAGTACTTTATAAGAACTATGAAGTTCACCAATAGCCCAGATAAACACAAATATATTTTAGTAGAATACTAGAAAATAGTCAAACTGCCTGATGCGGAATACCCTGGCCAAATTTCCATCATGGAAAGATGCTCTTCTGTGAACTGTAATTTTGAAGGCAGATGTTGCTGAAAGCAACCAGGGCAATTACAAAAATAACAAAATCAAGTTTGTCATGAAATTCATTCACATACCAGAAAAGCAATATTCTTCTTGTACAATATCAACCACTGCACACAAGAATATTTTATGCAGCTGACAGAATCATAAGAATACAAAAAATGAACACATTTAATTGGTTGAAAACCAGATAGACCAGACTGTATGTGCAAATCCAAATGTTTATAATGGTCACTGAAGGTGATCCAAGTAAGCACAACTCCAAAATGAAGCTCCTGATTATTTTGAGCTGGGAATTAGGCTACGTGATCTGTGTGACAGCTGTGACAGGTAATAAAAGAGAAGTTCCAATAAAGAGACATGAAGCTGCATAATAATGTTACAAGAAGCAACAGATATAATAAGATTCATCAGAATTTGAACTTATGGTGAGCGAAGATAGTTTTATTCTATAGAGATTTAGGAATAGGGGAAATTCTTTTTTCCCCCAAATTAACAGGAGATATAGGCAGCTCCAAGGTATGATGATATCTGTGTTTTCTGATTTACCTAAACTGGCTGAAAGCAGTCTTCATGTTTTCTCACTGTTATTGTTCTGTGAAGCTTATTTTGCTATTCCAATTCCCAGGAAGTGAAAGTTTCAATCGTTTTTCTTTTTACTTCTCAATTTCCTTCTACTAGACTTCATCTTTGGGGACCTTCTTTCACCAGTGCAATGACCAGCCACTTAATCTATACCACAATTGAAAGGAAATTAATATAATACATTCAAAACATATGCTATATCCTACTCACAGATGTGAAAATAGATTTTCATTTAATTTAATGAGAATAATAAGTTTTCAGCATTAGGTATAATTGGACAATAGTTATGACATAATTTATTTTCCAAATTCTAGGATCAGTAGAAAAGTCTCTCTCCTACAAACTAGTTCCCATTATATTTTTCTTATGCCTCGATAAGAGGAACATCAAATTGAAAGTTAGGGAGGGAAAGGATGGTATATGTGAGATATTTATTTTCTTGTTAAATAGAAAATGTGCTGATTATATTTCACAGTCCTTTTCTTCTCCTATTATATCACAGGACTCTGTTTTAAGGAAAATTCCACCTGTATCATAACTGTTAAATAAATCTGGAAGGTAAGGCATTTTAATCAAAGAGATAGCCAAGGCAGGAAAGATGCAAATAACTGTATTAGTTTTCTATTGCTGTGTAACAAATTAACAAAAATGCAGTGGCTTGAAACAACATAAATGTATTATCTCACAGTTCTGTAAGTCAAAGTCTGGCTGGGCTTGGATGGTTTCTCTGCTCCAGGTTTCACAGGCCAGAATCAAGGTTTCAAATGGTCTGTGCTCTTAGCTGAAGGCTTTAGGGTAAAATCCTCTCCCACACTCACTTCAATTGTTGGCCAGACTCAATCCCCTGCGGCTGTAGAACTGTGGTCACCATTTCCTTGCTGGCTGTTAGTCAGGGGTCTTTTAGAGACTGCCTACATTCCCTTTAGGCGTTACCCCTTTCATCTTCAGAGTCAGCAATGGTGGGTTGAGTCCTTATCAAGCTTCAAATCTCTCTGACTGCTCCTTCTCCCTCATCTTTCCTATCTTCAGTTTGAAAAGTTCTCTGTGTTTAAGGGCTCATGTGATTAGATTGCACCCACGTAGATAATCCAGAATAATCTCGCTATGTTAAGGCCTGTACCTTAATTACACATGCAAATTCTCTTCTGCCACACAAAAGTAATATAATGGCAAACTCTGGGCAGGGGTTGGCGGTGGCTACCATAGTAACCTACCCTAGACCAAACAGCTAGTAAAAGATGTAGTAGTTTATTCAAATCTAGGGCTCTTCCCAATTAGTGTATAGCTCTTTCCACTAAACTTTGCTACCCTGTCAGTCATTTATGTTCCAGGTTAGTTAACAAAGGACCAGTAAGTCACCCCAACTATATTGGGCAGTAAATATCATGTCTTGAGAATAAGAATGTTGCTAAAATGAAAAAAATTATGAAGTTTTATTAAGAATTCCAAGAAGCCAGAGGCTTCTAAGTAACGTGTTGCTTCCAGGGAAGAAATCTCCAATTTTTCAGTCAAAAGCTCACTATTTTAGTTACATAAATTTAGTAGGTAAAGGGAACTCTATTCACTTATAATAAAATACATTTTCATGACATGACAAAATATTGATTACAAAAATTATCTAAGATCAGCCAGGATGTAATTAATGACTTCCCACTTGATTGTTAAGTTATTTTAAGGAGTGTGATCTGGTTGGTCTCTCTTATTATATGAATCCAATGAAGAGCCATACTTTGGTTTTCTCTTTTTGATTTTAATTCCATTGAAGAGGCTACACACACACACACACACACACACACACACACACACACACACACACATACACACACACACACACACACTCTCACATATTCAGAAACTCCAGAAGTCAGCCTTCCATTCTAAGCCTAGTGCCTAGCTAATCTTGTTTTAAATGTGCCACTATCTGTGTGACTTCAATCCAATCACTTTAGCTCTCTGGGACTCAGTTTCTCTATCTTTAAGTTAAAGGGCATGATCTAGATGATCTTTATTGTTCACAATAGTTCTGATTTTCTATTATTCCATTATCTCAAATATTCAAATGAAATATCCTTGACATCCTATCTATTTACAAAGTGCTATTTTGCTAAGAGATTCTCTGAATCTCTACTGAAAGTCTGAATGAGAGATCTTAGATGCCAAAATTTGAATACTTTGAATTTAAAAATCAATTAGTCTTATATATAGCCAAACCATTGCCATTGGTCTTATTGTTATATTTTCAGAAAAGAGGGTGCTTTCTGAACAATGAGGTCTATACTACTTTTAAAGGGTTATTCTCCAATCAGAAACTATTCAGTGGATGAACTACCTCTGAAGGCAACTTAATATATAGTATTCTAACTTTACTTTTTCTATGTATTTTAGAAGATAGAGGTAAAGGTATATAGGCTGAAAAACCCAGTCCAAAAGCTTCCTACTCCATTTTAAATACCACTGGAACACTTGGATCAACTTCCTAATGGAAAGATGGAATAGGAGGCCTGATTGTTGGTTATTTCATTTAGCAATCTAGTAAGATGGCTGTGAGAAAGACAGTAATACAGTAATTTTTAATTGAGGTAGGCTAACTTCTACAAGTCAACCACCAAATTTAAGTGGTTTAACACAGTAGAAGTGTCTTTCTTTACTCAAAATGCATTGTTTGTGGTGATGGGGGTGGGGTGACTTCTGCTCCCTGCAGTTATTCAGGAATGCATGCTGCTAGCAGCTCTGCAATCTTCAATAGATGATTTCCAAGGTCACCCTTGCAGACAATATACAGCCAGCACATTGGGAAAGAGCATGAAGAATGGCAAATAGAATATTTAATGGGTCAAGCTTGAAAGAGCATATATTATTTACCTCTATGCACCTCTGGCTATAAATCATTCGTACGTCCCCACCTAATGGCAAGGAGTCTGGGAAATGCGGCCTAGGCATGTGCCCTTGGAGGCCTTCAATTGATTGGGTGTGGTTCAACCACAGTATTGAGGATAATCTTCCTTAGATAAAGTAAGCTAATTTTAGAGGTTAACCACATCTACAAAATACCTTCATAGCACACTTAGATTAGTGTTTGATTGAATAACTGGGTACTACAGCCTAACCAAGTTGACACAGAATACTAACCATCACCGTATCTATTGGAGGAATATATGCAGTGCAAAGATAATTTATTTCCTAATAGCTAAAATAAATCTCTCAAGAATAATATCTGGTTTGACTGTAAACAAAAAATAAATGGTTGTTTTTCTAGGGACAAGTTTTCAAACAAAGAAAAGCTAATTGGTTCCCAATGATTATTTTTAAGACTTCTGATGCAAGACCATATTGATAAATCATGGTCAATGCACCACAGATGTCAAATTGGTTAAGAAGAGAATTCTACACTAAAAGCCAGCCAAAATGTATATCAGGAAAAAGTGTAACCTACAATATGCCATATACCCTAAACCTAAGCTCTTCAGCAAACTGAGTAAGGTGACCCACACTATAAGAAGGTAAAAATCTTGATAAACTCAATAAAGCTTAAATGAATATTTTTAAACAAACAAATATTATATTAATAAAATTATTCGCATAGAACAATTATGACACAGCCTTGGGAATGATTAAAATTAAATTGGCCAATCTACCAATGCCTTTAAAGTGATTTACATATGATGAGTTACATAAAATCTTGCATGAAATGAGTCCACTCATACCTAAAATCATATGAAGAAATATCTATAGCAGCAAAATAAATGGATATATTTGAGGGAAATTTACATAAAGTTTAATATCAAAGAATTAAACATGTTTCATTAGTCACCATTATCACTTATGTTGACCATATTCATAAGGTAAATTCTTCCTTTCACTTTGCCTTTGGAGACTCAGCTTTCAAAGTTGCATTGGTAGAAGGTACAATGGTTAAAAATGAAAAGAGGAATAAAAATCAAGTATGGAAGAAGCAAGTTTTAGTAAACAGAGGGGTCAGTGACAATTATTTTCGACTCTATTTTTTCCCGTGGTTGATAATGCTTTTACCCCCACCCAAGAAATCTATTCTGAGGCTGGAATGGTGCTGTGGACTTAATGTTTGTGTCCCCCACGGAATTCATATGTTGAAACTATAATCTCCAATGTGATAATATTCAATATTTGGAGATAGGCCCTTTGGGAGGTAATTAGGTCATGATCTGAATTAGTGTCCTTATAAGAAAAGACACAAGAAAGCTTCTCTCTCTCTTTCACTCTCTTCCCCACTCTTTGCTTAACCTCCCTTTACTCCCCCTTCCCTCCCTCTCTCCCATGTGAGGACATACCAAGAAGATGGCCATCTGAAAACCAGAAGAGGGCTCTCACCAGACACCTAATCTTGATCTTGGACTTCCCAGCCTCAACAACTGTGAGAAATAAATGTTTGCTGTCTAAGCCATCCACTCTATGGTAATTTGTTACAGCAGCCTGAACTAAGAGAAAGGGGGATATGCCTGGAATGGGCAAAATCTTCACTGATTAATGAAAGATGACACCATTCATAACACAGTTGGTGATTATGCTACTTGTATAGAAAACTAAACCAAATTCCTTTTAGCAAATTACAATCTGTGACTTTGTCCTCTGGTAAATTTTTTTTAATTTAAAAAGATAGAAATCTAAAATTAAAATTGAATCCACGTGGAAAGGCTGATTGATAGTCAGTAAAAGACAAATGACTCCTTTCTGAATATATTTTAGCACAGATCAGCAATTGAGTATAAGATTTTTGTCACCAACTATATTGCTGCAAATGTGTCTTCAATATCCTTTACAAAGCTCCTTGATCTTTGTTCTTCTCTTTCAGAAACCTTTATCAATGACAAATTCAGACCCTGGAAAGCCTTGATTTAGATTCTTTAGTCCCATTCTTCATTGCTATCATGCATCTTGGAGAAAGAATTGAAAAGGGGGTATCAGTGAAGGAGAAATTTGTTCTGAAAACTCTGATGTAAAATACTTTTTGGTTATTAAATATGGCTAAGACCCCTGGAATCATGCCAAAGAGACTATAGAAAACCTTTGATCAATATGTTCACAATCTAAAATTAAGACTGCAGGGTTTCATGAATCACTCTAATATTCGCAAGTTCTACAGGACAAGTTTTACAGGACTAGCTGATGCATAGTAATATTTAATATTATTGGACACTTTTATTCCAATGTTTTTACTACCATGTTACTTGTGACATTCTTGTTTTCCTTTCCAGAATCCAGGAGATGAGAAAAGACAACAGATCATTGTTTTGCAGGTGGAGTTATTAATTTTTAGTCTCAATTAATGAGTTGATTACAGTCACACGAAATATAAGAAAATAATGATTCTGTGAGTAGCTATCAGTTCTCCTAACTCCCAGTATCTTTATTTCAGTAAATATTTCCTAGATTTGAAGAAGGAAAACCTCTTTAAATCATATAGTTACTTGGAGCATAGGCCCTTTCCTAGGACTTCATCTCAGGAGGTTAAAAATGAGTCACATCAAATAAAATAATTTCTCCCTGAAAAACAAACTTAACATCACTATATTTCTTAGGTTTCATGAAGTTAACTTATGAGCTGTCCAATGTCCCAGTGGAATCAGTCACCTAGAAGCTTAGGAAGCAAAAGCCCTGTTTTTACTAAAAAATTTGTTGCTGACAACTCTTAATGCCCTACAATTCTTTTCGCTTCCAACTTAAATACAAAATTACCAGTGACATATTGGTGATTAAAAAAATCCCATGAAACTGACTCTGAAAAGAACATTTTCAATATTTCTTAATGGTTTTTAAAAAAATCTCAATGACCCTGAACATTTTTAGCCTACACTCATTTCCAAATGACCAGGTTATATCTCTTCTATATGAATTAGCTTACAATTCAAGTTTGATTCATTTTTCTTCTTTAATATTTTAAAAGTTGGTTTTATCTTCTTATATAAGCTAAAAATATCTGAATAATGAATACAACTGGAGTAAAGAAAAAAGAAAATAAAAAAGAAGAGGAAAAAATATTAAAACTTTTGAGTGAAAAATTTCAAACATATCTACTAATAGAACATTCTGCAGTTCAATGATAGAGTACTTCAGAGAATACACACAGAAGTTTTTTTAACATGTTGATTGGAATATAATTGCTTTACAATGTTGTGTTAATTTCTGCTGTGTAACAAAGTGAATCAGCTATAGGTATACATATATGCCCATATCCCCTCCCTCTTACGTCTCCCTCCCACCCTCCCTATCCCACCCCTCTAGGTGGCCACAAAGCACTGAGCTGATCTCCCTGTGCTATGCCGCTGCTTCCCACTAACTATCTATTTTACATTTGGTAGTGTATATATGAAAAGGCCACTGTCTCACTTCATCCCAGCTTACCCTTCCCCCTCCCCGTGTCCTCAAATCCATTCTCTACATCTGCGTCTTTATTCCTGTCCTGACCTTAGGTCTTCAGAACCAGTTTTTTTTAGATTGCATATATTTGTGTTACCATATGGTATTTATTTTTCTCTTTCTGACTTACTTCACTCTGTATGACAGTCTCTAGGTCCATCCACCTCACTACAAATAACTCAGCTTCCTTTCTTTTTATGACTGAGTAATATTCCATTGTACATATGTGCCATATCTTCTCTATCTATTCATCTGTCGATGGACACTTAGGTTGCTTCCATATCCTGGCTATTGTAAATAGAGCTGCAATGAACATTGTGGTACATGACTCTTTTTGAATTATGGTTTTCTCAGGGTATATAACCAGGAGTAGGATCGCTGGGTCATATGGTAGTTCTATTTTTAGGTTCTTAAGAAACCTCCATACTGTTCTCCATAGTGGCTGTAACAAATTCCATTCCCACCAATAGTGCAAGAGAGTTCCCTTTTCTCCACACCCTCTCCAGCATTTACTGTTTGTAGATATTTTGATGATGGTCATTCTGACCGGTGTGAGGTGATACCTCATTGTAGTTTTGATTTGCATTTCTCTAATGATTAGTGATGTTGAACATCCTTTCACGTGTTGTTGGCAATCTGTATATCTTCTTTTGAGAAATGTCTATTTGGTCTTCTGCCCATTTTGGGATTGGGTTGTTTGTTTTTTTGATATTGAGATGCATGAGCCGCTTGTATAGTTTGGAGATTAATCCTTTGTCAATTGCTTCGTTTGCAAATATATTCTCCCATTCTGAGAGTTGTTTTTTTAATATATATATATATATATAAATTTATTTATTTATTTTTGGCTGCGTTGGATCTTCGTTGCTGCGTACGGGCTTTCTCTAGTTGCTGCAAAGGGAGGTTACTCTTTGTTGTAGTGCACGGGCTTCTCTTTGTGGTGGCTTCTCTTGTTGCAGAGCATGGGCTCTAGGTGCAGAGGCTTCAGTACTTGCGGCTCACAGGCTCTAGAGCACAGGCTCAGTAGTTGTGGCACATGGGCTTAGTTGCTCCACAGCATGTGGGATCATCCTGGACCAGGGCTAGAAAGTATGTCCCCTGCATTGGTAGGCAGATTCTCAACCACTGTACCACCAGGTAAGCCCAAAAGTTGTCTTTTTGTCCAGTTTATGGTTTCCTTTGCTGTGCTAAAGCTTTTTTTTTTTTTTTTTTTTTTTTTTTTTTTGCGGTGTGCGGGCCTCTCACTGCCGCGGCCTCTCCCGCGGCGGAGCACAGGCGCCGGACGCGCCGGAGCACAGGCTCTGGACGTGCAGGCCCAGTGGCCATGGCCCACGGGCCCAGCCGTTCCGTGGCATGTGGGATCCTCCCAGACCAGGGCACAAACTCGCGTCTCCCGCATCGGCAGGCAGACTCTCAACCACTGCGCCATCAGGGAAGCACTGTACAAAGGCTTTTAAGTTTCATTAGTTCCCATTTGTTTATTTTTGTTTTTATTTCCATTTCCATAGGAGGTCGGTCAAAATGGACCTTGCTGTGATTTATGTCATAGAATGTTCTGCCTATGTTTCCTCTAAGAGTTTTATAGTGTCTGGCTTTGCATTTACATCTTTAACCCATTTTGAGTTTATTTTTGTGTATGGTGTTAGAGAGTGTTCTAATTTCATTCTTTTTTTTTTTTTTTTTTTTTTTTTTTTTTGCGGTACGCCTTCCCGGACCAGGGCACGAACCCGTGTCCCCTGCATCGGCAGGCAGACTCTCAACCACTGCGCCACCAGGGAAGCCCTAATTTCATTCTTTTCCATGTAGCTATCCAGTTTTCCCAGCACCACTTACTGAAGAGGCTGTCTTTTCTCCATTGTATATTCTGGCCTCCTTTATCTAAGATAAGAGGACCATATGTGCATGGGTTTATCTCTGGGTTTTCTATTCTGTTCCATTGATCTATATTTCTGTTTTTGTTTTTATGCTAGTACCACACTGTCTTGATTACTATAGCTTTGTAGTATAGTCTGAGGTCAGGGAGACTGATTCCTACTGCTCCGTTTTTCTTTATCAAGATAGCTTTGGGTATTCAGGGTCTTCTGTGTTTCCATACAAACTGTGAAACTTTTTGTTCTAGATCTGTGAAAAATGCCATTGGTTGTTTGATAGGGATTGCATTGAATCTGTAGATTGATTTGGGTAGTTCCATCTGTTTGTATTGTATTTAATTTCTTCCATCAGTGCCTTATAGCTTTCTGCATAGAGGCCTTTTGTCTCCTTAGGAAGGTTTATTCCTAGGTATTTTATTCTTTTCATTGCAATGGTAAATGGGAGTGTTTCCTTAATTTTTTTTTCAGATTTTTCATTGTTAATGTATAGGAATGCAAGAGATTTCTGTGAATTAATTTTACATCCTGCTACTTTACCAAATTCATTGATTAGCTCTAGTAGTTTTCTGGTAGCATCTTTAGGATTCTCTAAGTATAGTATCATGTTATCTGCAAACAGTGACAGTTTTACTTGTTCTTTTCCAATTTGGATTCCATTTATTTCTTTTTCTTCTCTGATTGCTGTGGCTAAAACTTCCAAAACTATGTTGAATAATAGTGGTGAGAATGGGCAACCTTGTCTTGTTCCCAATCTTAGTGGAAATGGTTTCAGTTTTTCACCTTTGAGAATGATGCTGGCTGTGGGTTTGTCATACATGACCTTTATTATGTTGAGGTAAGTTCCCTCTATGTCTACTTTCTGGAGAGTTTTTATCATAAATTGGTGTTGAATTCTGTTGATCATTTTTTTCTGCATCTACTGTGATTATCATATGGTTTTTATCCTTCAATTTGTTAATATAGTGTATCACATTGATTGATTGTGTATATTGAAGAATCCTTGCATTCCTGGGATAAACCCCACTTAATCATGGTGTATAATCCTTTTAATGTGCTGCTGGATTCTGTTTGCTAGTATTTTGTTGAGGATTTTTGCATCTATGTTCATCAGTGATATTGGCCTGTAATTTTCTTTTTTTGTGACATCTTTGTCTGGTTTTGGTATCAGGTCATGGTGGTCTTCTAGAATGAGTTTGGGAGTGTTCCTCCGTCTGCTATATTTTGGAAGAGTTTGAGAAGGATAGGTGTTAGCTCTTTTCTAAATGTTTGATAGAATTTGCCTGTGAAGCCATCTGGTCCTGGGCCATTGTTTGTTGGAAGATTTTTAATAACGGTTTGAATTTCAGTGCTTGTGATTGGTGTGTTTATACTTTCTATTTCTCCCTGGTTCAGTCTCAGAAGGTTGTGCTTGTCTAAGAATTTGTACATTTCTTCCTGGTTGTCCATTTTATTGGCATATAGTTGCTTGTAGTAATGTCTCATAATCCTTTGTATTTCTTTAGTGTCAGTTGTTCCTTCTCCTTTTTCATTTCTAATTCTGTTGATTTGAGTCTTTTCTCTGTTTTTCTTAATGAGTCTGGCTAATGGTTTATCAATATTTTTCATCTTCTCAAAGAACCAGCTTTTAGTTTTATTGATCTTTGCTATTGTTTCCTTCCATTCTTTTTCATTTATTTCTGGTCTGATTTTTATGACTTCTTTCCATCTGCTAACTTTGGATCTTTTTGTTCTTCTTTTTCTAATTGCTATAGGTTTAAGGTTAGGTTATTTATTTGAGATTTTTCTTGTTTCTTCAGGTAGGATTGTATTGATATAAACTTCCCTTTTAGAACTGTTTTTCTGAATCCCATAGGTTTTGGGTCGTCGTGTTTTCACTGTCATTTATTTCTGTTTTTTTTTTTTTATTTCTTCAGTGATCTCTTGGTTATTTAGTAGTGTATTGTTTAGCCTACATGTGTTTGTATTTTTTACAGATCTTTTCCTGTAATTGATATCTAGTCTCATAGCATTGTGGTCGGAAAAGATACTTGATATGATTTCAATTTTCTGAAATTTACCAAGGCTAGATTTGTGACCCAAGATATGATCTATCCTGGGAAATGTTCCATGAGCACTTGAGAAGAAAGTGTATTCTGTTGTTTTTGGATGGAATGTCCTATAAATATCAATTATCAGTCCATCTTGTTTAATGTATCATTTAAAGCTTGTCTTTCCTTGTTTATTTTCATTTTGGATGATCTATCCATTGGTGAAAGTGGGGTGTTAAAGTCCCCTACTATTATTGTATTACTGTTGATTTCAACTTTTATGGCTGTTAACATTTGCCTTATGTATTGGGGTGCTCCTACGTTGGGTGCATAAATATTTACAACTGTTATATCTTCTTCTTGGATTGATCCCTTGATCATTATGTAGTGTTCTTCTTTGTCTCTTGTAATAACCTTTATTTTAAAGTCTATTTTCTCTGATATGAGAATTGCTACTCCAGCTTTCATTTGATTTCATTTGCATGGAATATCTTTTCCATCCCCTCCCTTTCAGTCTGTATATGTCCCTAGGTCTGAAGTGGGTCTCTTGTAGACAGCATATATACCGGTCTTGTTTTTGTATCCATTCAGCCAGTCTATGTCTTTTGGTGGGATAATTTTATCCATTTACATTTAAGGTATTATCAATATGTATGCTCCTATTACCATTTTCTTAATTGTTTTGGGTTTGTTTTTGTAGGTCTTTTCCTTCTCTTGTGTTTCCTGCCTAGAGAAGTTCCTTTAGCATTTGTTGTAAAGCTGGTTTGGTGGTGCTGAATTCTCTTAGCTTTTGATTGTCTGTAAAGCTTTTGATTTCTCCGTTGAATCTAATGAGATCCTAGCTGGGTAGAGTAATCTTGGTTGTAGGTTTTTTCCCTTCATCACTTTTAATATGTCCTTCCACTCCATTCTGGGTTGCAGAGTTTCTGCTGACAGGTCAGCTCTTAACCTTATGGGGATTTCCTTGTATGTTATTTGTTGCTTTTCCCATGCTGCTTTTAGTATTTTTTCTTTACATTTAATTTTTGATGGTTTGATTAATATGTGTCTTGGTGTGTTTCTCCTTGGATTATCCTGTAATGGACTCAGCACTTCCTGGATTTAATTGACTATTTCCTTTCCCCTTTTAAGGACGTTTTCAACTATAATCTCTTCAAATATTTTGTTAGACC
>NC_041234.1:88265105-88272016 GCF_002837175.3 Physeter macrocephalus | reverse complement strand
TTCTGCTCTGCAGTAGTTATTCCCTCTATTTTATCTTCCAGGTCACTTATCCATTCTTCTGCCTCATTTATTCTGCTATTGATTCCTTGTAGCGAATTTTTAATTTCATTTATTGTGTTGTTCATCATTGTTTGTTTGCTCTTTAGTTCTTCTAGGTCCTTGAATTTTCTCCATTCTATTTACAAGATTTTGGGTCATCTTTACTATCATTACTCTGAATTCTCTTTCAGGTAGACTGCCTATTTCCTCTTCATTTGTTTGGTCTGGTAGGTTTTTACTTTGCTCCTTCATCTGCTGCATATTTCTCTGTCTTCTCATTTTGCTTAACTTACTGCCTGTGTTTGAGTTGGAACATCAGTTTTTTTCTGGCTTCAGACTTGGACTGAAATGTACACCATTATCTCTACTGTTTCTCAGGTATTTGGACCCTGATGGTACCATACCATTGACTCTCATGGGTCTGGACTTCTTATGTTTGCTGTACTCTCCTGGTCCTCCTCCTATCTCTGAGTTCTCCTACTCATTTTCTCTTCCTAGCTCAATTTACTCCTTTATATGTGGGTTTTCCAAGCACTATGTCCTTGTCCATCTGCTGTTCTTTAATGTTGATGACACAACATTATCTAGAATCTGTAGTAGCAGACAAAGCAGGACATTGACATAGGCTACATGTTTTCCATATTTACTATTGAGTGGCTTGGTATAAACCTGAGCAAATGAAATTGAACATTGCACACCTGGTGAGTCAACCAATGAAGAAATATTATTTATAAGATACAGTGGCTCACATTCACCTCTGTGAAAATAGCACATAACAGGGAGCCAAGAGCCCCTGACATTCTGAGACAGGCAACTTGGCATAGAAGTGCAGGGAGACTTGACTTTGTTTGGAAGGATAATAAGGTATAAGGCTTCAGTGTCTTGTATAGGGTGTGGGTAATTCCTCCAAAAATTGAAAAGCTGTGTAAGAAGCAAGTATTATAAGATCTGCTGCCCCATTTCTATTTGTTCTTTCTGCTACCAAATACACTGAAATAATGAAGGACACCTTGAAGTCTTCTGGCAAATACATTCTCTGCTAAGCCCAGGATCAGGATAGTATTGAAATATGCCATCAAAGAAGGAAGTACCGTCTCCTGGAGGCAACAGAGATGGCAAACTGAAGTCTGTTATTTAGAATACCCTCAATAAGTAATTATCATCACTGGAGCATCTGCAACCACATTTTCAATTGGGAGTCTACCAAAACTTCCTTCTCAGCAAAAGCACCAAGAATTCATCTGATTGGTGGCACTGCTTTGTAATTGCATTATTCACAAAATACTCATATTTTCCATAGTGTCTGACTACTTTCATCTTTTAGTTCCTGATGGGATTTAGTTTACTCCAGTAGCTCAGGGAATATATGGAAGAAGTTTGGAGGTACCTCAATTTATCACCTGTTCAAGTTCTTCTCCCTCCCGATCTTGTCCCTCTCCTCCCAAATGAGAAAAAAATATATTCCTAAATTTTAAGATAAAATCATTTCAGCTTCCCTTTATATGCTCTTATTTTTCTGGTACATACCCTGGGGAATCTGCTCAGAACTCTTTTCTTTAAATAGTCTGTCCCCAAAATTACCTATGCTTTAGATTCTAATTCCTGATGTCAGAATTGTTTCTTTTCCAATGCTAAGTCTTGCCTTTGAAGCAAGGAATGTATATATCTCTGTGAGAGAACCATACTGTAATTTAGCATCAAAGGCATTAGCTACAACGACTTTTTATTTGGCATGGTGATCTTGAAAACCTTGTGATCTTCACATTTTTGGCAAAAGTTATTTTAAAAATGATTTTATGGAATGTACTTTTATCAAACTTTGATACACTGAAATGAGTCAACTTTCATATGATTCTGTTGGCTATTTATTAGGGCAATATCTGGAAATAAGTTGCCTTGTACTCTTAGAACAGGATAGATCTTATATTCTTCGCTGTCCAAAGAATAATCTAGACACCAGGTGATGTCACGTGTTCTGAGAGTTCCTTGATTTCATTCAAATGGATTTCAAAAGGCATTTCCCTTAAGACGGCTTTCCATTTAGCATTTTACTACACATACTTGGATCTGTAAGCAGAGAATAACGGAAACCTTTTGCATCCCAGTCAGAGCTTTTTTAATGCCTGAATTGATTGTTAACTATTTTGCAACATGCATTTTCTGTGCACTGCTGATCTTAATGTCAAAGCTGTGTTATGGATAACATTTATATTTGTCCAACTCAGCATTGCTGCTACTTTAAGCAGGCATGGTGACCACCTTTAAAAAGATACCAGTGAGTTATACTGATGGTCCAAAAACCCCATGTTACTACACAGCTCATTATATTTCTTTTTCTGCCCACTAGCTCTATTTTTATGTATGTCTGGTTTCTCAAACTAATAAATATCATAATAAGAATTAGTTTCACTCTTCTGCCATTTTGCATGAAAATGAATTATTAATTTAGAATGGAATAATGGACAACACTTGGTAGATTATTGGGAGATGTGGGTTTTAATTCTGCCTTAGACACTAAACAGCTTGTGACTCTGGGTGATAAGTCTTTTTCATCCTCTAAGCCATGTTTTCCTCATCCCAAACTATAGTGTAGTTTATTAAGAGGCATGGGCTATGAATCCATCTCCATGGATTGAAATTTTGATGTTGCTATTTATCACATGTGTGATCCTGGGTACGATAATTTATGTGTGCCACTTACAAAGTTTTCACCAAGTATTAGATAAGCTAAAGTAGAAAATTAGGCTATTAGACCAGATAAGATTTATAAGATTTTCCAGTTCCACAATTCTATTTCTGTGATTGTGTATTATAAGCTCCCTAAGAACAGGGCTTGTGTGAAATTATTCTCCCAGAGTATTAAGCATAGCATTTTCCACATAATGCATGCTCAAAATTGCCTGAAGAATTAAACAAAACATAGAGAAAAACCTATATTAAAACAAAAAGACAACCCTTTGTTATCTACAATTGCCAGGTAATTTTCAATTATTGGTCTTTCAAAAAATATATAGAATTTTCAAAAAGTATTTAAAAGCATCACTACCAATTAAGAAAAAGTGTTTTAATTTGTTGACTGATCTTTAAATTCCATATTCCAAGATGGAAATTGATATTCTGTCATAAGTGGATGTTAGTTTATCTGACAAGCAGGGCACTTGTAAATTCTAGTGATAAGCACATTTCCTAACCTATTTAGACATTTTGAAACTGAAAGCAAAGTACATTTAGAAAACAATATACAATGTTAATAGATGGTAAGTCTGACACTTAAAGCTCACTTTATCATTCACAGCCTTATCCTGTGGATATGAAATTCCTTTGCATTCTTTTAAAAATTTAAATCCTTTGTTCTTGTAAGTGAACTGAAGCTGGATGCTATGGAAAAAGAGAGTGAAAAGAAAGAAGTTGATAAGATAAAGAGTGTTGAAAAAAGTTGGATACCAAGCCTGCCTTTCTCTGTACTCCCCTCACAACTGATACATATCTCTCAGGGTAGTTACTATTAATACATACATTATAATGGCACTTTTATGTAATTTTCTCTCTAATGGATTATGAGGTTTTTGGAGCAGGGATTGTGTTATTGATATATGTATCCCCAGTGTTTATTTCATTTCCTCATAGATAGTAGGTGCTAAATAAATGTCTGTGGAATAAATAAGTAAACAGATACACCGAAAGAAAAAAGAGTGAAAAAAATCACCATTACATTTTGTGTCTCTGAGAGTTAAGAAATCCTAGCTAAGTTTCTTTTGTGGTATTTGTGCTATTGTATCCTGCTTAATAAATATTTAAATATCTTCAGAAAGAGAATGGATGAGCATTTAGTATGGGTTCTCAGGATTGGAAAAGAACTATTGATGATAACAGGTTAGCAGGTTGGAGCTACCCAAGTAGCTGACTGAATTCTTGACTTAAAAGCAGAATTGGATTTTGGCACATGAGTGCATGGGCATCCAGGTCAAGAATGAACTGTTGGTGACTTGTTTTTCATGCTTCCTCAGTGAAATCTAATGAAATGATTGATATTGTTGAAGTATAAGAGGTTTTGTTCCCTTATTCTTGTATTTTTTACTCTTTCAAATTTTATTCTGATTAAACGCATGCACTTTCCTTAAGAAATTCACAAGTCAACAAAAGAACTAAATCAGATGAGCAGTTTTATCTCCAAAAATGAGATTACTGACATAAAAAATTATATTATTTAAAATTATATTGTGAAATGATGACACACTAATTGAAATTAAAGGAGAGTCCCAATGGTACTTCTGATTTAAGGATATTAACTTCCTTCATTACTGACATTGCCATGTTCAAATATTTAAAAATACAGTTCAGTTCATTTCCTGGTTAAGGGGTAAATTTACAGAGAGGACCCGAACCTTTGGCTTCCTGCAGTTTTGTTTGTTTCTTTGACTTCCACAATCCTCAGCTATATTGGCAAACTGCAATAGGTGCTATCATTTTTTGTTGCCTGGCTACCATCTCAGCACTATCTAGAGAGAAAACTAGCTTGATAATCAGGTACTTTAGGGAAGTTGAGTACAGTACTTCATTAGGAAAAACACATGCAAAGAGAAACTTTCTTAAATGTACAAAGTACATTTCACAAAGTAACTGCAAGATTTATTTAGCCCAAGTCAAGTGAGGTTGAAACCCAGGGGCAAATATCAAATATGAAGTGCTTGCAGAGGGCTTCCCAGTATACAAAGAAGGACATGTAGATTAAACAGCTCAAAATCTTGTATCACAAAAGGGAGGTAGGTCTTCCCTAGTGGAGCAGTGGTTAAGAATCTGCCTGACAATGCAGGGGACACAGGTTTGAGCCCTGCTCCAGGAAGATCCCACATACCACAGAGCAACAAAGCCCATGTGCAACAAGTACTGAGCCGGCATGCTAGAGCTCACAAGCCACAACTACTGAGCCCATGTGCCATAACTACCGAAGCTCACACACTTAGAGACCATGATATGCAACAACAGAAGCCACTGCAATGAGAAGCCCGTGCACCACAATGAAGACTAGCCCCTGTTCACTGCAGCTAGAGAAAGACCGCAGGCAGCAATGAAGACACAACACAGCCAAAAATAAGTAAATAAATAAATAATTTTTTTTAAAAAAGGGGGAGGTATATTCCAGGCCTACTTTAAAACTTGGGAGTGGAAGGAGCACCACAAAACCAGCTTTACAACAAATGCTAAATGAACTTCTCTAGGCAGGAAACACAAGACAAAGAAAAGACCTACAAAAACAAACTCAAAACAATTAAGAAAATGGTAATAGGAAAATACATATTGATAATTACCTTAAATGTAAATGGATTAACTGCCCCAACCAAAAGACATAGATTGGCTGAATAGATACAAAAATAAGACCCATATATATATGCAGCCTAAAAGAGATCCACCTCAGATTTAGGGACACATACAGATTGAAAGTGAAGGGATGGAAAAAGATATACCATGCAAATGGAAATCAAAAGAAAGCAGAAGTAGCAATACTCATATCAGACAAAATAGACTTTAAAATAAAGACTATTACAAGAGACAAAAAAGGACACTACATAATTATCAAGGGATCAATCCAAGAAGAAGATATAACAATTGTAAATATTTATGGACACAACATAGGAGCACACCAATACATAAGGCAAATGCTAACAGCCATAAAAGAGGAAATCAACATTAGCATAATAATAGAAGGAGGCTTTCACTCTCATGACTATTATTCAACAAAGTGTTGGAAGTTTTAGCCACAGCAATCAGAGAAGAAAAAAATAAAAGGAATCCAAATTGGAAAAGAAGTACAGCTGTCACTGTTTGCAGATGACATGATATTATACACAGAGGATCCCAAAGATGCTACCAGAAAACTACTAGAGTTAATCAATGAATTTGGTAAAGTAGCAGGATACAAAATTAATGCACAGAAATCTCTTGCATTCCTATACACTAATGATGAAATATCTGAAATGGAAATTAAGGAAACACTCCCATTTACCATTGCAACAAAAAGAATAAAATACCTAGGAATAAACCTACCTAAGGAGAGTAAAGACCTGTATGCAGAAAACTATAAGACACTGATGAAAGAAATTAAAGATGAGGCAAAGAGATGGAGAGGTATATGATGTTCATGAATAGGAAGAATCAACATTGTGAAAAAAAATATACTACCCAAAGCAATCTACAGATTCAATGCAATCCCTATCAAACTACCAATGGCATTTTTCACAGAACTAGAACAAAAAATTTCACAAACTATGGAAATACAAATGACTCCAAATAGTGAAAGCAATCTTGAGAAAGAAAAACAGAGCTGGAGGAATCAGTCTCCCAGACTTCAGACAATACTACAAAGCTACAGTAATCAAGAGAGTATGGTACTGGACCCAAAACAGAAATATGGATCAATGGAACAGGATAGAAAGCCCAGAGATAAACCCACGCATATATGGTCACCTTATTTTTAATAAAGGAGGCCAGAATATATAATGGAGAAAAGACAGCCTCTTCAATAAGTGGTGCTGGGGAAACTGGACAGCTACCAGACACTATAAAACTCTTAGAGGAAAACATAGGCAGAACACTCCAAAACATAAATCACAGCAAGATCCTTTTTGACCCACCTCCTAGAGAAATGGAAATAAAAATAAACAAATGGAACTTAATGAAACTTAAAAGTTTTTCCACAGCAAAGGAAACCATAAATAAGAGGAAAAGATAACCCTCAGAATGGAGGAAATATTTGCAAATGAAGCAACTGACAAAGGATTAATCTAGAGGAAAAGATAACCCTCAGAATGGAGGAAATATTTGCAAATGAAGCAACTGACAAAGGATTAATCTCCAAAATTTTCAAGCAGCTC
>NC_041234.1:88256785-88263697 GCF_002837175.3 Physeter macrocephalus | reverse complement strand
ATTTACCATTGCAACAAAAAGAATAAAATACCTAGGAATAAACCTACCTAAGGAGACAAAAGACCTGTATGCAGAAAACTATAAGACACTGATGAAAGAAATTAAAGATGAGGCAAAGAGATGGAGAGGTATATGATGTTCATGAATAGGAAGAATCAACATTGTGAAAAAAAATATACTACCCAAAGCAATCTACAGATTCAATGCAATCCCTATCAAACTACCAATGGCATTTTTCACAGAACTAGAACAAAAAATTTCACAAACTATGGAAATACAAATGACTCCAAATAGTGAAAGCAATCTTGAGAAAGAAAAACAGAGCTGGAGGAATCAGTCTCCCAGACTTCAGACAATACTACAAAGCTACAGTAATCAAGAGAGTATGGTACTGGACCCAAAACAGAAATATGGATCAATGGAACAGGATAGAAAGCCCAGAGATAAACCCACGCATATATGGTCACCTTATTTTTAATAAAGGAGGCCAGAATATATAATGGAGAAAAGACAGCCTCTTCAATAAGTGGTGCTGGGGAAACTGGACAGCTACATGGAAAAGAATGAAATTAGAACACTCCCTAACACCATACACACAAAAAAAACGCAAAATGGATTAAAGATCTAAATGTAAGGTCAGACACTATAAAACTCTTAGAGGAAAACATAGGCAGAACACTCCAAAACATAAATCACAGCAAGATCCTTTTTGACCCACCTCCTAGAGAAATGGAAATAAAAATAAACAAATGGAACTTAATAAAACTTAAAAGTTTTTCCACAGCAAAGGAAACCATAAATAAGAGGAAAAGATAACCCTCAGAATGGAGGAAATATTTGCAAATGAAGCAACTGACAAAGGATTAATCTCCAAAATTTTCAAGCAGCTCATGCATCTCAATATCAAAAAAATGAACAACCCAATCCACAACTGGGCAGAAAACATAAATAGACATTTCTCCAAAGAAGATATACAGACTGCCAACAAACACATGAAAGGATGCTCAACATCACTAATCATTAGTGAAATGCATATCAAAACTAAAATGAGGTATCACGTCACATGAGTCAGAATGGCCATCATCAAAAAATCTACTAACAATAAATGCTGGAGAGGGTGTGGAAAAAAAGGAACCCTCCTACACAGTTGGTGGGAATGTAAATTGATACAGCCACTATGGAGAACAGGATAGAGGTTCCTTAAGAAACTAAAAGTAGAATTACCAGATGACAAAGCAATCCCACTACTGGGCATATACCTGAGGAAACCATAATTCAGAAAGAGTCATGTACCAAAATGTTCATTGCAGCACTATTTACAATAGCCAAGACATGTAAGCAACCTAAGTGTCCACTGACAGGTGAATGGATAAAGAAGATGTGGCACATACATACAATTGAATATTAGCCATAAAAAGAAACGAAATTGAGTTATTTGTAGTGAGGTGGATGGACCTAGAATCTGTCATACAGAGTGAAGTAAGTCAGAAAGAGAAGAACAAATACTGTATGCTAACCCATATATATGAAATCTAAAAAAAAAAAAAGGGATTCTGATGAACCTAAGGGCAGGACAGGAATAAAGATGCAGACGTAGAGAATGGACTTGAGGACATGGGGAGTGGGAAGGGCAACCTGGAATGAAGTGAGATAGTGACATGGACATATATACACTACCAAATGTAAAACAGATAGCTACTGGGAAGCAGGCACATAGCACAGGGAGATCAGCTTGGTGCTCTGTGACCACCAAGAGCAGTGGATAGGGAGGGTGGGAGGGAGATGCAAGAGGGAGGAGATATGGGGATATATGTATACTTACAGCTGATTCACTTTGTTATAAAGGAGAAGCTAACACACCATTGTAAAGCAATTATACTCCAATAAAGATATTTAAAAAAAAATAACAGTAGGGGACTTTAACACCGAAGTTTCACCAATGGACAGATCATCCAAAATGAAAATAAATAAGGAAACACAAGCTGTAAATAACACAATAAACAAGATGGACTTAATTTATATTTATAAGACATTGCATCCAAAAAAACATATACAATTTCTTCTCAAGTGCTCATGGAAAATTCTCCAGAATAGATCATATCTTGGGTCACAAATCAAGCCCTGGTAAAATTAAGAAAACTGAAATCATATCAAGAATATTTTCCAACCACAAGACTATGAGACTAGATACCAATTACAGGAAAAATACTGTATAAATAAACATATGGAGGCTAAACAATATGCTAATAAATAACCAAGAGATCAAAGAGGAAATCAAAAATTACCTACAAACCAATGACAGTGAAAACATGGTAGCCCAAAAACTATTAGATGCAACAAACGCAGTTCTAAAGAAGTTTATAGCAATACAATCCTACCTCAAGAAACAATAAAAATCTCAAATAAACAACCTAACCTTACACCTAAAGGAATTAGAAAAAGAAGAACAAAAAAACCCAATGTTAGCAGAAAGAAAGAAATCATAAAAATCAGAGCAGATATAAAGGAAAAAGAAGTGAAGGAACAATAGCAAAGATCAATAAAACTAAAAGCTGGTTGTTTGAGAAGATTAACAATATTGATAAAACATTAGCCAGACTCATCAAGAAAAACAGGGCAAAGAATCAAATTAACACAATTAGAAATGAGAAAGGAGAAGTAACTAGTGACACTGCAGAAATACAAAGGATCATGAGAGATTACTACAAGAAACTATATGCCAATAAAATGGAAAACCTGGAAGAAATGGACAACTTCTTAGAAAAGCACAACCTTCTGAGACTGAACCAGGAAGAAATAGGATCATGAGAGATTACTGCAAGAAACTATATGCCAATAAAATGGACAACCTGGAAGAAATGGGCAAATTCATAGAAAAGCAAAACCTTTCGAGACTGAACCAGGAAGAAATAGAAAATATAAACAGACCAATCACAAGCACTGAAATTGAAACTGTAATTTTAAATCTTCCAGCAAACAAAAGGCCAGGATGAGATGGCTTCACAGGTGAATTCTACCAAATGTTTAGAGAAGAGCTAACACCTATCCTTCTCAAACTCTTCCAAAATATAACAGAGGGAGGAACCCTCCCAAACTCATTCTATGAGGCCACCATCACCCTGATAACAAAAACCAGACAAAGATGTCACAAAAAAAGAAAATTACAGGACAATATCACTGATGAACATAGATGCAAAAATCCTCAACAAAATACTAGCAAACAGAATCCAACAGCACATTAAAAAGATCATACACCATGATCAAGTGGGGTTTACACCAGGAATGCAAGGATTCTTCAATATATGCAAATCAATCAATGTGATACACCATATTAACAAACTGAAGGATAAAACCCATACAATAATAGATGCAGAAAAAGCTTTTGACAAAATTCCACAGCCCTTTGTTAAAAACCCTCCAGAAAGTAGGCATAGAGGGAACTTACCTCAACATAATCAAGGCTATATATGGAAAACCCACAGCAAACAACATTCTCAATGGTGAAAAATTGAAACCCTTTCTTGTAAGATCAGGAACAAGACAAGGTTGCCCACTCTCGTCACTGTTATTCAACATAGTTTTGGAAGTTTTAGCCACCACAGTCAGATAAGAAAAAGAAATAAAAGGAATCCAAATTAGAAAACAACCAGTAAAACTGTCACTGTTTGCAGATGACATGATGCTATACATAGAGAATCCTAAAGATGCTACCAGAAAACAACGGGAGCTAATCAATGAATTTGGAAAAGTAGCAGGACACAAAATTAATGCACAGAAATCTCTTGCATTCCTATACAACAATGACAAAACATCTGAAATAGAAATTAAGAAAACACTCCCATTAACCACTGTAACAACAACAACAAAAAATACCTAGGGATAAACCTACCTAAGGAGACAAAAGACCTGCATGAAGAAATTTATGACACTGATGAAACAAAGATGATACAAACAGATGGAGAGATATACCATGTACTTGTATTGGAAGAATCAACACTGTGAAAATGACTATAGTACCCAAAGCAATCTACAGATTCAATGCAATCCGTATCAACCTACCAATGGCATTTTTCACAGACCTAGAACAGAAAATTTCACAATTTGTATGGAAATAAAAACGACCCCATATAGCCAAAGCAATCTTCAGAAAGAAAAACGGAGCTGGAGGAGTCGTGCTCCCTGGCTTCAGACTATACTACAAAGCTACACTAATCAAGACAGTATGGTACTGGCACAAAAACAGAAATATAGATCAATGGAACAGGTTAGAAAGCCCAGGGATAAACCCACACACATATGGTTACCTTATCTTTGATAAGGAGGCCAGAATATACAATGGAGATAAGAAAGCCTCTTCAATAAGTGGTGCTGGGAAAACTGGACAGCTACATGGAAAATAAAGAAATTAGAACACTTTTTAACACCATACACAAGAATAAACTCAAAATGAATTAAAGACCTAAGTGTAAAGTCTGACAAACTGACAAAGGATTAATCTCCAAAATATACAAGCAGCTCATGCATCTCAATATCAAAAAACAACTCCATCCAAAAATGGGCAAAACACATAAACAGACATTCCTCCAAAGAAGATATAGAGATTGCCAACAAACACATGAAAGGATGCTCAACATCACTCATCATTAGAGAAATGCAAATCAAATCTACAATGTGGTATCACCTCACACTGGTCAGAATGGCCATCATCAAAAAATCTACAAACAATAAATGCTGCGGAGGGTGTGGAGAAAGGGTTCTCACTTTAACTGTAGGTGGGAATGTAAACTGATACAGCCATTATGGAGAACAGTATGGAGTTTCCTTAAGAAACTAAAACTAGAACAACCATATGACCCAGCAATCCCACTACTGGGCATACACCCTGAGAAAACCATAATTCAAAAAGAGTCATGTACCACAATGTTCATTGCAGCTCTATTTACAATATCCAGGACATGGAACCAACCGAAGTGTTAATTGACAGATGAATGGATAAAGAATACGTGGCACATATATACAATGGCACATTACTCAGCCATAAAAAGAAAAGAAATTGAGTTATGTGTAGTGAGGTCGGTGGACCTAGAATCTGTCATACAGAGTGAAGTAAGTCAGAAAGAGAAGAACAAATACCATATTCTAACACATATATATGGAATCTAAAGAAAAAAATGGTTCCAATGAACCTAGGGGCAGGACAGGAATAAAGATGCAGATGTAGAGAATGGACTTCAGGACATGGGGATTGGGAAGGGTAAGCTGGGATGAAATAAGAGAGTATCATGGACATATATACACTACCAAATATAAAATAGATAGCTAGTGGGTAGCAGCTGCATAGCACAGGAAGATCAGCTGAGTGCTTTGCAACCACCTACAGGGGTGGGATTTGGAGGGTGGGAGGGAGACGCAAGAGGGAGGGTTTATGGGGATATATGTATACAAATAGCTGATTCTCTTTGTTATACAGCAGAAACTAACACAACATTGTAAAGCAATTTTACTCCAATAAAGATGTTAAAAAAAAAAGAATGTATGCAATACATGTAAAATAGAGATTGGAGAAAATTCAGAGATTTAAATATTATATAACAATGAAGAAAAAAGCATGAAAATGTAGTTCAAAAGTTAAAAATACAAACAACAAAATAAATGAGGAAAATCTCTTAATGTATTTCATCGCATCAGTAATTTCAAACAGAGAAAAGATTAGATATTGCTTTCATAGAAAGGTGAAAAAGCACTTGGCAAAATTCAATACCATGCTTGAAATTAAAAAGAAATACACTCAGTAAAGTAGGAATTGACGGTTACTTCTTTACTGTAATTTTATATGGCCACAGTTGAAAAGGCAAGCTTCAGCCTTAATTAAGATACACTAAAGTCATTTGTCAATCACCATCCTTATAAACTTTGTAATGAACTCTTTTTTTTAACATCTTTATTGGAGTATAACTGTTTTACAATGGTGTGTTAGTTTCTGCTTTACAACAAAAGTGAACCAGTTATACATATACATATGTTCCCATATCTCTTCCCTCTTGCGTCTCCCTCCCTCCCACCCTCCCTATCCCACACCTCTAGGTGGTCACAAACCACCTAGCTGATCTCCCTGTGCCATGCGGCTGCTTCCCACTAGCTATCTATTTTACATTTGGTAGTGTACATATGTCCATGACACTCTCTCACTTCATCACATCTTACCTTTCACCCTCCCCATATCCTCAAGTCCATGCTCTAGTAGGTCTGTGTTTTATTCCCGTCCAACCCCTAGTCTCTTCATGACATTTTTTTTCTTACATTCCATATATATGTGTTAGCATACGGTATTTGTTTTTCTCCTTCTGACTTATTTCACTCTGTATGACAGACTCCAGGTCCATCCACCTCACTACAAATAACTCAGTTTCATTTCTTTTTATGGCTGAGTAATATTCCATTGTATATATGTGCCACATCTTCTTTATCCATTCATCTGTTAAAGGACACTTAGTTTGCTTCCATGTCCTGGCTATGTAAATAGAGCTGCAATGAACATTTTGGTATATGATTCTTTTTGAATTATGGTTTTCTCAGGGTATATGCTCAGGAGTGGGATTGCTGGGTCGTATGGTACTTCTATTTGTAGTTTTCTAAGGAATCTCCATATTATTCTCCATAGTGGCTGTATCAATTTACATTCCAACCAGCAGTGCAAGAGGGTTCCTTTTTCTCCACACCTTCTCCAGCATTTATTGTTTCCAGATTTTTTGATGATGTCCATTCTGACGGTGTGAGAAGATATCTCATTGTAGTTTTGATTTGCATTTCTCTAATGATTAATGATGTTGAGCATTCTTTCATGTGTCTGTTGGCAATCTGTATATCTTCTTTGGAGAAATGTCTATTTAGGTCTTCTGCCCATTTTTGGAT
>NC_041234.1:88254465-88256059 GCF_002837175.3 Physeter macrocephalus | reverse complement strand
AGATTGCTTTTGCTATTTGGGGTCTTTTGTGTTTCCATACAAATTGTGAAATTTTTTTTTCTAGTTCTGTAAAAAATGCTAGTGGTAGTTTGATAGGGATTGCATTGAATCTGTAGATTGCTTTGGGTAGTAGAGTCATTTTCACAATGTTGATTCTTCCAATCCAAGAACATGGTATATTTCTCCACCTATTTGTATCATCTTTAATTTCTTTCATCAGTGTCTTATAGTTTTCTGCATACAAGTTTTTTGTCTCCTTAGGTAGGTTTATTCCTAGATATTTTATTCTTTTTGTTGCCGTGGTAAATGGGAGTGTTTTCTTAATTTCACTCTCAGATTTTTCATCATTAGTGTATAAGAATGCCAGAGATTTCTGTGCATTAATTTTGTATCCTGCTACTTTACCAAATTCATTGATTAGCTCTAGTAGTTTTCTGGTAGCATCCTTAGGATTCTCTATGTATAGTATCATGTCATCTGCAAACAGTGACAGCTTTACTTCTTCTTTTCCTATTTGGATTCCTTTTATTTCTTGTTCTTCTCTGATTGCTGTGGCTAGAACTTCCAAGACTATGTTGAACAAGAGTGGTGAGAGTGGGCAACCTTGTCTTGTTCCTGATCTTAGTGGAAATGGTTTCAGTTTTTCACCATTGAGAATGATGATGGCTGTGGGTTTGTCATATATGGCCTTTATTATGCTTAGGAAAGTTCCCTCTATGCCTACTTTCTGCAGGGTTTTTATCATAAATGGGTGTTGAATTTTGTCAAAAGGCTGCTCTGCATCTATTGAGATGATCATATGGTTTTTCGTCTTCAGTTTGTTGATATGGTGTATCACATTGATATTGTATCATATTGATATTGATATTGAAGAATCCTTGCATTCCTGGAATAAACCCCACTTGATCATGGTGTATGATCTTTTTAATGTGCTTTTGGATTCTGCTGGCTAGTATTTTGTTGAGGATTTTTGCATCTATGTTCATCAGTGATATTGGCCTGTAGTTTGCTTTCTTTGTGACATCTTTGTCTGGTTTTGGTATCAGGGTTATGGTGGCCTCATAGAATGAGTTTGGGAGTGTTCCTCCCTCTGCTATCTTTTGGAAGAGTTTGAGAAGGATAGGTGTTAGCTCTTCTCTAAATGTTTGATAGAATTCGCCTGTGAAGCCATCTGGTCCTGGGCTTTTGTTTGTTGGAAGATTTTTAATCACAGTTTCAATTTCAGTGCTTGTGATTGGTCTGTTCATATTTTCTATTTCTTCCTGGTTCAGTCTCGGCAGCTTGTGCATTTCTAAGAATTTGTCCATTTCTTCCAGGTTGTCCATTTTATTGGCATACAGTTGCTTGTAGTAATCTTTAATAATCTTTTGTATTTCTGCAGTTTCAGTTGTTAGGTCTCCTTTTTCATTTCTAATTCTATTGATTTGATTCTTCCCTTTTTTTCTTGATGAGTCTGGCGAATGGTTTATCAATTTTGTTTATTTTCCCAAAGAACCAGCTTTTAGTTTTATTGATCTTTGCTATCATTTCCTTCATTTCTTTTTCATTTATTTCTGATCTGATCTTTATGATTTCTTTCCTTCTACTAATTTTG
>NC_041234.1:88244932-88252375 GCF_002837175.3 Physeter macrocephalus | reverse complement strand
TCTCTGGGAGATTTTCGCCGTTTGATATTACGTGTAGCTGGGAGGTCTCTTGTGGACCAGTGTCCTGAAGTTGGTTCTCCCACCTCAGAGACACAGCCCTGACACCTGGCTGGAGCACCAAGAGCCTTTAATCCACACAGCTTTTGGGCCACCCTTGTCTGGAAGCTCCTGCCCCTGCTCCTCAGGCCGGGTCCCCATGGGAGGCAGGGCTGCCTGTACTGAACTCTTTATCCAACACAACCAAATCCGACGACAAAAGAAAATCCCACCTTGAGACTAGAGAGTTGATTCTAAACTTCATATGAAAAATTAAACCAGTAAGTATAGCTGAACCACAGCAGATGTGTCAAGATAGGGCCTTGGATCCAGCCACCAAGTCACACACACTGTCCACTCTTGAAGTCAGTGCGAGGTGCTCTGTGGCTGCCCACAGCAATTCATCCAGCTGTTTATGAACTGCTACCATGGCTTCTCCCAGAACCACTTCAAGCTGGTGGTGCCAATGTTGCAGGAGATACTCGCCATCTGGGGACACATGGTGGTGCTGATAAACTTTACAGGGGTGTTGTGCAGCGATCTTCAGCTGGGAACCAACAAGTACCTGAAGCAGGGCTACAGGCTGCAGCCAAAGAATTGAGAAACCAATGCTGGGAAAAATGCCAGTGCCTGGTGGCCTTTCTGGGAGCTTGGCTGGAGGTGTGCATGGTGGTTAGGATGACTTTTGTCTCTTGATATCGTCCTGCCATCTTTTTTTGGAAAGAATACTGGTGAAAGCTTTTCTGTCATGCAGTAACCTTTTTTTTGAAGCATATTGATTTACAGTATTATATTAGTTGCAGGTTTACAGCATAGTAATTCAGTATTTTTACAGATTATACTCCATTAAAAGCTATTACAAGATAGTGGCTAGAATTCCCTGCTTTATACAATATATCTTTGTTCCTTATTTGTTTTATACGTAATTGTTTGTACCTCTTAATCCCATACCCCTGATTTGCCCCACCCCCTTCCCTCTTGCCTTTGGTAACCAACCAGTAGTTTGCTTTCTATATCTGTGAGTCTGTGTCTGTTTTGCTATACACATTCATTTGTTTTATTTTTTAGATTCCATATAAAAGTGATATCATACAATATTTATCTTTCTCTGTCTGACTTATTTCACTAAGCATAATATTCTCCAGGTCCATCCATGTTGCTGCAAATGGCAGAATTTCATTCTTTTTAAAAGCTAAGTAATATTCCAGTGTGTGTGTGTGTGTGTGTGTGTGTGTGTGTGTGTGTGTGTGTGTATGCAACGATGCCACTTCTTCTTTATCCATTGTCTGTTGATGGGTACTTCGGTTGCTTCCATAGTTCCATAGCTTGGCTATTGTAAATAATGCTGCTATGAATATTGGGGTACATGTATCTTTTCAAATTAGTGTTTTCATATTTTCTGGATATATACCCAGGAGTGGAACTGCTGGATCATATGGTATTTCTATTTTTAGTTTTCTGAGGAACCTCCATACTGTTTTCCATAGTGGCTGCACCAATTTACATTCTCACCAACAGTGTACAGCGATTCCCTTTTCACCACATCGTCAACATTTGTTATTTGTAGACTTTTTGATGATAACCATTCTGACAGATGTGAAGTGACATCTCTTTGCTGTTTTCATTTGCAGAAAAATTTACCATTTTAATCAATGACCTTGTGTACATAGCCATGTGCACGTCCGATATTTTCTCTTGTGTAGAGTTACTTGGTTAAAAGTAAAATTATCATTTTGACCAGTAGAGCTGAATGTCCATTTTGTCATCTATAAAAATGTGGAGAATGGTTTTATTTGCCTATTGTTTGGGTGGTTTCCAAGACACCGTGTGAAGAGTTGTCTACCAGGGAAACTCATTACAGACTCAGCACCTAAGGTTTTAATTGGAGGCTGGTCACATAGGTACACTAGCCTTGCTTCAGTTATGCCCTCCACTGTCCTAGATTTAGGCAGTTAAAATAAATCCCATTAGCCATAAGGGTCTATCTTTGAAAGCTGGTAGCTTCCTCAAGTTTCTATATTAACCTTTTTTACTTGGTCTGAGGTATCCACTCAGGCACAGTATAAATGTAGTTAGTCTGTGTCAGAAATATAGAGCCTATGAGCTGCTCGATTTCAGATGACCTCATCAGAAAACTAGCTCTACCTCATGGGCATCTGCAAGTGACCCAGACAGTCCTGCCAGCATCAGTAGTGTTGTCATCAAGTATGGGCTCACGGAAGGGTATCTTAAATCTGTAAAGGTCCAAGGGCCTACGTTCTATTCATTGTGCACATGTCTGCTTTCATTTCAGCACAGATCTTACTGAGATGAAAACAGCTCATAGCAGACAGTAAAAGGTTTCAGTTTAGAGTCAGATCCAAAAAATTAAGGTCTGAGAATTCAGGATTCCAAAAAGTTAGTGGCTTTGCTTTGGAACCCCAAAGTCTAGATACAGTAGGGCCAGCCTCTGTGTTCCAAATCCAAGAGCTGAAGCAAGGTTTCCCAAAGCCCATTTTATCTTGTAAGTCTTAGAGTCCAAACTGATGCTCTTTATAACATGTACCTCAGGCAGGAAAATCATCAGTCTCTAGGGGTCAGACATCTAATTTTTATAAGAGTTTATTATTAATAAACCAAAAAATACTTCTCCATGTGACAATTGCCTCTCTTTTTATCTTATTTTCCGTTTTTCCAGGGGCTCCAATAGGCAAAAACAAAAACAACAACAAAAATAAAAACAAGGAAAAAAATAATCACTTATAGAGAACTGTTTTGCTTCCAAAACTCAAAGCGTTTAAATTTCAGTGCACCCACCAGCAAGGAAGTTGTATTCCACTAAATTGTGTAGATGTGTGAACATCTTTCCCTTTAAAATTTATGAAATTGCAAACATCACATTTTACATGCATTTTGATCATGCACTGAGATGCTATAGCCACAAAATACAAAGCCATTTGTTAAAATCATCCTCTCCCTTTGATGTCATTGCAAGTCTATGCAAACACCTAGCAGTAAATTTAGCAAATAAAGGATTAAGATGGGGGTGGAGTGGCTGCTGCAGCAGTGACAGCAGCAAGGCTGGAGTGGTTTCATTTTTTTCTCCTCTGGTTTATCTAAAGCTTTGCTCCAGCCCTGTGAACTCATTTAACCTTTTTTCATCCTACTTGGAGGAGAGAGCAATGCAGATCTTTAACATTTTTGTTCCACTCAAAGCTCTACTTTAGGATTTTTAGGATTATGTTTCCTGCCACTTGGAGAAGAGAACAATTACAAACTACTTTTTATTGAATTTTCCCCATCCAAAGCCCATTTTGGGGAATGTTTGGGTCTTTTCTCCTCCCACTTGGCAGAAACCAAAAACCAAAGGCATCACCTGGGCTAACTTTTCTCCCCACCTTAGTTACCAAAGCCAAAAGCATCTGGGGGATCCAGGTAGACAACTCTTCTGGAATTGGATCTACAATTTTGAATTTCATAGGTAACTCTCATCTTTCACCAAAGACAGCAGCTCAGCTGCTGTTTCATACCATGTATGACTCCATAATCACCCAGAGACCAGGGTTTTGTCATCCTTCACCCCTCTCACTTGCTTTTCCCCAAAGAGCACTACAGTCATATTTCAATGAGTCAGGGTCATTCTAGTTAATTCTACCTCAGTCAGTGGTGTGTCAAGGGTCCCCAAAACCACTCCCACATTCCCAGATTCACTAAAAGGACTCATGGGACACAGTATATAGATTTCCTCACAGCTAAAACACACTGAAGTGATGTAGTAAGGTTACACAGCCAGATCATAAGGAAAAAAGGCAAAAGAGGAGTCTGGGGAAAGCCAAGTATATGCTTCCTTATTCTTTGTCCCTCCTGAGTGGCCACACATAGTGCTACCCCCAGCAATGAAAATGCAGCAATATGTGTGTGATGTTTCTGCCCAGAGAAACAAACCCAGTGCTCAGATTTCTACTGAGCACTGATCACTTAGGTAGCCCCTGCCTAGCACATATTAAAATTCCAGACTCTCAGAAGGAAATCTTATCACTTGCACAAACAGTCTAGCTATAGCAAACCATACTTATTTAGGGAATTATTTTTATCAGTATAAGGGACAGTTTACCTGTCAAATCTCAGAAATCAACCAAGGGTCAACCTTATGTTAACTTATTTTCTTTCCTTCCTTCCTCCCTTCTGCCCTTCCTTCCTTCCTTCCTCCCTTCCTTTCTTGAGTTATAATTCACATACCATATAATTCACCCATTTAAAGTGTACAATACATTGGTCTTTAGTATATTCACAGAGTACTACAACTGCCACCAAAATCAATTTTAGAATATTTTCAGAGCCCCTCAAAAGAAACCCTGTACCCATTAAACAGTCATTCCCCACTCCTCCCAACATCTAGCCCTAGGCAAGCACTAATCTAATTTCTATATTTACAGATTTGCCTATTCGTGACATTTCATATAAACTCAGCCATACAATATGTGGCCTTCTGTGTCTGGCTTCTTTAAATTAACACAATGTTTTTAAGGTTGATCATGTTCTAGCATGTTATCAGAACTTCATTATTTTTTATGGCTGAATAATATTCCACTGTATGCATATGCCACATTTCAAAAATAGGTTCATTAGTTGGTGAACATTTGGGTTGTTTCCAATTTTTGGCTATAGTGTTACTAAGAACATCCTTGTAAAACGCCTTTGTTTGAACACCTGTTTTTAGTTCTTTTGGGTGTATATCTAAGAATGGAATTGCTGGGCCATATCTGGATTTAAGATTTTGAGAAACCACCAAACTGCTTTTCACAGCAACTTCGCCATTTTATCTCACCAGCAATGCATGAAGGTTCAAATTTCTCAACATCCTTGCCAACACTTTGTTTCCTCCAACATTTTTTTTAACAGCCATTCTAATGGGTATTAAGGGGTATCTCTTTGTGGTTTTGATTTGCCTTTCACTAATGACTACTGATGTTGAGCATCTTTTCATGTGGTTATTGGTCATTTTTATATCTTCTTTGGAGAACTGTCTATTCAGATCTCTTGACCTTTTAAAAGTTTGGGTTGTCTTCTTAATATTGAGTTATAAATGTTTTTTTTTATATTTTAGATACAAGTCTCTTATCAGATATATGATTTATAAATGTTTTTCCCATTCAATGAATGGCTTTTTCATTTCATGCTATCCTTTGCATCACAAAGAAGTTTTTAACTTTGATGAAGTTCAATTTATCTAATTTTTTAGATAAACTGTGCTTTTAGTGTCATGTCTAAGATGTCATTTATGTTTTGCCTAACCCAACGTCACAAAAATTTACTCCCATATTTTCTTCTAATAATTAAAAAAAGATTAGCTCCTATATTTATGTCGATGATTCATTTTGAGTTAATTTTTGTGTATGATCTGAGGAAGGGGTTCAACTTCACTCTTTTGCATGTGAATATTCAGTTATCCCAACACCAGTTGTTGAAAAGCCTATTCTTTCCACATTGAATTTTTGTGTCACTCTTGTCAAACATCTATTGCGCATAAATGCAAGTGTTTATTTCTGGACTCTCAATTCTATGCCATTGATCCATATGTCTACACTTGTGTCAATATTGTATTCTCTTTGTTACTGAGTTTTATGTCAAAATTTGAAATTGGGAAGGGCGAGTCCTCCAACTTTGTTCTTCTTTTCCAATATTGGCTTGGCTGTTCTAGATCCCTTAATTTCCCTATGAATTTTAGGATCAGCTTGTCAATTTCTGTGAAAATAAGCCAGCAAGGATTTTTATGGGGATTGTGGTAAATCTGTGGATTGATTTGGGGAGTACTGCAATCCTAACAATATTAAGTATACCAATCAATTAAAAAGGAATGTCTTTCCACTTAAATTTCTTTCAGAAATATTCTGTAGTTTTCACAGTATTAATTTTGCACTCTGTTAAATTTATCCTTAAATATTTTGTACTTTTTGATGCTATTGTAAATAGAATTATTTTCCTAACTTTTTTTTGTATTGTTCACATATATAGAAATACAGTTGTGTTTTGCATATTGATCTTGTATCTTACAGTCTTGCTGAACCCGTTTATTAGTTCTAACAGTATTTCAGTGGATTCCTTAGGATCTTCTATATACAAAATAGTGTCATCTGCAAATGGAGATAGTTTTATTTCTTCTTTTCCAATTTACATGCCTATTATTTTATTTTCTTGCTTAAATGACTGGCTAGATTAGCTTTTTTCTGTACACTTGTGCTCACAGGTTTTGTTGTTGAGCACCAGAGGAAATGAGGAATGTGAAAATTCTTTATAAAATATAAATCCTATCCAGGCAAATGTGCTTATTTTATTATTACTTATAAATTTGAGTCACGATTGGGTATTTGGATGAACAATAGAGGTCGTGGCAAATCAAGATCAAGTGTCTTGGTGTTGACTGTCAATGACTGTGTTGGTTCCTGACCTCTCTTTGTTTAGGAAAAGATGCATTCTTCCCATTTGTTCAGTGGCTGCTTTCTTCACCTCCATGTATCAGGGAAACAACCTGGCTTCTATTTAAATCTGTGAAACCTCAGCAGGATTGGTAGAGTGATTGGGTACAAGCCAAATGCAGGGACAGTTCCTAGCATGTACAATCTCTTAAAAAGAATGATAGCTCCTACTTTTTGTTATGTTATAATAAGGATTAAATGAGTTTAATATATATAAAGTGCTTAAAAGAGTGCTGGCACATAGTAAGTTCTATATAAATACTTTGTAAACTTTAAAAAAAAAAAAAACATGATGACTAAAAGTTCATTTAGTAATTAGCTGTAATCAGACAAGGTAGGGAGATGTGGGTTTGGTTGCTATGAACCAGGCAGTGGTTGCCACGGATATGTCAGAACCCTGACAGCCATTGTTAGGACATTGCCTTACCCTTCATAAGGGGGCAACTAAGCTGTGTTACTCTGGCAAGAAGGCTAGAAAGCTCAATATACCTTCCTATTACTCTACCCATCTTATGTCTTTCACCCAAAAAGAACCAACTTCTAATCAGATACATAATTAACCACCTCAAGATAAGCAAAATATATCATTACCTCCATTCTATAGATAAGAAATCTGAAAATGGTAGGTTTAATTTAGGTGATTTCATTCCAGAGTACCCAGGAGAGGTGCTAGAAATGAAAGGACCCAGCAATTCCTAGTCTAGTTATTTTCCTTCTCGATTATCCTATTTATCCTTCTTTTCCTTTCTTTTTTTTTTTTAACACCTTTATTGGGTATAATTGCTTTACAATGTTTTGTTAGTTTCTGCTGTATAACAAAGTGAATCAATATATGTATATATATACCGCCATATCCTCTTCCTCTTGCATCTCCCTCCCCCACCCCCCACCCCAGCCCTCTAGGTGGTCACAAAGCACCGAGCTGATCTCCCTGTGCTATGTGGCTGCTTCC
>NC_041234.1:88239801-88244869 GCF_002837175.3 Physeter macrocephalus | reverse complement strand
GCTTGAGGTTGCCACAAGGTGGGGGGGGGGGAGGGAGAGGGATGAACTGGGAATTTGGGGTTGGTAGATGCAAACTATTACATTTAGAATGGAAAAACAAGGTCCTCCTGTATAGCAACAGGGAACTATATCCAGTCTCTGGGATAAACCATAATGGAAAGGAATATTTAAAAAAGAATGTCTCTATGTGTAAAACTGAGTCACTTTGCTGTACAGCAGAGATTGCCACAACACTGTAAATCAACTATACTTCAATTAAAAAATAAAATATATAAAAAATATTTTAAAATAAATTAAAACAATTTAAAAAAAACAAACTAAAAAACAAATTGAAAGTTTCTTGTTTCCACATCACCTCACATTCATCACTCAATGAATTCTAACCTGGTTTACTCCCGCAACAATCTACTGAGATTCCCACATCTCTTCACTGCAATTTCTAACACCATGGCTATCAAGGTTCTTATACTTTTGCATTATACAATAATACCTTTTATTCTTGTTTGACCTCGCTTCCATTTTTAACACTGATGATAATGTTTAATGCACCATTTTTCTGGTTTAATTCCTACTTCTCTAGCAACTTCTTTTTATCTTCTCTGTGTGAGCTTCTTCTGTTGCTCACTCTTTTAAGTTAGAAATTCTATGTTTGGCCCTCTTCCCACATCACACACTCCTCTTGGGTAGTTTCACACAATTCTCTGACTCGAATTATCATTGATATATTGATGACTTTGACATCTCTACCTCCAGGCCAGATCTCTCTACTGAAATCTAGATCAAAACAAAATATTGTTTTTTAGTCTGGCAATTTGCTTCTCAGAGGACAAGGACTAATACAGAAAAAGAAACCCGAGTTTCGTCCTTGGTTACCAATATTCAATCCGTTGTCAAATTGTGTCATTTTATCTCCTTAATGTTTCATAAACTGTCTACTTTTTTCCCACTCCTACTGAAACTTAGCTTAGGCCAATATCATCTTTCACTAGAACACAGTCCTGACCATTGTCCTGGTCTCCATTCTTGTAATACTCAATGCAGTATTTACACTGTGTCCAGAATGATACTTTTAACACAAATCTGATCATGAATTATCAATTACTCAATCATAAAACAAATAAATATGTTGTGTTCAATCTGAAGAACAGAGAGAAAATAAAGATTGAAAAAAAATAAACAGAGCCTCAGTGACCTCTGAGATACTATTAAGTATTGTAAGAAAATTTAAAATTATGAATATACACAACATCACAGATAAATTCTAACAGCATTATTTTGAGGGGAAAAAAAACAGACACAAAAGAGTAAATGCTGTATGATTCCACTTCTGTGAAGTTTCACAATAAGTAAAACACATGTATTGTGGAAAAAATAAGAAAAATGCATGAATTAATTTTATGTTGAGAAAACTTAAGCCTAGAAATGTATATTCATTCAAAAATACTGAATCATACTAGACAGCAATGAAAATGATGCAACACCTACACATACAACAAACATAATATTGAGTTAAAGAGGTCAGACACAAAATCATAAATCCTGAATGATTCAATTTATATAAATTTCAAAACTAGGTAAAAATTAACCATAACATTTAGTAATACAAAACTGGGTGATCAAAGTATAAAGAAAGGCAAGATGGCGATTTATTCTATAAAAGTCAACTGTATGGCTATTTTGGAGGATAGAGATAGAAGGGGTTGTGGTTGAGGAGGGGTTGAGAGTTTTGGTGATACTTTGTTTGATTTGAGTAGTGGTGACATGGGTGCTCACTTTATAACAATGAAGCTGAAAATACTGGTCCAATCAATGTGTGTATTTGCTCAATGTAAGTTCCATTGAAATATGGACTGAACAAAAATATTTCTCTTCTTCAGTGCTTTATCTCTAGCATCTAGCACATAATGAGTACTCAATAAATATTTTGGGATAAAAAAAGAATGAATGAATGAACTGAGCACCCATTCTGTGTTCAGCATCCAGCTAGTGGATGTTGCTATGATACTCAAGTTACTGATAATCTTGTTCATGAGAAAGAGGAATATCTGCAACACGCATAGAACAACTAGTAAATTCCCAAATTAACTTTTGATTTACTTTTCATTTTCCAAGGTCATTATCTCAATGTTCTATTTTATTAATCTCCATCATAAAAACATATTTAGAAATTTCCTATTTTATTAGTGGTGACAGATTTGGCACTCCATTTTTGCAAACATGAGCTTCCTATTAATTATGTTATCTTCTTATAAAATAAAAGAGGCATGAAATAGTACATTTGTGAAAACGCACTGATTTTTAAATTAGTATTTATCAATGACTCTTCTTAACAATACTAATAAAGGTATAACATGATAACTAAATAAACAACTTGTTTATTTGAATTATAAATAGATTATAATTCATGTTTCTACTAGTTATTACCTTCTATTTTGCCAAAATTCTCTCCTTAGCTATAACCCAGCCCTCTGCTTGTTTTCAAATATCCAGATGTTTGCCCTCCTAGGAGAAACTATATCAAAAGAGAAGCAAGCAGTTTATTGTCAATAGAAGAGTACCTATAAATTACATTATATTTGCTATTCTATTTTCCTCTCCCTTTGTTTATAAGGGAGTTTCAAAAGTAAATAGACTCAATACCACCAAACTCAACAATGCTAAATGTCAATGCAGTGAATAGAAAATAAACAAATGTCATTTTAGTTCATAAATATAAAAATATTCACCTAATAACATTTTAATGGATTTTAAAAATAGCTCTTGCACATATAGCTTTTTTTTTTTTTCCAAAAGAAGGAATAAGGGAGAGCTGGGAAGATGGCAGAGGAGAGCTGGGAAGATGGCGGAAGTGTAAGATGCGGAGATCACCTTAATCCCCATAGATACATCAGAAATACATCTACACGTGGAACTGCACCTATAGAACACCGAGTGAAGGCTGGCAGAAGGCCTCAGACCTCCCAAAAGACAAGAAACTCCCCACGTACCTGGGTAGGGCAAAAGAAAAAAGAATAAACAGAGAGAAAACAATAGGGACGGGACCTGCACCAGTGGGAGGGAGCCATGAAGGAGGAAAGGTTTCCACACACTAGGAAGCCCCTTCACGGGTGGAGACTGCGGGTGGCGGAGGGGGAAGCTTCAGAGCCACGGAGGAGAACACAGCAACAGGGGTGGGAAGGGCAAAGCGGAGAGGTTCCTGCACAGAGGATGGGTGTTGACCAGCACTCACCAGCCCGAGAGGCTTGTCTGCTCACCCGCTGGGGCAGGCGGGGGCTGGGAGCTGAGGCTCGGGCTTTGGTCGAATCTCAGGGAGAGGACTGGAGTTGGTGCCGTGAACACAGCCTGAAGGGGCTAGTGCGCCACGGCTAGCCGGGAGGGAGTCCGGGAAAAGGTCTGGACCTGCCGAAGAGGCAAGAGACTTGCCGTGAACACAGCCTGAAGGGGCTAGTGCGCCACGGCTAGCCGGGAGGGAGTCCGGGAAAAGGTCTGGAGCTGCCGAAGAGGCAAGAGACTTTTTCTTCCCTCTTTGTTTCCTGGTGCGCGAGGAGAGGGGATTAAGAGTGCTGCTTAAAGGAGCTCTAGAGACGGGCACGAGCCACGGCTAACAGCGTGGACCGCAGAGACGGGCATGAGACGTTAAGGCTGCTGCTGCTGCCACCAAGAAGCCTGTGTGCGGGCACAGGTCACTCTCCACACCTCCGCTCCCGGAAGCCCGTGCAGCCCGCCACTGCCAGGGTCCCGTGATCCAGGGACAACTTCTCCTGGAGAACGCATGGTGCGCTTCAGGCTGGTGCAACGTCACGCTGGCCTTTGCCGCTGCAGGCTCGCCCCGCACGCTGGGCCCCTCCCTCCCCCCCCCCCGGCCTGAGTGAGCCAGAGCCGCCCAATCAGCTGCTCCTTTAACCCCGTCCTGTCTGAGCAAAGAATAGACGTCCTCCGGTGACCTAAATGCAGAGGTGGGGCCAAATCCAAAGCTGAACCCCGGGAGCTGTGCGAACAAAGAAGAGAAAGGGAAACCTCTCCCAGCAGCCTCAGGAGCAGCGGATTGAGTCCCCACAATCAACTTGATGTACCCTGCATTGGTGGAAAATCTGAATAGACAACAAATCATTCCAAATTGAGGAGGTGGACTTTGAGAGAAAGATATATTATTTTTTCCCCTTTTCATCTTTTTGTGAGTGTGTATGTGTATGCTTCTGTGTGAGATTTCGTCTGTATAGCTTTGCTTTCACCATTTGTCCTAGCGTTCTGTCCATCCATTTTTTTTGTTTTACTTAAAAATTTTTTTTTCTTAATAATTACTTTTTAATAACTTTATTTTGTCCCCTTCCTTCGTTCCTTCGTTCCTTCGTTTGTTCCTTCCTTCCTTCCCTTCTTTCTTTTCTACTTTTCCCCCTTTTATTCTGAGCTGTGTGGACAAAAGGCTCTTGGTGCTACAGCCAGGAGTCAGTGCTGTGATTCTGAGGTGGGAGAGCCAACTTCAGGACACTGGTCCACAAGAGACCTCCCAGATCCACAGAATATCAAACGGTGAAAATCTCCCAGAGATCTCCATATCAAAACCAACACCCAGCTTCACTCAACGACCAGCAAGCTACAGTGCTGGACACCCTAAGCCAAACAACTAGGAAGACAGGAACACAACCCCACCCATTAGCAGAGAGGCTGCCTAAAAACATAAGGTCACAGACACCCCAAAACACACCACCAGACGTGGACCTGCCCACCAGAAAGACAAGATCCAGCCTCATCCACTAGAACACAGGCACTAGTCCCCTCCACCAGGAAGCCTACACAACCCACTAAACCAACTTTAGCCACTGGGGACACACACCGAAAACAACGGGAACTATGAACCTGCAGCAAAAAGGAGACCCCAAACACAGTAAGATAAGCAAAATGAGAAGACAGAAAAACACACAGCAGATGAAGAAGCAAGATAAAAACCCACCTGACCTAAAAAATGAAGAGGAAACAGGCAGTCTACCTGAAAAAGAATTCAGAATAATGATAGTAAAGATGATCCAAAATCTTGGAAATAGAATAGACAAAATACAAGAAACATTTA
>NC_041234.1:88238991-88239387 GCF_002837175.3 Physeter macrocephalus | reverse complement strand
AAACTATCAAAAATTAAATGCAAAGAAAACATATTAAAAGCAGCAAGGGAAAAACAACAAATAGCACACAAGGGAATCCCCATAAGGTTAACATCTGATCTTTCAGCAGAAACTCTGCAAGCCAGAAGGGAGTGGCAGGACATATTTAAAGTGATGAAGGAGAAAAACCTACAACCAAGATTACTCTACCCAGCAAGGATCTCATTCAGATTTGAGGGAGAAATTAAAACCTTTACAGACAAGCAAAAGCTGAGAGAGTTCAGCACCACCAAACCAGCTTTACAAGAAATGCTAAAGGAACTTCTCTAGGGAAGAAACAAAACAGAAGGAAAAGACCTACAAAAACAAATGCAAAACAAATAAGAAAATGGGAATAGGAACATACATATCGTTAAT
>NC_041234.1:88237619-88238963 GCF_002837175.3 Physeter macrocephalus | reverse complement strand
ACATATCGATAATTACCTTAAATGAAAATGGATTAAATGCTCCCACCAAAAGACACAGACTGGCTGAATGGATACAAAAACAAGACCCATATATATGCTGTCTACAAGAGACCCACTTCAGATGTAGAGACATGTACAGACCTAAAGTGAGGGGATGGAAAAAGATATTCCATGCAAATGGAAATCAAAAGAAAGCTGGAGCAGCAATTCTCATATAAGACAAAATAGACTTTAAAATAAAGACTATTACAAGAGACAAAGGAGGATACTACATAATGATCAAGGGGTCGATCCAAGGAGAAGATATAACAATTGTAAATATTTATGCGCCCAACATAGGAGTACCTCAATACATAAGGCAAATACTAACAGCCGTAAAACGGGAAACCAACAGTAACACATTCATAGTAGGGGACTTTAACACCCCACTTTCACCAATGGACAAATCATCCAAAATGAAAATAAATAAGGAAACACAAGCTTTAAATGATTAATTACACAAGATGGATTTAATTGATATTTATAGGACATTCCATCCAAAAACAACAGAATACACAATTTTCTGAAGTGCTCATGGAACATTCTCCAGGATAGATCATATCTTGGGTCACAAATCTAGCCTTGGTAAATTTAAGAAAATTGAAATTGTATCAGGTATCTTATCCGACAACAACATTATGAGACTAGATATGAATTACAAGGAAAGCTCTGAAAAAAATACAAACATATGGAGGCTAAACAATACACTACTTAATAACGAAGTGATCACTGAAGAAATCAAAGAGGAAATCAAAAAATACTTAGAAACAAATGACAATGGACACACGACGACCCAAAACCTATGGGATGCAGCCAAAGCAGTTCTAAGATGGAAGTTTATAGCAAAACAATCCTACCTTAAGAAACAGAAAACATCTCAAATAAACAACCTAACCTTGCACCTAAAGCAATTAGAGAAAGAAGAACAAAAACCCTAAATTTAGCAGAAGGAAAGAAAACATAAAGATCAGATCAGAAATAAATGAAAAAGAAATGAAGGAAACAATAGCAAAGATCAATAAAACTAAAAGCTGGTTATTTGAGAAGACAAACAAAACTGATAAACCCTTAGCCAGACTCATCAGAAAGAAAGGGAGAAGACTCAAATCAATAGAATTAGAAACGAAAAAGGAGAAGTAACAACTGACACTGCAGAAATACAAAAGATCATAGGAGATTACTACAAGCAACTCTATGCCAATAAAATGGAAAACCTGGAAGAAATGGACAAATTCTTAGAAATGCACAAGCTGCCGAGACTGAACCAGGAAGAAATAGAAAATATGAACAGACCAGTCACAAGCA
>NC_041234.1:88236126-88237134 GCF_002837175.3 Physeter macrocephalus | reverse complement strand
CAATATATGCAAATCAATCAACATGATACACCATTTCAACAAACTGAAGGAGAAAAACCATATGATCATCTCAATAGATGCAGAGAAAGCTTTTGACAAAATTCAACACCCATTTATGATAAAAACCCTGCAGAAAGTAGGCATAGAGGGAACTTTCCTCAACAAAATAGAGGCCATATATGACAAACCCACAGGCAACATCGTTCTCAATGGTGAAAAACTGAAACCCTTTACTCTATGATCAGGAACAAGACAAGGTTGTCCAATCTCACCACTCTTATTCAACATACTTTTGGAAGTTTTAGCCACAGCAATCAGAGAAGAAAAAGAAATAAAAGGAATCCAAATTGGAAAAAGAAGAAGTAAGGCTGTCATTGTCTGCAGATGACATGATATCATACATAGAGAATCCTAAATACTCTACCAGAAAACTACTAGAGCTAATCAATGAATTTGGAAAAGTAGCAGGGTACAAAATTAATGCACAGAAATCTCTTGCACTCCTATACATTAATGATGAGAAATCTGAAAGAGAAATTAAGGAAACACTCCCATTTACCACTGCAACAAAAAGAATAAAATACCTAGGAATAAACCTACCTAGGGAGACAAAAGACCTGTATGCAGAAAACTATAAGACACTGATGAAAGAAATTAAAGATGATACCAACAGATGGAGAGATATACCATGTTCTTGGATTGGAAGAATCAATATTGTGAAAATGACTATACTACCCAAAGCAATCTACAGATTCAATGCAATCCCTATCAAATTACCAATGGCATTTTTTACAGAACTAGAACAAAAAATCTTAAAATTTGTATGGAGACACAAAAGACCCCAAATAGCCAAAGCAGTCTTGAGGGAAAAAAACAGAGCTGGAGGAATCAGACTCCCTGACGTCAGACTATACTACAAAGCTAAAGTAATCAAGACAATATGGTCCTGGCACAAAAACAGAAACATAGATCAATGGAACAAGATAGAAAGCCCAGAGATAAACCCAC
>NC_041234.1:88234750-88236113 GCF_002837175.3 Physeter macrocephalus | reverse complement strand
TCTCCCTCCCTCCCACCGTCCCTATCCCACCCCTCTCGTGGTCACAAAGCACAGAGGTGATCTCCCTGTGCTATGCGGCAGCTTCCCACTAGCTATCTAATTTACATTTGGTAGTGCATATATGTCCCTGCCACTCTCTCACTTCGTCACAGCTTACCCTTCCCCCTCCCCATGTCCTCAAGTCCATGCTCTAGTAGGTCTGTGTTTTATTCCTGTCCTACCACTAATCTCTTCATGACATTTTTTTTTCTTAGATTCCATATATATGTGTTAGCATACGGTATTTGTTTTTCTCCTTCTGACTTACTTCACTCTGTATGACAGACTCCAGGTCTATCCACCTCATTACAAATAACTCAGTTTCATTTCTTTTTATGGCTGAGTAATATTCCATTGTATATATGTGCCACATCTTCTTTATCCATTCATCTGTTGATGGACACTTAGGTTGCTTCCATGTCCTGGCTATTGTAAATAGAGCTGCAATGGACATTTCTCCAAAGAAGATATACAGATTGCCAACAAACACATGAAAGAATGCTCAACATCATTAATCATTAGAGAAATGCAAATCAAAACTACAATGAGATATCATCTCACACCGGTCAGAATGGCCATCATCAAAAAATCTAGGAACAATAAATGCTGGAGATGGTGTGGAGGAAAGGGAACACTCTTGCACTGCTGGTGGGAATGTATACAGCCACTATGGAGAACAGTATGGAGGTTCCTTAAAAAACTACAAATAAACCTTCCATACGACCCAGCAATCCTACTACTGGGCATATATCCTGAGAAAACCATAATTCAAAAAGAGTCATGTACCAAAATGTCCATTGCAGCTCTATTTACCATAGCCAGGAGATAGAAGCAACCTAAGTGTCCATCATCAGATGAATGGATAAAGATGTGGCACATATATACAATGGAATATTACTCTGCCATAAAAAGAAACGAAATTGAGTTATTTGTAGTGAGGTGGATGAACCTAGAGTCTGTCATACAGAGTGAAGTAAGTCAGAGAAAAACAAATACCGTATGCTAACACATATATATGGAATCTAAGAAAAAAAATGTTATGAAGAACCTAGGGTAAGACGGGAATGGAGTCGCAGACCTATTAGAGAATGGACTTGAGGATGTGGCGGGGGGGAAATTGAGTTATTTGTAGTGAGGTGGATGAACCTAGAGTCTGTCATACAGAGTGAAGTAAGTCAGAAAGAGAAAGACAAATACCGTATGCTAACACATATATATGGAATCTAAGAAAAAAAATGTTATGAAGAACCTAGGGTAAGACAGGAATGGAGTCGCAGACCTATTAGAGAATGGACTTGAGGATGTGGCGGGGGGAATGGTAGGC
>NC_041234.1:88229645-88234423 GCF_002837175.3 Physeter macrocephalus | reverse complement strand
TATAAAGCAGAAACTAACATACCATTGTAAAGCAATTATACTCCAATAAAGATGTTAAAAAAAAAAAGAAGGAATAAGCTACAAGGGGCTGTTCCCATTTATTATAAATTGTAAAACTACAAATCAGAAAGAGGAGACCCAAACATTTAGAAAAGGTAAATGTATCTTAATGCATACTATCTCTGACATTAACAAGTATTAAAGAGAAAGTAAACATTATCAACAGCAAATGTATTAATAGTGCTTGGTTATAGAATTTAGAGCCATGTTATTTGTATTGCATTCTATAGACAGTAAAAAATTTGTTCTTCATTAATGGTGACTATGATATTATTAAACATGAAAACATATTTGATAAAAATAACCATCAATTACCCTTCTCTTATTAGGTAAATGAAGTACACGACAAAACCTACATTCATTATTTCCCTAATCCTCATATTTACACTGCCCCTTTGCTATAACCTTAAAGTAGGATTCTTTCTACATCCTATTCATAGATGGGAAAAGATGGGTAAAGGAAAAGTGGGTTGCTAAGAGTAGATAAAAGGGTAGATAGATACAAGGTCAGCATTAGAAGAGATAGAAGAGAGACAAGCTACAGACCTTGTCCAATTTCAATTTAGTGAACAATTGAGTACTCATGATATTTCTAGTATGTGCTTAATAAGTGTTTGTTGAATGTTTTGTGGTGGAGGTCCTAAAGTTGGGTAATGAGTGAGTTGTCTACATCTTTTTTTTTTTTTTTTTGGTGGACTTTTTTTTTGTGGTACGCGGGCCTCTCACCGCTGCGGCCTCTCCCGCTGCGGAGCACAGACTTCGGACGCGCAGGCCCAGTGGCCACGGCCCACTGGCCCAGCCGCTCTGCGGCATGCGGGATCCTCCCAGACTGGGGCACGAACCCGTGTCTCCCACATCGGCAGGCGGACTCCCAACCACTGCGCCACCAGGGAAGCCCAAGTTGTCTACATCTTTAAGGTCAGCAGAGAGATCACAGTTGAAACTGTGAAGCCTGATTATAATCCCCTTTGCATAATAGTATTAGATGAACTGACATTCTATTAAGCTGCACACATCTCGACCACTGTATTTTTGCTTTACTCTGCCTTCTTTCTCAAAGAAAATAAAATTTTTACTTAAATCAGGTTTGTAAAATTCAACATTTTTAGGTGCACAGTTTTGTGAACTGTGAAAAATGGATAAAGTCAAATAAACCACAACCACGATCAAGATGTAGGATATACATTTCTTTTCTACATTTGTAGTCAAATATATGTCCCATCCTAAGCCCCTAGTAACAATCGATCTGTTCTCCATCCCATAGTTTTGCTTTTATTCAAATCATCATAAAAATGGAATCATAGAATATATAGCCTTTTTTAGTCTTGTTTCTTTCACTTAGCATAATGCTTTTGGGATTGATCCGTGTTACTGCTTATTTCAAGTAGGTTATTCCTTTTTATTGCTGAGTAGTATTCCTTTTATAGATGTATCACACATTGCTCATCTAGTCACTAGTTAATGCATATTTTGGGTTATTTCTAGTTTTTTGTGACTATGAATTTATCTGCTATATATATTTATGTACAAGTTTATGTGAGGACATGGGTTTTCATTTTCTGTTGGGCAATATTTAAGAGTGGGATTGCTGAGTCATATGATAAGTGTATGTTTAACTTTATCAGAAACTACCAAACTGTTTTCCAAAGTGACTTTATCATTTTGCATTCAGTTTTAGTTGCTCAACATTCTTGCCACCATGTTCTCCCCCATTCTAATAGGTGTCAGTTTGTGTTTTAAATTTGCATTTCTCTAATCACTAAGGATGTTGATAATCTTTTCATGTGCTTATTTGCTATTTGTATCTCTGCTATGATGAAGTGCCTTATCAAGGAAAATACTCTTTAAATGAAAAGGGAAAAATGAATTTGGTACATGGTGGGATTCCTGTGTAGCCTAGTCTCCTCTTCTCTGAGAACTACTCTCCTCCTGGGATGGCTCCTGACAGCCATGTTTGTATTATGTGACAGATATTTAGAAGGGTGCTCACTCACTCTTCTCTTATGACAGATATTTGTAAGGGTGCTAACTACATTATTTTGACCCTATACTGCTATAGGGTCCATGTATAAATGGAGACACTCTGAAGAGAGAGAGAGAGAGAAAAAAAAAAACCAAACAGCTGCAGAGAGAAAATCGTATCTGCAACTATGTGGCTCCAGAGAGAGAGAGAGAAATGGTTTCTGGTAGCTTTCCAGTTTTGGAAAGTATCTCCTGAGGCCTAGAGTCACTGATTCCTGTGAGATAAATTTATACCCTTCCCATAAATTTCCCCTTTCAGTTAAGCAAGCTTAGATTAGCTTTGTTGTATAATATTTCTTTCCCTTGCCACCAAATAGTCCTTGGCTAAAATAACAAAAATATATTTATGAATGAATAAAAAAGGAGAATACTTAAAATTCAAAGGATTTCAAGTTTTACATGTGATGAATTGTTTATTAGACAAAAATGTATCAAAGTATTGAAGGCTGCCAGGCCCACAGCTCATTTCTGAGCATTCCTCAGTACAATATGTTGCCCCATGGGCTTGCAACACAGAGCAACAGCTGGTTTGATGTGATACTGATCTCTGTAACAATGACAACAATCTGAAAACTGGACAGCAATCTATGGGGTAGCTTAGATTACAATATGAAGCAATAAATATTCTCTATATTGTATGATAATTGGCTAAACCAATAATACCTTCATGTGGAAGAGTCTAAACATGAGAACAGAGGAAAAGCTAGTCAGGAGCTGCAGGATCAGCAGAAGCAGAGATAGAGAATAGTTAATTCACCATTACATTGAAACACTAGTATAGAGAGCAGCTTACTATAGAGAGCATCTCACATCTGAGGAGATGCCCACTGGCCTTCAGGTACTAATGACACTGCAACAACTAGACATGGAAACGCACAAAACACCACCAGTAATGAAGGTAACCTATATACGTCTTTATTACTTCAGTTTGACTATATTCTTGCATCTGTAAAGAATATAAATAACACTTTCTGAAATCAAGACAACGAAATACAAGATCTAAATATGAAGTCCTGCATTTAGGTTTGAATAATGAAATTTATAAGGCATGTTATTTTACCAATCTATGTGGGTAAAAGATGGGATATTGAAATGACTCTAAGCTCATATAAAATAGCAGTAGGCAGTGGCTTGCAAAAAATGTAAGCCTGAATCAATAGAAAGATAATATCCAGAACCATGGCAGTAATGAGTTTCCTTTAACTGGTCAGAATGGGTCAGAAGCATGGTTTTAAGTTCTGAGTTATATATTTTAAAAATCCTCTTGATATACTAGAGGTATATTCAGAGAAGAATAAATAGAATGGTGAATGATAAATCATGCCACTGGAGAACAACTGAGGGAGATTAGCTTCGGAAAGAGAGGCTTAGAAGAGTATATGACTGGTGTCTTCATATGTATGAATAAATAAAGATAGAAGATGTGTTTTGTGTACATCTAGAGGAAAGAGGTCAGGAATAGATTAAAATTATAAATAGATTTCACATCAATAGAATGAGCACATAATAACTAGAATGGCTCAAAAATAGAAACAGGATGGCTTGTGATGTAATAATATTCCCAAATCAGACAGGAATCGGTCTGAGATATTTGGAAAAGAAATTCCCTTCTAGGCCTGAAATCCTTATTTAAGTAAATATTATTCTTGGAACCAATTTTCTCTTCTCCTAGATGCTTAGCTCCTTGAGGGCAATAACTTGGCCTCTACTGTGTTTTATATCCAGGTTCTAAATGTAATCCTTGCAAAAATATTCATTAATGTTTTTAAATGACCTTTCATATTGTGTCCTCTCTTTCATCTCTCCTCTGCCAAACATATCATATAAAAATACCAATGAACAGCAAATACCGATATCTGTTCTTTTGAAAGAATAGATTATTTCTGTCATACTTTCCTTCAAGGCTTCTTAACATTTGTGCTTCTCTGCAAAGAGGTCCAGTGAGAGTCTGCTGCCCAATGAATGGACTGTCATTCCCATAATACATCATAAGACATTCTGCTGGCAGGAGCAGGAGGTCAGGAACTGCCCTTTTCAAAAACTTTAATGAAAAATAATATACCGATCAACTTTATGTTAAAGAGGCTCAGATGCAAAGCAAGGCAACAAGCTCAGATGAAAAGCTAGGTCCCTGCCTATGAATGAAAGATAGATTTCTTTTAAATATCTCTACAAATCAGTGGAGGGGAGGGAAGAAGTCATGTCCTGAAACAATCACAGGACTGGGAGAAAAGAAACTCGGGATTTAGTATCCCCAATGAATCTAAGCTAAAGGTGTCATCTCAGGCAAACTGCTTCATTTCTCTGTGCCTCAGTTTCTTTATCAACTAGTGACCTCCTAACACCTGATCTCAGGCACTGGTAGATTTCTCAGTGTCACAGACCCCTAAGCGTAAGAAGAGAAGACGGTTTCCCGATAAAAAGAGACCTGGTTCCACTTATAGGCACACACTAACTCTTTTATCACCTTCAGCAGTATCCTATTTCTCTCTCCTTGTCTACTATAATGCACTATACTACACTACACTATAATATACACAGATTGGGAAAATAATAAGGCTTAATTAAAAGCTAAAGGAATGGGCTTCCCTGGTGGCGCAGTGGTTGCGCGTCCGCCTGCCGATGCAGGGGAACCGGGTTCGCGCCCCGGTCTGGGAGGATCCCACATGCCGCGGAGCGGCTGGGCCCGTGAGCCA
>NC_041234.1:88206285-88229628 GCF_002837175.3 Physeter macrocephalus | reverse complement strand
GCGCGTCCGGAGCCTGTGCTCCGCAACGGGAGAGGCCACAGCGGAGGAAGGCCCGCATACCACACAAAAAAAAAAAAACAAAAAAAAAAAGCTAAACGAACATCAGCAACCAAACTATGTATCATAGAGGGCTAAAGGCTTATGCTAACCACATGATGTTTAGCAATTAATACATTATATTCAGCAATAATATATTTAGCAATAAGAATAACCATTATTAAACACTTTTGCTCAGAACTAATTGTTATAACATTCCTAGTGTCCCAGGGATTTTCATTGGCTTATTATAAGGCCCTCTTAATTTCGTACAGATCTGAGTTTGAGTCTTGGATCAATGACATGTAAGCTGTGCAAGCTTCGGTAAGTTATTTCACCTCTCTGGCTCTGTTTCCTATCTGTAAAATGGGTATACTAAGACCCAATTCACGGGTATGTAAAATACCTAGCACAGGCCTTGGTACTTGATAGGCTCTCCCTGAGTGATATTTCCATTTCTCTTGTTTCAGGTGCTTGGATCTTGTTTCAGGATACCCTATTTAAAGCTATTACTCTTTGACTCCTCCAAGCCCTCCTCTTCTATCTCAGGCTTCTCTTTAAAACATTCCTGGCTTAACCATGACTCCTATAGACCACTTTAACCTATGCCTGTACTGTCCATCACTTTAATACACACTGGCATTTTTAAAACCAGTCCTCTTCCTATTTTCCTTTTAAAATCCTTGAGGGCCATTTTAAAATTGTGAAATAAAAGAAACATTCCAGAACCTCTCTACAAAAATTGAACATCAGTCCTTTTGGAAAGAGAAACATGTTTTCCCAAGGAATAATGCTACCTGTTCTCCCTACCTTATAAGGCAGCTGTGAGGATAAAAAAGGTAATAGAAGTGAAACTTTTAATAACTTCCAGGAGTAGAGAAAAATTACTATTTAAATGGAAGGATCTGCTCTTCAATCAACTGGGAAACTTTATTTTTCTGAAAATAAGTGTGAAGCCCCATAGCAATTAAAATTATCTTTCTAGCTTGCCACATCGAATGTCCCTTTCATTGTGTTTCTGTATGGCCCATTTTGGTTGTATTCACTATCAGCAGCTAGTGATTACTGAAGCAGTCATTGAAGTAAGAAACCCTTCAGCAGCTTTGCAGGAACTTAATAGCATGCTCCTCATTACACAGAGCAAATTCTGATTTTGGATAAAATGAAACCACAGTGAAAATATCTTTAATGAGGAAGAAAACAACAGTGTTTGCTTTGTCCTCTGTTTCTCTGCATATATTGTTGTGACAGGACTATAGCAAGAGGACAGTGGATGTTTGGTTTCCCATTCCAATGAGGTATTCAAATAGGAACAATTCTCATATCCATGATGAACAGCTTTATTGCTAAGAACTGCCATGGAAAGTGCCAGAGGATCTCTTCACCCCACTTTTAATATGAGGTCCATATATGGAGATGCTCTAACTCAGTAACACTAGGATATGCAGTTTGAGCTCTATTTTTAGTTGTAACATGGGGTTATTAAGTCATCTACCTGCTCTGTCTCCAACTTTATGCCTTACTTTAATGAATTTGTCAGATCCCAGAATTAGGGGAGATGGCAATGGCAGAGAACAAAGTGACAACCTCTGAGAAGTACAGTGACTTTGATTCTATTAATTCATTCACTCATTAAACTTGTATTAAGTATTTATTATGTCTTACACATTATATTAGGTGTTAGCATACAAAGATGACTTGGAACCCCAAGAGATTATTTCTTAAGGAGGTTATAGCCATTTAATCAGTTTCTTATGCAGTCTACTAGGTCTAAACACAACATCAATATACCTAAATATATAGAAAGTGCAATGGAAGTTCAGAAGGAACAGAATCTAAGTTGGTCTGAAATAATCAGATGGGGCTTAAAAGAATAGAGAGTTGCCAGGTGAATAGCTGGGAGAGGTTGGAGGAATAGATAATTTTAACAGAGGTAAAACAGAATGTGCAGAGGCAGGGTGGCCCAAGAAAACAGTGTATTTATGAAATTTCATCTAGTTTGCTATTCCCATAGTATCACATAGTCCATGCTCTCACCAGATAAGTCAAATTAAATACACACACACGCGCACACACACACACACACACACACACACACACACACTGTCAGCCATGTGGAGTGACTCTGGAATGGTTCTTTTATAAAATTAGGTTTGGTTCAAATGAAATCCAGCTGCAGATGAAGAGGAATTTTAATGACTTTCAGAACTAAGACAACTCAGACTACTGATGTTTACTTTCCACAGGTGCACTGGCACTGCCATATCTGTCAAAATGGAAATAAGTGGGTAAAACTGTACAAACAAAGATGGATAGTATATAAATAAAACTTAAGTCTTCTTTTAGCCCTGAGATTCTGTATGTTATGAAGTGGAATTTTATGAACTTAAAAAAATAATAATGGTTAAGAGATATGAGAATTAAATTGCAAAACTTAAATCACAATTGAAAATGGCATTTCTCCTTCTCCAATGGTATAAGGCTACCCTTTAGAAGCAAAGATAATGACTACTGAACTACTGTTATATAAATTAGGTATTTTGAGTTGTTTTTTCCTATGGTGAGATATATTTGATGAATCTATTATTTCTACCATTAGTAGCCAATGACAAGTATTTGCAGGGGAAGGTACATTGAATTAAATTAAGTTCATTATGCGCTAGGGTATGTATGATATGGTATGTATGTATGTATCATTTAATCCTCACAATAGCTCTAAGTGATAGGTGCTTTTACTTATTGTTGTTGTCAGTTAGTATGTGTGTGTGTGTTTCGTTTTAGAAAATAGAGGCAGACAAATGTTGGGTCACTCATCTAGTAAGTGAAGAACCAGACCTTAAGTTTAATGCTGGTGGTGCTCTTACCTGACACATCATGCTATCAAGCTGTAATGAGGCAGAAAGTTGATCGGGATAAGGGGCATAGACAATAGCCTAGTACTATAGAAGTTAACATATTTTCAACTCCTCTCCTACAATTTTTTTATGTTAATCCTTCTCTTGAGGCATATTGGTTCAAAACATGCCTCTCATCATCCTTGTTCTCTCTACTGCTCTGATCTGTTATACCTCCTACTTATAATCAACTTTTCTAAGTAACATATGTTCTTTAAATATGCCCTACCTCCTGCCAGAAATATTGGACCCACCCAATAATCTGACTTCAGAATTCTGGTAGCATTTATTGTCTGTACTGCTAATTTAGCACTCATTATACATACAGATATTTATCAGATTATTTGTAATGATTGTATGTACACATCTTGTAATACTCTGTGTTGCCTATGTCTAGTCCAATGATTTTCAGAGGTAACTATTCAGTTATCTTTGCTCATGACTATGGCAATCAAGAATATTTAATTGGACCTTGGTTTCCTTAGCACTTTAGGTACTAACTCATCTAGGAACGCAATTCTTCTACCTCACTATTTATTTCTTTATAGATATCGTTCTGGAAAATGATACTTCATACGTGTTTAATGTAGAACAATAATTAAATACAAGAAAACAACTTGAGGTATCAATGCTAAAAAGTAAATAAAACTAGCCCAAAGGAAATAGTTGCCATTATTTCAGAATTGCATTGAATTGTTATCTTACCAGAGGATATACTTGCCTTTTCCAGTTTCCTTTTGCATTTTGTTACCCTTTTTGACAATGTCACAAAAGGGTTGAGGTCCAAATGTGACAGATGCTATGTGTCTCATTAGTTCATTAGATGAGGAAAGGTATTCAGGCTGTGTCTATAGATAGTGCATGAACCAGACTATGACATTGCTGGTATGTTCATTTAGAGTGTTGATATGATGGATGCTGATGACCATGGCTAAATCCATCGGGAAAACTGCCAAACTGAAGTAATCATCAGAATTTGGGCCATTTGGAGGTCATGGACGTTTACTTTTTTCAGTAGTTTTAGAGAATTTAGCTCTTCTTTTGGCTCTAACATTCTAATTTGTGCAATTTGAGACTTCTCTAGATTACAAAACTCCATGCAAATAGCCATAGAATAATTGATGTAAAGGGTAATAGGCAAATACATATAATTTTGTATGTAAGAGTTGTTTTCCCTGAAAGCTTTTACCAAAAGTGATAATGACTACCAGGTAATTAAGTCTAGGTCTATAGGAAAAGTTTCTCAAATATACGGTTTGACCAAAACTGGTTTTCTCCTACTACCTCCCTTCTTGTTTTATGTTGAAAAATGTTCTTAAAGGAAAGGCCAGGTGATAATTCGGTTTGCTGATAGCCAATCAATAGATTTTTCTTCTCCTGGAAAACTGTCTTTATATAACATGAGGAAAAATGAAAAGTATTCCAAGTATAACATTTCTTTCTCCAAGTACTATGTTTCAGTTAAGTCCTTACTCACAAGTGGAAACAACAGTAGGTCTTCATATGAAATAGAAGATTGCAACTTTTACTTGCAAGGATATCCCAGTCAGTTGGGGAGTGACAAGAGTAATCAAACTTTGCGCTTGACATAACTTTAGGCAGTTTTGACAAGGACATCCTAGGCCCTAAATTTATGTGAACTTCTCACACTTTAACTTGTTTATTCCCTCTCAGACCTCCGCCTCATGTGCAAGCATTTTCTGCTTCAGTTTTCCTGTTATTGCAATATTTGATGTAATTTGTTAAGCTTCAAGATTCCTCTAGCAGGTTTTAGCAACTCCCTTCCTCTTTCCCAGCCATCTATCCAACAGTCTCTGCTTATATGCTTTCCTTGGCTTGGTCTTTGAGTGACCTCCTATTGTAATAGCCCCCCTTAATAAAGCCTTTCCTTACAAAAGTCTGAACTTGCATGTATTGGGGGTGGTGAGAGGCTTTTAGGGGGTGGGACTTAGATGAGAGAAACTATCATATTCTATAATTTCCCCACAAATAAACCAGGCCTCAGTTTCTCATCTCTAAAATGGGAATAATGATTTCTTCCTATTTCTACCAGACAGATGTATTCAGGGGGACACATGAGAAGACATATTTGGCCATGAGCCATTTGAAAGTCTGGTGCTGTGTTAGATAATTACAAGTTATCATTACTATACCCATTAATATCAATGATGTTTTCTTTTAATCCAGTGATTTTCCAAGTGTGGTCCTTGGAGGTCCTTGGTCCAGCAGCCACAGAATCATTTGGGAACTTATTAGAAATATAAATACTTAGTTCCCACTTTAGACCCATTAAATCAAAAACTCTGAAGCTGAGGCCCAGTAATCTGTGTCAAGCCCTCCAGCTAATTTTGATGCTTACTCAAGTCTGAGAACTTAATAATCAAAGTATACCAGTAGTTTGCAAAAAAAAAATTTTTTTTTTTTTTGCCAAGAGTTTTGAAAACGTTTGTTTAAGACACCAGTTGCATTTATGCACACCTAAAAATAATGCCTAAATGCCTGGAAAGTCATTCATTTTAAAGCATTCAAATATAGATATTCTTTCTGGTAGATGATGTAGATGTTTAACTCATTTCTTATTCTTTACTTATTTCCTTGCTTCTTGAAGAGATGTGAATGAACACAAAAGGCAAAATTTCTAAAACAGAGCCCTGGAATTCTCACATCCTACTCTCATCATGATAAAAAATTCACAGAGTACAGAAGTCACTGATGAATGACTTCTGTACTCTGTGAGACATCAAGCCCTATTAGTCACTCATTTATGCAATTTAAATGCTGGATTTGGTTTTTCAGTGCTGCAGACCCATTACCGAAGAGGGCCCAGTTGTTACCTTTTTCTTCAGGGATATTCTCTGCAAATTCAATGGGTTTTGCTTCAATTCATAAAATGGAAAGCATTAGGTTTGTAACAATAATTATATCTCTCTCCACGGCTCTTATACTATCAAGCAAGAGAGGAGAGTAGTAGTAATTGGTTAGATTCATCAAAAGAGCACATTTCTTCTTAAAACATCTTTTTGCAGTGGGCAAATGTCCACTGAACAGATGGGCCAACAGGCACAACGTCAGAATTATATGAATACCTAACATTTGGATGGCACTGTTGAAAATACATTCAATAACTATCTTTTCCATATTTATGTTCACAAAAACTCTTAGGTTAGGTTAAGACTGGTGACCCAGAGTTTGGGCAAATAATATCCCTTCCTTTTGACTCAATATTTTTCTCCTAAAGTGGAGGCAGTGGGAAGACTTATGTAACTGATAATGGGGAACAAATTCTCACAGAGAAAAAAGGTTCTACTTTCGTACATTTAACTCCTTCTAAAACATCTCTAAGCATTCTTTCTTTTTTAGCAAATGATATTTTTCACTCCTCTTCAGCTGCTCCAAGTGTATGGGATGGCTAGACACCCACTCCTATCAACAACCAAAAGTAGCCTGGCATAGGTTAAAATGAGAAAGAATGTGGAGGAAATGCTCACATATTAGGAGTGGATGGGGGGTACCTAGGGGATAAAAATACACAAGTCAAAATACTGAAAGGAAAGAAAAGAGCTCAAGGCTCCTGGCCCTTTTTATGTTTTCTATGTGCTAAGATTTCTCAGTTTTGAAGCATGAAACCCTTTTACTTTTTGGAAGTCATACCTAACATTAAAGGGTAGTGTTCCCCTACTTTTTGGGGGGTTGTGGTAGGAGTTGCTTTACCTGAAAGCTTTAAGATCAGCAAGGGATTTGTTGTGCATGTATGGCCAGGACAGGGTAGGGTGGGAGGAGGGGACACACAACACCAACACCTAGGGTTAAAAATAAAATCACTGACATGGGATGTGGATGCTATTGCTGACATGTTCCTTTTGGAAGCTGGCAAAATGGAGTAAGGGTTGGAAGGAACTTAAAGATATAGAAAAGATCTATTACATTACTTATCTCAGATTTATTAGCAATTTCAACAAGAAGGTAGAGCCTATTGTTAAAAGGCAGCATACTTCTCTAAAGAATTTAAACGTTCCAATAATGTATTCCATTAAGATATGGACTTCATAGCTCAATTGCCTGGACAAATTCACTGGACATGCCTTAGGAGACCCATGATGTTTGAGCAAGTGTGAAACAACCAACAATCTACTTGCCTTTCTCTAGGTAGCAACTGGGATTTTCTTTTCAACCTACAATAGTGCCTGACATTTCTAAAGGTCAAACTGTCACTTAAAAAGAAAAAGCATTAATTTTATTTAAATGACTGAAGTTCGATGTCAATTTCTCAAAGTGGTAGCAAGCATTTAGCGATGAATAATGTATACCTAAAGACAAAACTTCATCTAGTAAATTTTACCTTATTCTGTCCTATTACTTTTAAGGATATGGGGAGGGGGAAGGGTAAGCTGTGACAAAGTGAGAGTGGCATGGACATATATACACTACCAAATATAAAATAGATAGCTAGTGGGAAGCAGCCGCATAGCACAGGGAGATCAGCTCGGTGGTTTGTGACCACCTAGAGAGGTGGGATAGGGAGGGTGGGAGGGAGGGAGACGCAAGAGAGAAGAGATGGGAACATATGTATATGTATAACTGATTCACTTTGTTATAAAACAGAAACTAACAAACCATTGTAAAGCAATTATACTCCAATAAAGATGTTAAAAAACTTTTTAAAAAAATAAAAAATAAATAAAATGCCCTTTTTCAACCTTCAGAAAAAAAAAAGAAAGAAAGAATGAAGCACAATTCTTACAAGGGTGAGAACCTGGCTTTACCATTACCATTTGATTCCTTCACTGATTCTTTATCCACACTAGTCTCTCTGTGACACTCTGATCATCATTTTATACTAGTTGTGAAAAGAGTTGAAAGCTTAGTAGTCATGATCAAGTTACTTAAACTCTGAGCCTCAGTTTTTTCCTTTGAAAAAAGTGAATAATAAAGAAGGTTTTGGAGTCAGATCGACCTGAATTCAAATTTTGACTATGCTTTTTTAGGGGAATCACATAACTTTTATGAACCTCAATTCCTAATAATACCTACTACATGTGGAGGTTTTTTAAGATTAAATGAGATAATGTATGTGATACATGTAGCACTTAGCATATAATAAATGTCCACTTAATGTTAGCTGCTTCTATGATGATGATAAAAGAGGATGAAAAGATGATTATGAGGATGGTGATACTACCTGTCCTGCTTTCTCCACTAGAAAGTGGAGAGCACTCTACAAAAAATAAAGGAGGTTCAGTAATAATTTGTCAAGCAGTATATAAGATCTTCCAAGGGAAGAGGTACATCCTTTACTTGGGTAAAGATATTCTCACAGCTTCTGTCACTGGACTGGACACAAGTTATACACTCAATGTGTAGCCAACTATATAATGATTATATAGAATTCTTGTATGCTGATGAGGGTAACCCATTAGAGAAGGAAACATTGATGGTGAAGGTGAGAAGTGTTGGAATCATGTCTCTAAACAGGGAAGAGGGAATGAGATTTAGTGTACCAATGGAGGAGTTGAGCTTATCTAGAAGCACTTACAGTTTATCTATGCTAAAAGAAGGGAAAATGGAGTATTGTATATAAGCCCAGATGCAAGCAGATATGTGGATGTGACAGAAGGAGCATATGAAGGTTCTCTTCTGGTGGCTTCATAGGAAGATCTGAAGATGATGGAGGAGGTGTTAGAGATTCAAATAGAGAGATCAACATGTGAAATAATCACCAATTAGGATTGAATCAACAACTAGTAGTGAATATGAAGTTCTGGAAAAATCCTGTTTTAAGATTACAAAGAGGCATACCTCATTTGTTGACCCTTCAGTTGGAACTAAAGAATGAATATTCATTGAGAACCAAATAAATTGTCTGTGTATTGTACCCAATTGTATACTGAGTGAGAATCCTATCTCATATTCCTCATTAAAGGGAGAAAACATAAGGCCAAAATGAGACATTTTTAAAAGTACTAATTTTATATAGTCTCTTTTTCTAATATTTTCTCAGTGACATGGCTTTTGAAAAGGTTTTGGAGGTTTCACCTTATTTATTTCATCTATTCTTTTTCTTAGTAGAGGTGAGAAGAAAGGATACAGTATGTCTTAGTTTAAAAGCAGCTAAAACAAACTTATTCCATGAAACAAGCTGTTGAGGTGATATGAGGGCTGCTCTCTATTTGCAATGGTGTGCCTCTGTGTTGGAAACTGGAGTTTTGTTTCTGAAATGAAAATTGTGTTCCACTTTCACACTAAAGAGGAACATGGCCACCTGGGGTTGGGATATCAGATTGACTGATGATAGGAATGAAAAAAAAAGTATGTTTAAGTGAAATAATACATGTACTCTGAAATAAAGAATTTATAAATGTCATGGCTTGAAACCATTCTATCCATTATAAATTTTGGTTACACTGAACTGGGAAACATAGTTTTACTAAGTGAATATTTCCTTATGCCATCATATTCACTCTTCATATAAGCATAACTTTGGCATTATTTACTTATATGGTTGTTTTTCACTATTTAATATTATTGTATACTTGATTTCAGATTTTATCTTCCTCTTAATTTCTTTTAGTTCATTTTATTATTCTTTAACTAGTTTTTTTTAAACATCTTTATTGGAGTATAATTGCTTTACAATGGTGTGTTAGTTTCTGCTGTAAATCAAAGTGAATCAGCTATATGTATACATGTATCCCCATATCCCCTCCCTCTTGCGTCTCCCTCCCACCCTCCCTATCTCACCCCTCTAGGTGGTCACAAAGCACCGAGCTGATCTCCCTGTGCCATGCTGCTGCTTCCCACTAGCCATCTATTTTACATTTGGTAGTGTATATAAGTCCATGCCACTCTCTCACTTCTTCCCAGCTTACCCTTCCCCCCTCCCTGTGTCCGAAGTTCAATACTTAGTTCATAGTGCTCAACCTTTGTTTTAAATAATTAAAGGGGTAAGAAAATACTTTTCTCTGATTTCAACAGAATATGTATGCCACAGATTCATATAAAGTATCCCTATTTTTATCATTTTGTAAATAATTTATCATTTACGTTTTCCTTTTTACCTTGATTTGGGGCTTATTGTAAAAAGTAGCTTTTTAAAAAATTGTTTATTATTTTTAATTGGGGTATAGTTGCTTTACAGTGTTGTGATAGTTTCTGCTGTACAAAGAAGTGAATCATCTATATGTATACATATATCCCCTCCCTCTTGGACCTCTCTCCTCCTCCCTGCCATCCCACCCATCTAGGTCACCACAGAGCACCAAGATGAGCTCCCTGTTGTATATAGCAAGTTCCCACTAGCTATCTATTTTACACGTGGGAGTGTATATATGTCAACCCCAGTCTTCCAATTCATCCCACTCCCCCTCTCCCACTGTGTCCACATGTCCATTCTCTACATCTGTGTCTCTATTCCTGCCCTGCAAATATATTCATCTGTACCATTTTTCTAGATTCCACATACATACGTTAATATATGGTATTTGTTTTTCTCTTTCTGACTTACTTCACTCTGTATGACAGACTCTAGGTCCATCCACATCTCTACAAATGACCCAATTTCGTTCCTTTTTATGACTGAGTAATATTCCATTGTATATAAGTACCACATCTTTATCCATTCATCTGTTGATAGACATTTAGGTTGCTTCCATGTCCTGGCTGTTGTAAATAGTGCTGCAATGAACATTGGGGTGCATGTGTCTTTTTGAATTATTCTTTTCTCTGGGTATATGCTCAGTAGTAGGATTGCTGGATCATATGGTAATTCTATTTTTAGTTTTGTGAGGAACCTCCATACTGTTCTCCATAATGGCTGTATCAATTTACATTCCTACCAAAAGTGCAAAGGGTTCCCTTTTCTCCACACCCTCTCCAGCATTTATTGTTTCTAGATTTTTTTTTTTTTTTTTTTTTTTGCGGTACGCAGGCCTCTCACTGCTGTGGCCTCTCCCATTGCGGAGCACAGGCTCCGGACATGCAGGCTCAGCGGTCATGGCTCACGGGCCCAGCCGCTCCGCAGCACGTGGGATCTTCCCGGACTGGGGAATGAACCCATGTCCCCTGCATCGGCAGGTGGACTCTCAACCACTGCACCACCATGGAAGCCCTGTTTATAGATTTTTTGATGAGGGCCATTCTGACCAGCATGAGGTGATACCCCATTGTAGTTTTGATCTTCATTTCTCTAATAATTAGTGATGTTGAGCATCTTTTCATGTGTCTCTTTGCCATCTGTATGTCTTCTTTGGAGAAATGTCTATTTAGGTCTTCCACCCATTTTCAAGGGGACGGGAGGAATCCCTGCATGACCAAGTAGGACATGGGAGGGAAGCAGTGTGGGAGAAAAGTGGAGGTGGGATAGGACTGGCACCCCTGAGGTGGGGCTGGGGGAGGGGAGAGGTTCCCATGCTCAGAGGGACCCACTCACAGAGAGGGGATCAGTGGGAACAGAGAGGGACCTTCAGGGGATCGGGGGATCAGAAAGGGAGGTGGCCAACGTCTCCCCTGGCTGCTCGGGCCCCGGCAAGCCTGCTGGGGTCCTGGGCCTGAATCCCCAGACCCCAGATCCCCCTCTGGCTGCACAAGTCTTGGCTTTGAGCCCTGCCTCCAGCAAAGCCTCCTCTGACCACGAGGGTCCTGGCAGCCCAAAGGCTGCCCCTGACAAGGCCTCCTCTGGCTGCGCAGGTCCAGGCAGGATGAGCACCGTCCCCCTCCAAGGCCTATTCTGGCTGTATCAGCACCGAGGGCATGCCTGTGGAGGCCTGTGCCCCAGCTGGCCTGTGTGGGCACGTGTGCTCTGGGCCAGCTTCAGGAACAGACGCTGGTGAGAGGAAAACATGCAAAGGTGGGGCTGATGCAGCAGGTCCAGAGACCTACCTAGAGGTCTTGGAGGCCTACTGGGGAGGCAGGGGTAGGCTGTGGCTCACTGTGAGGGCAACGACACTGATAGAGGAGGCACCAGGGAATTTAAATTTTTTTATTTATTTTAATTTATTTAAAATCTTTTAAAAAATATTTTATCTTTTATTTTTATTCTTTTTTATTATTATTTTTCTTTATTTTATTTTATCTTTTTGATGTTGTGGTTCTGTTTTGTTTTGTTGTTTCATTTTTATTGTTATTTTTTCTAATATATTTTTTATTTTTCTAATTTTATTTTATTTTTTATTCTTTGTTATTGTTCTGTTCTTTTCTGTTTTTTTTGTTTGTTTGTTTGTTTTTGCCGTGCTGCACAGCTTTCAGGGTCTTAGTTCACAGGCCAGGGGTTGGGAGTGAGCTCCTGTGGTTGGAGTACCAAGTCCAAGCCACTGGACTAACGGAAAACTTCAGGTCCCAGGGAATATTAATCAGTGTGAGGTTTCCCAGAGGTCCTCATCTTGGCACCAAGACCTGGCTCCACCCAACTGCTGGCAAACTCCAGTGCTGGACACCTCAGGCCAAACAACTAGCAAAACAGGAACACAACCCTACCCATCAAAAAAAAAAAAAATGAGCCAACAAAAAAATATGTTACAGACAAATGAGCAAGGTAAAAATCTGTAAGACCAAATAAATGAAGAGGAAATATGTAACTTACCTGAAAAAGAATTCAGAGTAATGATAGTAAAGAAGATCCCAAATCTCAGAAATAGAATGGAGGCATGGATCAAGAAAATACAAGAAATGTTTAATGAGGACCCAGAAGAACTAAAGAACAAACAAACAGTGATGAACAACAATAACTGAAATGAAAAATACACTAGAAGGAATCAATAGCAGAATAACTGAGAAGAATGAATAAGGGAGCTGGAAGATAGAATGGTGGAAATAACTGCCGAGGAGCAGAATAAAGAAAAAAGAATGAAAAGAAATGAGGACAGGCTCAGAGACCTCTGGGACAACATAAAATGCACCAACATTTGAATTATAGGGGTCCCAGAAGAACAAGAGAAAGAGAAAGGGTCTGAGAAAACATTGGAAGAGGTTATTTCCCTAACACAGGAAAATTTCCCTAACATGGGAAAGGAAATAGCCACCCAAGTCCAGGAGGCCATTATTTAAAAAGAAAACACTTATTGAGATATGATTGACATGTACAAAGTTTATGTATTTAACATATATAATGTAATGAGTTTGGAGATAAGTGCACACCCTTGAAATCATCACCACAATAATTCCATAAACATATCCATCATCTCCAAAATGGTTTGTGACCATTATTGTTGTGGGAGGAGGTGGTGTCAGAAATAGTCTATATTTCATTACTGTAGATAGGAAAGCTAGTAATGCATTCTCAGCTCTTCTCCAAAATTCCAGTTTTGCTAAGTATCACCAAAACATTTAAAAATGCCTAAATTACCATCTCCCGAGGATTTCTACGTAACACATAACAGTTAAAGTACCAAATACATAATCAGTTAATACTGGATGAACTCATTAGTGGACCTGCTTTAGGCAATATCCCGTGATATTGAGCAGTATTCAACACTAATCACATATCCTTCTATACTGCAAACACCAGGTACTGGAAAAATGGACAAGGAAACATCTGAACTGACAAAGGGTTAAGCCCTCTAAGAACAAGTGGGGAAAATGACAATAGTAATGCACAGTAGATTCAAACACGTAAAACACAGGATACAATAATATCAGAATGGCTAAATAATGTTGTAGTATATTCTATATCCTCTGGACAGGACTCCTGGGCAAGGTAATCATTTTTGTTGGAGTACCTTGAGGTCCTTATAGTAAGTTTACAATTTAGATAGTAAATTTTGAGTAAACAGTTTTTGGTAAATGGCTATAGCAAATATTTAGATGGTGGGTTTTCAAATACTGAGTGTTACCTATATTGTAAATATTATTAAACTGATCTGCTTTCCCCACCTGACAGTGAACCCCTCAAGGTAAGGGCATCAGTCTTACTCATATTTATGTTCCCAGAAACTAGCATAGTTCCTGGCACAGTCAATTTGTAATCAATGCATGATGAAGAGATTAATGCAGGAAGAATGCAGTGGTTTGTCTGAGGTTTTGCCGCTAGTTTTGCACATGGCATGGCTTCTGTATCTTTTGTCAAACTATTATGCTCACTTATTTGAACGTGTTTTCTGATACTTTTCAGTGTCAGAAGAGACAAGGCTGCTCTCAGTTAAAATATTTAATTGATTAATTATTAATTGATTACTTATAAAACACGTTTCTCTATCACTAACACTTAATACAGTATAACAAGGTATAGTATAATAATTTATTGTCTGGTATACAAAGCCAGTATTATTTACAATCTCTATATCTCCAAGAAACTAATCTAATTCATGATTTATAGTTTTATCTAATACTGTTAGAATGATTGTTTACTACAGTGCATGAAGATCTCGGCAACTGTTGACTCTGTGGTACTTTGGAGACACAGATGTAAAATAAATTGAGATTGGTTTAGAAGTGAAAATATTACTATTACCAATCTGGAAGCTAACTGGGTATATGACTCACAGATGTTGCCTTATAAAGAAATATTTCCATTGGAAATACTTAAAAATTATTTGTGGAATTTTTTTAAACATTATATATTTATATATATTATATATATATTTACATATTATATATTTATATATATATTTATAAGTAACAGCAAATACACATTTAGCTACCATAATTTTCTAAACATTAATTGAGTTATTTTGAGATTTGTTGATGATTATGGATTTTAGAGTTTTGATTTAAAGAGAAAATTTATATGATAATATGAACATCTAAAAAGATAGTTATTTAGTTATTCCTAAAGATAATTACCCTTAATAGTCAGTTTTTTCAGAAATCTAGATTAGAGCTATTAGTAATTTGACTTAGAGGTCCTTTTGGGAAACCACCATTAACCAATAAACAATATTTAGCATTTTTGTACTTCATCAGCAACATAAATTTGATACTATATGGTAGCAAATATGAAGTGTCTAGAATAAACTTGGTAATAATTAGTGGTGCCATTTTCTAATACTCTGAGAGAAATCCTTTTCTTTTGGGTAAGAAATTTGTCCTGATGGAAATGGCAGCAGCTTTTATTTTGATATACCAAGTATATTTACAAATATTTCTAAGGGTAGGCTTGCATTACTTCAATAAAGTCAATTTTGAATGAATCATTTTCCAAACTTATACCCTGAAGCTACTCAAGTATTTCCAATTTGGCTTCCAAGACTCTAGTTTAAAGCAGAGAGAGACATGACTTTGTCCATGTAACATTATTTTTGCTATCTGCTATGTTGGTCTGATGTTGAGGCCAATGTTCTGATATGAAGCAGTGTGGAAAGAAAGAAATACCATGATTAAAATTCATTTATTACTGTAAATTAATAGCTAAATTCAGTAAAAACCCTAAAATAATCAAAGTGGGAATATGCCTACACAAAACCAGATTAAGATTAACATTATTCATTCTAGAAAATAAAGGTGTGTGTGCTAAGAAGGTTGGAGTGAATGAGTATGATTGGGCAAATGAGTATGGCTGCAATTTACCAAATCATGAAGTGTGAAACAGTCCCAACTCTAGCTAAAGGATTCAACTAAGAGAAGGATGTAACTTGATCAGCAGTTATATATCAGTTCCTGCCTACCTATCCCATATGTTCAGCAGCTGATTCTCTATGTGCTTAAATGTAATGATTTTAAAACTTTTTAGTAATGTATGTTAATAGAATATAAGTTTTATGAGGGTAGGGTCTGTTTATATTTTGCTTTTTCTCCAGTGGGTAGCACAATACCTGGGGCATAGTAGTCTTATTTATTGACCCAATGAAAGAGATTTTTCCAAATAATTAAGTACTGAAGACAGATTATCTTTGCCTCTGTTCTCTTCTTTCCAAGAGTTTGTATTGTGAAATAAAAACTAAGTTCCATTCTGAGGAACCCAACATCATGATGTTTTCACACATTCTCTAAACCCCCTCCGTTCCTTCTTCTCTCTCCCATCCCCCTCCACACACACACACAGAGTCCAGCTTTTCTCTTTACTAATTCATCATATAATCACTATTTTATCTTGATAGGACAATAACAATGGAAGAAGTTCAAAATCTCTTTCAAGGGATTACAGTTCTCACTCTCTGTCGAAGTTTAATAAGCGCTCTGATGGTAGCTGAATATGACCAGAAGTCTCCTCACTTGCTCAGTGACTTTTGCTTCCCTGAGCTTGGTAGCTGCCTAGTGCATAACCAGTTGCTTATCATCAGTTGGATCATTTATCTCACCTCCTATTTTATTTACCCAGTGGCTTAACCAGTTGATGACTTGGTTTCTTGATTGTTTCACTAAAACCAAAGCTTTACTGTTCACCCTAGCATCCTTAACTCTAATCCAAGCAGCGAGCTCAAGTCCTCCTTCATGCACATCACTTAGCATGTTTAATATTCTTGCTTTATCACAACATCTAGTAAAACCAGTGGCTTTCAAACCTGGCTGTACATAAGAATCTCCATGGTGAGGTGGGGGTGCGTGTTTAATATTCTTGCTTTATCACAACATCTAGTAAAACCAGTGGCTTTCAAACCTGGCTGTACATAAGAATCTCCATGGTGAGTTGGGGGTGCTTTGGATACCCTAACTCAACCCCAGACCAACTGAATGAAAATCTCTGGATATGGGGTTTAGCATCATCTTTCAAAACTCTGCAGATGATATTCATGTGCAGCCAAGGGTTGAGGAACACTGGGCTGAAAACTCGTGCTGCTTCACTCTATTAACCATATTGGAACACTTGCATGGTGAGACCAGCCAGGATGGTACTAGAGCTCTCCACCTTCCTCTGGCACTGTATTTTGAAATGACTCACCCCTTCAGCCACATCAGTGCCCCTAGCTCCATCACTGCCTTCCCATAACTTCCTCAAGGCCACATAATTTATGCCAAAATATACTGTTTTACTAATTAAATATTTTTATTGTTTCCCTTTAGTAACAAGCTTGTTTATTTTCTCAAACTATTTCAAATGGACTTCTTTTTACCACATAGCTTTAAAATAAGTTATAAACAGAAAATTAAGCTGAGAATAAACTGGATTAATGGTCAGAGCATAATGTGTATAGCTATGGAAGGTACAGTTTGGAAAGAGAAAAAAGGTCATGGTAAAATATGTTGCCAAAGCAATGTCTATAACTGGAATATTTATCAAATATAGTTCCCCAAACTATTTATAACAAGAATTGAAGACAAAATGAAAATCTTCATTTGGAACCTTCCCAAATTTAACTTCGGTATTTATTTGACTTAAAATACAGAGGTGAGATAGCTTATGCTAAAAACAGCTGGCTGATAGACAGGCTTTATATGAAAATAAACTGAGATATTAATGTATTAAGGTTTGTTTACTCTGTTTTTATTCCTCTGGACAAAAATTTTCAGGAGGAATAATGTGATTATACCAAGTTTAATGCCAAACATTCTCAGCTCCAGCATCTTAGCAATAAGGTACCTTGGCAATTTAAAACAACAACAACAAACTAAGACAACAATAACAACAAGACCCTGCTCTTTGGAAAACTGTTGACAGTGAGTTTCTGCAAAATGAAAACAAAACATAACAAAACCAGAGACACACATAGACCAATGGAAAAGAATAGAGAGCCCAGAAATAAACCCCCACACATACAGACAACCAATATTTGACAAGTGTGCTGAGAACACACAATGGGAAAAGGATAGGCTCTTCAATAAATGATGTTGGGAAAACTGGATATAGACGTGTAAAAGAATGAAATTGGACCTTACCTCACAGCATACACAAAAATTAACTTAAAACTGATGGAAGACTCAAATAAATGTAAAACCTGAAACTGTAAAACCCTGGAAAAAAACATAGGGAAATGCTTTTTGACACTGCTCTCAGCAATGGTTTTTTGGGGTATGATACCAAAAGCACAGGTAACAATAGCAAAAAATAGATAAGTGAGATTATATGAAACTAAAATTCTTCTGCATAGTAAAGGAAACAATCAACAGAGTGAACATACGACATACAGAATGGGAGAAAATATTTGCCAACCATCTATCTGATAACGAATCAAAATCCAAAATATTTAAGGATCTCTTACACTCAATAGCAATAAAACAAATGACCCGGTTAAAAAATGGGCACAGGGCATGAATAGACATTTCTCAAAAGAATACAAGCAAATGGCATACAGATACATGAAAAGGGGCTCAACATCATGAATCATCAGGGAAATTCAAATCAAAACCACAAGGAGATATCACTTCATACTTGTTAGAATGGCTATCATCAGAAGATAAGAGATTAAAAGTGTTGGCAAGGATGTGGAGAAAAGAGAACTTTTGTACACTGTTGGTGGGAATGTAAATTGGTTAAGCCACTATGGAAAGCAGCATAGAGGTTCTTCAACAAATTAAAAATAGAACTACCATATGATCCAGCAATTCCACTACTGGGTGTATATCTTAAGGAAATGAAATCGTTATTTAAAAGGGATATATGCACCCCATGTTCATTGCAGCATTATTCACAATAGCCAAGACATGGAAACAAACTAAGTGTCCATCAACAGAAGAATGGATGAAGAAAATGGATAATACACATGCACACACACACACACACACACACACACACACACACACACCAGAATATTATTCAGCCATAAAAAAGAAGGAAATCCTGACATTCTGACAACATAGATGGACCTGAAGGATATGCTAAGTGAAAAAAAGTCAGTCGGAGAAAGACAAATATTGTATGATCTCACTCACATGTTAAATCTAAAGATGTTGAACTCATAGAAGCAGAGAGTAGAATGGTGGTTGCCAGAGGCTGGAGGTGGATGAACTAAGATGTTTGTCAAACAGTACAAATTTTCAGTTATAAGATAAATACCTTCTAGAGTTCTAACATACAGCATGGTGACTATAGTTAATAATACTATATCACATAGCTGAAATTTGCTAAGAGAGTAGATCTTAAGTGTTCTTACCACACACACACACACACACACACAAAGATAACTATGTGAAGTGATGGATGTGTTAGCTTAACTGAGGTAATCATTTCACAATGAATATCAAATCATCACATTGTACACTTTAAATTTTTCTTTGTCGATTATACCTCAACAAAGCTAGAAAAACCCAATTATTTATGTTAAATCTTAAAAAAAACAACAAAAAAAGTCTTGACATGGGGAAAGAACACTGTACAATTCACTCGAGAATATACACATCACTCACATTCCTAAGCAAAGGAGAACATTTTGATGTGAATGTCTTAGACGTTAAGCAGGGTGTGAAGAAGGAAGCAGAATCAATGATTTCTTAAGGTCTCTTCGAATTCCAGCATTATAAATTTCTGTTATATAACCATGTACTAGGTTGCTTCTATGTCCTGGCTATTGTAAATAGAGCTGCAATGAACCTTGTGGTACATGACTCTTTTTGAATTATGGTTTTCTCAGGATATATGCCCAGTAGTGGAATTGCTGGGTCGTATGGTAGTTCTATTTTTAGATTTTGAAAGAGTACCACTGACTGAGTCACTTAAACAACAGAAATGTATTGTCTCACAGTTCTGAAGTTTAGAAGTTTGAAATCCAGGTATCCCCAGGGTTGCTTCCTTCGGAGAGCTATGAGGAAAGATCTGTTTCAGTCTTCCCTTCTTGGCTTGTATGTGTCCATCTTCTCCCTTATTTCTTTACATTGTTGTCCCTCTACACACGCTTGCTTCTGTGTCAAATTTTCCATTTTTATAAGGATACCAGTCAAACTGGATTAGGGCCCACCCTAGTGACTTCATTTTAACTCGATTTTACCTCTGTTAAAACCTATCTCCAAGTAAGGTCAAATTCTGAGGTATTGTGGGTGAGGACTATAACATATATTTTTGGGAAGGGCATAATTCAACCCGTAACAAACAGTCTCACATATACACAATCATGCTGCCACTAAATAGTATCATGTAATGAAATAGATTGTTACGCACAGAATTATAGCAGATTTTCTTATTGCTCTGGGGTAAGTCAAACTCATCTTTAGTCTTATTTCAACTGTCACCTAGGCTTACAAGATAGAATGATGGATTCTTTAGCAATTATAAATGCTGCACCTTTATATAAAAGTGGGAGGAAAGTTTCCTTTTCTCTCCATTTTGGTATTTGCTGAAGTCTCAGATTTGTTTAGCAGTCTTAAAATTAGAAGCTTCCATTGCTCTCCTCATTCATAATGTGAATAACTGGGGACAGGGAGAGTATACCTTAAGCAGTTGCCAATATGCTCTAGACCATCAGGTCAGCATTTTTCCTACATGCCATACATTTTCATAAAGCAAATAGCACCTATATGACAGCAAGAGGGTAAACTCTGCCAAAAATACAGTGGGGCTTGATGTTAGGTTAGTCTCCCAGAATGTACAGCTCTCTTTAATTTGGCAGATAATTAATGTCTTGTGAAACTAAGTTTTTGGTTCAGGATTACATGAAGTTAAAGGAAGGACTTTCCCTAACAGCTTCTTGAATTTGACAAGATTAATTCATTCAGCAATCATGTATCGGGCACCTATTTTACGTTCCATGCTACTCTAGGCATTATGACGATATTCACTAAGGAATGTAGTTTCTATTTTTAAGGAACTTACATTAACAGAGAAGATAAACATGTACACAGCTGACTTGCATGCAAAGCAACATGAACGAATGCTTTAATAGAGACAGAAACAAAGTGCTGTGGGGCCCAACTGAGAGAGAGATTAATCATGTCTGGATTTCTTCTCAGCAATGTACATTGACACCAGTTTTTGTGATTTTGCTTTTACTTAAAAATCTACAAGGTGAACTTGGGAAAACTTTGCAGCCACATTTTGAAAACTGATATTGAAACCAGAAGGTTAAAGCTGGGTACAGCAGCTGATAAACACAGAGAGTTATATGTCTGCATCAAACGAAAATGCTGCTGTATTAGTTCAGGAGTTCAATCAAATGTACCTAATCCTACATCAATCTAAATAGAATATAGCCATGCTTTCTCCAGTCCAACCATACAAAAAAAAATTCCAGTAGAAATGAAGCTGAAATTACTGCTGTTTCATGAAATTTATGATGCTAAAAATGCCATTTAACTTAAGCTTCTGCTAGGAAAAAAAAACACAAAACATACTTAATTAAATGCTTGACAAACTATTCCTAGTTTCCTTTGTAGGGTGGAGAGGGGTTTGCTCTACGCTACACATTATGGTTGGCAACATTTCCTCTTAGTGAATGAACCATTTAAAGATAAATATATAAATAAGACCACAATGCTTTTCCTCACTGAAAAAGAGAGAAAATGATTCAAAAGTTAAGAGGATTCTGAAAGAAAATTCAATGTGTTTTTATGGTAATCAAGATCAGCAGCATGTACCTATTATAAAATATATTCCAAAGCTCAAATAAACTTATATCTCCCACGAAATCCTATAGCTGCTAAAGAGGATTAGAATAATTTTTATCCAAATCATGTGAAGCATTTTCTGAGTAAATACATAATAAAGTCTGAATAACCTTCAAAATAATTAATTCCCATGATGTTTCAATGAACCAGAATTGAAAAGGATCTCAAAATTATTTAGCTCAAACCCTCCTGTTGACAGATTGGGAAAATAAGATCCAGAGAGCAGAAAATTATCCAAGTTTCCTACAAATAATAGAACTCACACTAGAACCCAGCTCTCCTGCTTCCCAGTCTGTTTATCTTTCCAATAACATGAATTATTTTTCCCTCAAGAACACAGAATTGAAGATGTTAATTCATGTTTGGGGTCTAAAAACAAGGCTGACACTTATTCCAAGTTTAAATACATGGATTCTGGGACCAGAGTGCTTAGGTATAAATCCTGGCATCTCCACTCATTAGCTGTGTGTTTAGTCAAGTACCAAATTGCCCTGTGCCTTGTTTCCTCATCTGTAAAATGAAGATGATAGCATATCCTATCTCTTAGAGTTTTGTGAGCAATAAATGAATTAACAAGTGTAAAATGATTAGATATTTACCTGAAAGCTAATGTGTTTTATTATTATTATTTCAATAATCTAAATCAATGATTTGAACCCTTTTCCATGTTGGGAGCATTGCCTTTTCCCCGTGCCTAATCTTAGCAAAATTTAGAAGCAATTGATTTTATCTTTTGTGTGCTCATTCTTCTTTCCTGAGCCTCCTTCCTCTATCTTTGGGTATCCATTGCCCTGACTACATTGCCTATATCCCATAATTGCAGTGTCCTGCTTGGTTCTGTCTACCTCTGGAAGTAATTTCTGTGCTCAAACTTGCCAACCATTTCTTTCCCACCAAAACTGTCTGGTTCCACTACCTCGGGGGACCATGAAGTAATATCTGAAATGTTAAAACATAGTTGTTTAATATGTTGTTCTTTCTAAGAATACTGTGCTTTTAAGAGAGACTGTCACCACAACAATAAGATGAATATCTAATCAGGGAATTTTAGATATTGTGGTAGGACAGTAGGAAGGAGAAAGGGAACCAATGACTTTCAAGTATTTGTTGTTATCTCAGTTAATTCACAAGCACGAAATATATTATTGTCTTTCATTTCAGAGATAAAGAGGCTAAAGCTCAGAGAGAGAAGATGACTTGCTTGAAACCATGAAACTAATAAATCCAAATAATAGGTTGCAAACTCTTGTCTATCGGCTTCAAAATCTGTTCTCAGTATTTTTCATAAAGAGTTCTGTAGTCAGTTCTCCTCAAATCACACAATGTGTGCAAATGGTTCTTGCAAATTTCTTAAAACAGGCTGTTTGTCTCTAGGAACTGCTTACTTGCCCTCAGAATGGCATCAAAATTCAAAATATATCAAGAATATTTACTATACTATATTATAATATACAGAAAATTAAGGTATCAACTAAAAGGCATAATGTACCTCAAATGGCAATTTTTGAATATACTATATATCAAATGCACGTCTGTTACACATATGAGATCTCTGTTGGTTAACCATAAAACAAAAAGACAAAGCAGAAATAAAATAGGTACAATGAGCATGTTTTCAATAAGTCAGTGGATCCTCTTGAATAGTTAGTCCATAGTAGAAGGAAGTGGAAGATGGTGCTTGCATTAAACCAACAAAGTACATTTTGCAATAACAATTGTTGACAGGAAAGGAAAAAACATTACATAAAAGCATAAATACACGGAGATGGAGGCAAGATGGTGGAAGAGTAAGACGCGGAGATCACCTTCCTCCTCACAGATACATCAGAAATACATCTACACGTGGAACTTCTCCTATAGAACACCCAATGAACGCTGGCAGAAGATCTCAGACCTCCCAAAAGGCAAGAAACTCCCCACGTACCTGGGTAGGGCCAAAGAAAAAAGAATAAACAGAGACAAAGAATAGGGACAGGACCTGCACCAGTGGGAGGGAGCCGTGAAGGAGGAAAGG
>NC_041234.1:88200546-88205214 GCF_002837175.3 Physeter macrocephalus | reverse complement strand
CACACACACACACACACACACAAAGATAACTATGTGAAGTGATGGATGTGTTAGCTTAACTGAGGTAATCATTTCACAATGAATATCAAATCATCACATTGTACACTTTAAATTTTTCTTTGTCGATTATACCTCAACAAAGCTAGAAAAACCCAATTATTTATGTTAAATCTTAAAAAAAACAACAAAAAAAGTCTTGACATGGGGAAAGAACACTGTACAATTCACTCGAGAATATACACATCACTCACATTCCTAAGCAAAGGAGAACATTTTGATGTGAATGTCTTAGACGTTAAGCAGGGTGTGAAGAAGGAAGCAGAATCAATGATTTCTTAAGGTCTCTTCGAATTCCAGCATTATAAATTTCTGTTATATAACCATGTACTAGGTTGCTTCTATGTCCTGGCTATTGTAAATAGAGCTGCAATGAACCTTGTGGTACATGACTCTTTTTGAATTATGGTTTTCTCAGGGTATATGCCCAGTAGTGGAATTGCTGGGTCGTATGGTAGTTCTATTTTTAGATTTTGAAAGAGTACCACTGACTGAGTCACTTAAACAACAGAAATGTATTGTCTCACAGTTCTGAAGTTTAGAAGTTTGAAATCCAGGTATCCCCAGGGTTGCTTCCTTCGGAGAGCTATGAGGAAAGATCTGTTTCAGTCTTCCCTTCTTGGCTTGTATGTGTCCATCTTCTCCCTTATTTCTTTACATTGTTGTCCCTCTACACACGCTTGCTTCTGTGTCAAATTTTCCATTTTTATAAGGATACCAGTCAAACTGGATTAGGGCCCACCCTAGTGACTTCATTTTAACTCGATTTTACCTCTGTTAAAACCTATCTCCAAGTAAGGTCAAATTCTGAGGTATTGTGGGTGAGGACTATAACATATATTTTTGGGAAGGGCATAATTCAACCCGTAACAAACAGTCTCACATATACACAATCATGCTGCCACTAAATAGTATCATGTAATGAAATAGATTGTTACGCACAGAATTATAGCAGATTTTCTTATTGCTCTGGGGTAAGTCAAACTCATCTTTAGTCTTATTTCAACTGTCACCTAGGCTTACAAGATAGAATGATGGATTCTTTAGCAATTATAAATGCTGCACCTTTATATAAAAGTGGGAGGAAAGTTTCCTTTTCTCTCCATTTTGGTATTTGCTGAAGTCTCAGATTTGTTTAGCAGTCTTAAAATTAGAAGCTTCCATTGCTCTCCTCATTCATAATGTGAATAACTGGGGACAGGGAGAGTATACCTTAAGCAGTTGCCAATATGCTCTAGACCATCAGGTCAGCATTTTTCCTACATGCCATACATTTTCATAAAGCAAATAGCACCTATATGACAGCAAGAGGGTAAACTCTGCCAAAAATACAGTGGGGTTTGATGTTAGGTTAGTCTCCCAGAATGTACAGTTCTCTTTAATTTGGCAGATAATTAATGTCTTGTGAAACTAAGTTTTTGGTTCAGGATTACATGAAGTTAAAGGAAGGACTTTCCCTAACAGCTTCTTGAATTTGACAAGATTAATTCATTCAGCAATCATGTATCGGGCACCTATTTTACGTTCCATGCTACTCTAGGCATTATGACGATATTCACTAAGGAATGTAGTTTCTATTTTTAAGGAACTTACATTAACAGAGAAGATAAACATGTACACAGCTGACTTGCATGCAAAGCAACATGAACGAATGCTTTAATAGAGACAGAAACAAAGTGCTGTGGGGCCCAACTGAGAGAGAGATTAATCATGTCTGGATTTCTTCTCAGCAATGTACATTGACACCAGTTTTTGTGATTTTGCTTTTACTTAAAAATCTACAAGGTGAACTTGGGAAAACTTTGCAGCCACATTTTGAAAACTGATATTGAAACCAGAAGGTTAAAGCTGGGTACAGCAGCTGATAAACACAGAGAGTTATATGTCTGCATCAAACGAAAATGCTGCTGTATTAGTTCAGGAGTTCAATCAAATGTACCTAATCCTACATCAATCTAAATAGAATATAGCCATGCTTTCTCCAGTCCAACCATACAAAAAAAAATTCCAGTAGAAATGAAGCTGAAATTACTGCTGTTTCATGAAATTTATGATGCTAAAAATGCCATTTAACTTAAGCTTCTGCTAGGAAAAAAAAACACAAAACATACTTAATTAAATGCTTGACAAACTATTCCTAGTTTCCTTTGTAGGGTGGAGAGGGGTTTGCTCTACGCTACACATTATGGTTGGCAACATTTCCTCTTAGTGAATGAACCATTTAAAGATAAATATATAAATAAGACCACAATGCTTTTCCTCACTGAAAAAGAGAGAAAATGATTCAAAAGTTAAGAGGATTCTGAAAGAAAATTCAATGTGTTTTTATGGTAATCAAGATCAGCAGCATGTACCTATTATAAAATATATTCCAAAGCTCAAATAAACTTATATCTCCCACGAAATCCTATAGCTGCTAAAGAGGATTAGAATAATTTTTATCCAAATCATGTGAAGCATTTTCTGAGTAAATACATAATAAAGTCTGAATAACCTTCAAAATAATTAATTCCCATGATGTTTCAATGAACCAGAATTGAAAAGGATCTCAAAATTATTTAGCTCAAACCCTCCTGTTGACAGATTGGGAAAATAAGATCCAGAGAGCAGAAAATTATCCAAGTTTCCTACAAATAATAGAACTCACACTAGAACCCAGCTCTCCTGCTTCCCAGTCTGTTTATCTTTCCAATAACATGAATTATTTTTCCCTCAAGAACACAGAATTGAAGATGTTAATTCATGTTTGGGGTCTAAAAACAAGGCTGACACTTATTCCAAGTTTAAATACATGGATTCTGGGACCAGAGTGCTTAGGTATAAATCCTGGCATCTCCACTCATTAGCTGTGTGTTTAGTCAAGTACCAAATTGCCCTGTGCCTTGTTTCCTCATCTGTAAAATGAAGATGATAGCATATCCTATCTCTTAGAGTTTTGTGAGCAATAAATGAATTAACAAGTGTAAAATGATTAGATATTTACCTGAAAGCTAATGTGTTTTATTATTATTATTTCAATAATCTAAATCAATGATTTGAACCCTTTTCCATGTTGGGAGCATTGCCTTTTACCCGTGCCTAATCTTAGCAAAATTTAGAAGCAATTGATTTTATCTTTTGTGTGCTCATTCTTCTTTCCTGAGCCTCCTTCCTCTATCTTTGGGTATCCATTGCCCTGACTACATTGCCTATATCCCATAATTGCAGTGTCCTGCTTGGTTCTGTCTACCTCTGGAAGTAATTTCTGTGCTCAAACTTGCCAACCATTTCTTTCCCACCAAAACTGTCTGGTTCCACTACCTCGGGGGACCATGAAGTAATATCTGAAATGTTAAAACATAGTTGTTTAATATGTTGTTCTTTCTAAGAATACTGTGCTTTTAAGAGAGACTGTCACCACAACAATAAGATGAATATCTAATCAGGGAATTTTAGATATTGTGGTAGGACAGTAGGAAGGAGAAAGGGAACCAATGACTTTCAAGTATTTGTTGTTATCTCAGTTAATTCACAAGCACGAAATATATTATTGTCTTTCATTTCAGAGATAAAGAGGCTAAAGCTCAGAGAGAGAAGATGACTTGCTTGAAACCATAAAACTAATAAATCCAAATAATAGGTTGCAAACTCTTGTCTATCGGCTTCAAAATCTGTTCTCAGTATTTTTCATAAAGAGTTCTGTAGTCAGTGCTCCTCAAATCACACAATGTGTGCAAATGGTTCTTGCAAATTTCTTAAAACAGGCTGTTTGTCTCTAGGAACTGCTTACTTGCCCTCAGAATGGCATCAAAATTCAAAATATATCAAGAATATTTACTATACTATATTATAATATACACAAAATTAAGGTATCAACTAAAAGGCATAATGTACCTCAAATGGCAATTTTTGAATATACTATATATCAAATGCACGTCTGTTACAAATATGAGATCTCTGTTGGTTAACCATAAAACAAAAAGACAAAGCAGAAATAAAATAGGTACAATGAGCATGTTTTCAATAAGTCAGTGGATCCTCTTGAATAGTTAGTCCATAGTAGAAGGAAGTGGAAGATGGTGCTTGCATTAAACCAACAAAGTACATTTTGCAATAACAATTGTTGACAGGAAAGGAAAAAACATTACATAAAAGCATAAATACACGGAGATGGAGGCAAGATGGTGGAAGAGTAAGACGCGGAGATCACCTTCCTCCTCACAGATACATCAGAAATACATCTACACGTGGAACTTCTCCTATAGAACACCCAACGAACGCTGGCAGAAGATCTCAGACCTCCCAAAAGGCAAGAAACTCCCCACGTACCTGGGTAGGGCCAAAGAAAAAAGAATAAACAGAGACAAAGAATAGGGACAGGACCTGAACCAGTGGGAGGGAGCCGTGAAGGAGGAAAGGTTCCCACACACGAGAAGCCCCTTCGTGGGCGGAGACTGCGGGTGGCGGAGGGGGAAGCTCCGGAGCCTCGGAGGAGAGCGCAGCAGCGGGGTGCGGAGGGCAAAGCGGAGAGATTCCCGCACAGAGGATCAGTGCCGACCAGCACTCACCAGCCCGAGAGGCTTGTCTGCTCACCCGCCGGGGCGGGCGGGGGCTGGGAGCTGAGCCTCGGGC
>NC_041234.1:88182472-88194518 GCF_002837175.3 Physeter macrocephalus | reverse complement strand
AAAAAAAAGCATAAATACACAATGATTTTTCATTAAATCAGGGAGATACTGGCTACTAAGGTATAAGAGCACTGCACATGTAAACTAATCTGCAAGCACATGAATTAGCATAAATACATCATGAGGTTGTCAAACTCTATTCCGAAAGCTTAAGGTTTTATATCTGGAAAAATGTATTTTTATCATGACTCAATCTTTGCTGAATCACCTCATGTTATAGTTCTAAGAGAAGAAAATCCAGCTAGAGGGTTTACATTGATTTATTAACTTCTCTGGAGTGTTTCCTTGATAAATGTATCTTCTTAGAGGTCCTCAGAATAACTTCCAAAAGGGAAACACCAAAACTTTCCTTTTATTTCCATGGTTCATTGCATATTATCAGTCAATAAACTGAGCACCTATCATACATGAAGCAGTATGCTAAATGTCAGAAATACAAAATAATATGGAGCTTAGTTGGTGTACGGAAAGAAAAGTCATCCATGTAAAGAAATAATAGCAAAATCAAAACCACGTAAGCTAAGTGGTATAGACAATGAGTAATCTAGATCCCGTGAATGTTTCTTCCAGCTAGGGTATCAGAATTGAAACAGGAGGGAAGGGGGCAGGGCACAACCTTTAAAAGAATGACACCTTTGAGGATAGACATAAATTGGCTAGAACCAACTAGGTCCAAGATGGTGGAAGATTCAACTTCCAGTACACCTTGAGCCTCATTATATGCTCATTGCAATACATTAGTATCTGTTAAATGACACACCCACTGGTGTCATGACTGTTCTGAGGCCCACCATAAAACTCCAAAAAGTGGGCAGTGGCCCAATTCCTGGAAATCTCCACCCCTTCCACAAAATAGTTGGAATAATCCTCCCACTCATTAGACTATGAAATTACCCAGCCCATAAAAACTAACCACCCCATATTTTGGGGCCTCTCACCTTCTGAGATGGCCTACACTCTTGTCTGTGGAGTGTGTTTCTCCCATGGCCACTCTCACTTTCCTTTCCAAGAGATGACCCCATGCCCTGGGGCTGTTCTCACCTTTTGAGACAGACTGCATTCTGTCTATGGAATGTGTATCTCTCTAAATAAATCCACGTCTTACCTATCACTTTGTCTATCACTGAATTCTTTCTGTGCTGAGACATAAAGAACCTGAACTTCAGTAGGTCTTGAGACCAGGTGTATAGTTTTAATTAAAAGAGAGTGGGTTCAAGTCCCAAACTGAGGTGTGTGGTTTCAGGATGAAAATGGCTTTGGAGTTGAGTTTATTGCACATAGTTTAAGTCTTACCCAACTTATCTTCTGTCTGTCCTCACAAATGCATAATAAGGAAAGCTATATGTATTTCTTCAAAAAACAGGTAACAAAGGCTAAGTAAAAAAATTGCTCTATGTACTACAAATGGTAAAATCTGTGAAAGTCCTCTAATAACTTGTAGTTTTAAAGCTGATGTTATAAAATATTTTATTGGATGTTAAGATATAACAGACACAAACCAAAACCATCCAAAGCAGCAGAAAGCCAACTAAAAATGATAACAATTAACACAGACGTTCCTCCACCTTGCTACAGAAGGATGCAGAATAGTATGGTACCAAGATACCCCATTCTTCAGATATACTGCAAGGTCATAGGTAACAATGAATAAGAGATAAGGCCTATGAGTCAGCACCAGAAATGTCAAGACAAAGTATAGGAGAAAAGGGGAAGAATAAAAAAATAGTCCAGCCATAGATTGTGTCTAAAAACCAGAAGACAAGAAAGTGATGTAAGAAAATTTGAACAAGTAGCTGAGGGTTAGGGATCAGATAGAAACAAGGTATTAAGACAGAGCAATGAATCTAAACCAACAAAGCAATAAGAAGAACAGAGGTTAAATACAATGTTCAGAAAAGAAGGCCATATTACTGAATGAAAGCCTAGTTGGCAGGCTTTGTAAGGCTTGGGTAGCCCTAGGCATGAATCCTGAAAAGCTGCTGCAGTCTTAAAACTTTACACACCTGGAAGATCCTGTCCCTCCTTCTTCCAAGGGGGAATTTTGGGTAAAAATGACGCATAATTTGGGACTTTAGAATCCTCATTTTATTGTTTAAAAAGTTAGTACTGAATCGTTAAGCTAAAATAATGGAAAAATAGTGTTTACAGTCAGACCTTTGCTCCAGTTTAGATGTAAATGTTAGAAAGAGCATTTTATTTTTATTTAATGTTCTTGAGAAGATCCATTGGTAAGGTGTATAAGCCCTGGAGACAACTACAAGGATTTTAAATGCCTTCTATAGTTGTAAAGCAGAATAAGAATGGGTACTAAAATGGCTTCAAACTCTGAGTTTGGGCAAAGGACCCTGCTTGTGGTTTAGGCAAATACTTTTAGAAATGATCTCTCTCTCTCTTTTTCTGAATTCAATTCAAGCATGGTTTATCACCTAATTGACTGTCATGCTGCTATTATCATATTTAGAAATATTCTCACAGAAATACAGCCCCCAAATGTTCATAACACATCAAACAGTTTTGTTGCTGTGGTAACTTCGTTCCTTTATGAAGAGAGCATTTCTAGGAATAATTTCAAAACAGAGCAGCTGAATTGGATTTGTAGGAAGATAATGTGAGCTTTTCTTAAGGAAAGTGCCAGCACTTGGGAACCTTCATTTATCTTTAGTATAATCTTCACTTTTGTCAGGCATGGAGAAACAAAACAAAAAAAACCACAAAACATTCATAAGAGGATGGTATAAAAAAAAGAATATTACCCTATCCCTACCTTCTAGGAGATTACAACACTAGAAATATTTACTTTGCTTTCCCAAACCGAATTAAAATCATTTGAATGTAAGTTAAAAGAGTAACAAGGTATTGTTTCATTCGCTTTGCTACTGTTTTAACAAGCACTAAATTTAAGTAACTGTGACTAATTTAAATAAACTTCTGCTCTAGCCACATATTCTCTTCATTTCACCTCAGCATGAGGTTCAGATTTAATCAAGGGATTTACTGCCACTCCAAGGAGGTAGCGTAAGATGCGTTCAAGTCCTTGGCTCCTTCGTGGGACTAGGAAAAAGTATTATTTGATATACACCTTCTGTGATTTCACTGAGAAAGAGGAGGTACATCTACTTAAGGATCAATTTGTTCTCACTACTGCCTCAGAAACCGGTGGGCCTGATCCCACCTTAAGGTAAAGAAAATAAAATATAATTCCTCCTGAAATGGTATTTCTTTTCCAGGGAACCAACTTACTTCAGTCAGATAAGCTCTTGGTTCTGATAAGAAAGCATATTTCACTCTTTTACCACTGAATAAAACTGGGCTCATAAGTTATAAGTTGGGAAAAACACAGGTATAATTTAATTTTGCAAAAAAAAATTACATAGGTGGTTTCTCTATATATATAGTATGAAGTTTGTAATAGGAAAAAAAAAACGGGCACCTACAACTTCCTAATATATCATTTAGTCTAGTAGCTTCCTCAACTGAGTTACCCAGGTGATATGCTATATTTTATCTTATACTTTAGAAAATCAAGTCTCCCCTACCTACCATATTCTGAGCGAATTACAATCTTAGGAACAACAGTCCTATTTTTACGACTATTCCTTTGTGCCTCCAGAGCATTCCTATTTGGAAATGAATAAGCTGCCTCAAAGGAATAACATATTCATCCCAGTAGATTGCAGTACTTATTATCGAAATCCAGTTTGTTGGAGTGGGGCTCTAAAACAATATTTTTCAAGCTATTTGTCATAAAGAACCAGTTTCGCCTCCCCCCACACATTGCTATAAAGTTTTCTAAATGCTTACTCTCAATTTCTGTACTTACCTGGTCCAGTCATGGACCAATACCAGTCTGCAGACTATATTTTGAGTAGCACTGCTCTAAAGCTAAACAGAAGGTACACATTTTGGTAAGACAAGGGGAAAGCAAAAGTTCACACTAGAGCGTTAATTTCTGAGGGGAGGAGGCAGATCAAAGGAGGATGCCACAGTGGAACTGGATCCTGGGGAGGACATTAGAAATACATTGTTTGCCTCACAGTCTGGTAGAAAGGCAGCCCCTAAAATGACATAGCGTGGCATGAAAGATTAGTAACTGAGAAACAAAGTGAATCTCAGAAAGAAAATTCTCTCCGTATTTTTAGAATGCTACAAGTCTAAGATGGAAAAATTTAGGAACCTTTGATGTAGTCATAAATACCCATTGTAACTGTTCCAAAGTAATTAGTGAAAAGCAGAAATACTACTTATCCAATTTTACAACTTCTTTTTTAAACTCTTGAGCAGCTGTTATAAAATTTAAAATTTTCCTAACACCTTTGGGCTATAATCTTGCTAAGGTTTCAGAAACTGAGCAGAATTGAGCTTAGGCAGAAACTAAAGGAAAACAACAGAAAGAAATCCTCACATGCTGGTGTATAAGAAGTATTTTGGGGAGATTCAGTTACTGAGTTTCTTGTTTCTGAGCTAAAACATAAACCAGCTCTAGGGAGACAATGTTCTCTGATAAGAAAGAAATGCTTTTCTTTGAAAGAAAGGATGGTTTCAAATTTTAATGACCATGCAATATCTTCAGAGGAGTAGCATGTTAGCTTGATGATTCTAGAAAATCATCCAGTGGGCAAATTTGATTTAGCTTTCTACTGATATTCCCAAAATAGCATGATTCTACTGCAGGTATTAGATAACCCATCCAAATCCAAAACATGATGAGAAGTAAGAAAGAGAACAAAATGAAAATTGGATTGTCCCTTAGAGTGATCAACCCCAGATGGGGTATTTCCATAGGGAGATTCCCAAAGCCAGGGCTAGAGATGTCAAAAGGCAGAGAGGACCTCAGAGAGAAGTAGGGGCTACCAAGGACCAACATGTATTCCTTCCTCTGACTACTGTCATAATTTATTTCAACCTACCCTGAATGATATTATTTTTGTTTTTCATTGAGATATAATTGACATATAACATATTAGTTTCATATTTATAACATCATTTGATATTTGTATATATTGTATATATTGCAGAATGATCACCACAATAAGTCTGGTTAACATCCATCACCACATAGTTACAAATTTGCATATGTGTGTATGATGAGAATTTTTAAGATCTACTCTCCTAGCAACTTTCAAAAATATGATACAGTATTAGTGACAACGTCAATAATGATTACTCTTAGCATGCATACTGGGCACGCTTACTTCCATGCTTACTTTTAATTTTTGACACAACTTTTTTGTTTGAGAAGTTAATTTTGTGTGGAGCGTGTATACTGTGTTGTGTGTGAAGTGAATCCATTCATATTTACAACTGCTCATTTCTCAGGCAAGAGAAAGATAGTCTCAAGCATGGAGGGTAAGTTACATATACTATGTGGACATTCTAGATTATATTTATTTTCATCTATGACTTATTTTGCCATATATGTAGTCCATAAAAACTAAATGTATACTAAGTGCGTTCTTTCCACCATGATTTAGAGTGAGGCTACAATGCAGTAAAAGAATTCCAGATGGTTGATTTAACATATCTGATGGTCATAGGAGGTGGTTTTTTTCAGCTGAAATATAAACTAGACTATTTTTCATGGGGAGTTGGAACAGGGAAGACACACATACACAAAGCAGCACCCAGCACCCGTTCATTTTTCACCAGGAAATCAGGTAAGATTTTTGTATTAATTGTGATTTATACTCAAAATTTTACTTCAGAAATTCCAATTTTCATATAGGATTACAATGTCTTCCCTATTTAATTAAATCCTACCTTTTAAATTAAGTATGCATGTTTTCTTTATAATTGTCAAAGGAAGAGTCCATACATAAGCTAATCCACTACAGTCTTGTTTTCACTTCTATCAGCAACTGAAATCATGTGTTTGAAGTAAGGTCTGCTTAGTTCAAGAAAGCCATTAGTGTCTTTTAGTGAAAGAAAATGTGCAAAACATTAGAAAAGAAGGTGAATTTTACAATTCATATATTTTCCAGCAGAAACCTAAAGTCTTTCTTTCTTTTCACAGTTTAACAGTTGGATTGAAGGCCTTGAGTTTTACTTAAGTTCCCACATGAAAATGTTATATAATAAGGGTACATATTGGACCCTAATATATATGCATTTTAAATCTTTTTCTCTTCATAGACATTAGCTATCTTAGATAGTATCAGGCAGAATAAATGCCTTTATAGGGTTTCAGGAGACACGCACTATATGTTATTAGAGTGAAAAAAGATACTACCATGGAATTAAGGTCAACTAAAACAGCAGGTAGACTAAAGTTTGTGTCATTCTCACTTAGCTCCCTGATGCTGCTCTGACTGGCAATAGCAATGTAAGGAACTCCCTCCCCCTCATCCCCCACCAAACACACACACCAAACTCTACCCTTTGAAATGCTCCAAACAAATCAAACGTACTTGGGGAAAATGGATGCAGATTGAGATATGAAATTATTTCTCACATTTAGACCTTAATTATTATCAAAGTCAACCTTGTTGTTTAACCTCATCTCAATCTTGACCTACATGGTTCTCTTGATATCACTTAAAGGTGAATTACCCCCCCAAAATGCCTATACTGTCTCATTCACTAATTCCTTCCATTCTGTCCTGTTTAAAATTCAACAAACAATAGGGATAAATTGCCTAGATTCATAACCACAGTTCTCAAATATTGCTACTTCTATAAAAGGGTATGTCTAATAATATCTTACATTCAGGTATGACTACACAATTTGTGGGGCCATGTACAAAATAAAAATTCAGGGCCCCTTGTTCAAAAATTTTTAATTTAATGGCTGTGACAACATAGCATTAAACCAAGTCTGGGACCTTGCACAACTGCAGATTGCATACCTATGAAGCAAGTCTTGCTTACATTTATACACTATTTTCATAATTAATACACATAAGTTAAGTCATTCGATTCCATAACCAGTTGTGAAGTTAGGCAGAGCAGCTAATATTGGTCTCAGTTTTTTCCTGTGACATTTACAGAACTTGATGTTCAAAGAACTTGTGTGACCATTCAACCGGTAAGTGTCAAAGTTGGAACCATAATTCTGGTCTTCTGACTTTCAGCTAAGTACTCTTTCCACTCTACTGTATTGCTTCTTTATGAAAATAGCATCATGAAATGTACCTGCCTGTTAATTAGCTACGCCTTGATGTGCCTCAACAATATGCAACGCCAGAAATAATAAAAAGCATGCATAAATCATCACAAATTCATATCCATTTGAAAATCTGTCATTAACTCAACTGTTCTTCAATCATTATTAAACTAACACTTGGATGTTCTTTTTCCAACCAAGAAACAAAGCAAAACAAAGTAATAAAAATAACATAACTTTTTCTCACCAAAGTTGTTCTAGGCAATGAAAATCTTTGTGCCCTATTGCCTGTCCAGAGCCTTCAGCAATCCCCTCACAACCTCAGCACTAAACGTCATTATAGTACTACTACATTCTCCTTCCACCTGCGATTATTGAGGGTTATTAATGGCAGAACTCAGCCAAGACAACAGCTTTTTATTAAAACAGCTGATCCCTCTCCTGGGTGAGAACTCTCTTGAAAACCAAAAACTGCCTTTTCTATCTACCTATTAATTCATTTTGAAAACAGGAAATGAATGAGGAAAAGATCATGGTGCTTCTCTTCCCTCTCCCCAACCTCAGTTTGTGTTAAAATCTACTCTTGACCCTATGACTTCTTTCCAATGAGGAAAGAGGTTGCCATAGCAACCAATTTACCAACTCAGTCAATTGACTTTGCTCAGCTTTTTCTGAATGCTTAATTAACATACATTGTTTCATTTATCCAGAAAATTGTTTTTGAGCTCCTACTACATGCACGGAACCTGATCCAATGTCTTGTCAGAAATCAAGGTTTGCAGGACCTAAAGAGAGAACTTCTAGGCTGACATTAAAGAACGGTGTAAAATCACACACACACATTTATATTCTATATAATTTACAAAATCTGTATATTATATATACTTATAAAATACCCTCATTTTATACATTATACACAGTTATTTAAAGTTTTGAGATCCCTTTGATTTTGGGTACTGTGCACTGGCGGTTTGAATCTAGCTACTTAGGGTGGGATTTTGTTTTCTTCTTTGGAAAGTCAGGGATAGGAAAGGAGGCTGGTTCACAGAATTCAAAAGTAATTGCTTCTTGAATACATAACAGAAGAATTGTTAATAATTTAGTTTAACTCAGTTTCCTTTCAGTGAGCAATATGGTCTAGCGCATTCATTATAGGGAGCAATTGTTACAGGGACAGAAATCAGAGAAAGCCCTTGTGCAGGCATATTCATTGTGCAGGATATATTATACTCAGACCAAGAAACCTTTGTTTGAAAAAATAGTAATTATTATTTTGTAATCCCTTGCATTTGCATGACACTTCATACTTTGTGAAGTGCCATCAAGGATCTTGTAATCTCATACAACTCTTCCAAATCTTATAGGTCATAGTAATGAGCTCCTGCAAGATGACATAACTGAGGAGGTTATTTTGTGTCCTAAGGGAACATTTATTTTCCTCCCCTGAGAGTAGGCTGTACTTATTTCATCGCTAAAGGATAGAACACTCAAGTCTCAATCCGTTTTTTGGGTGGGGGGAGGGGAAGAGAGAGAGACAGAGAGAGAGATGTTAGGGATGAGGATAAGTATATCAACATACACTGCTCTGAAAGATAGCAATATGGATTATAGCACTCCTCTCTTGAGATAGAGTGTGAGATTGGAGTAGGATACTACTTTTATCTCCCAAGCATCTGGTTCACATTCTATTGTCAGATATTTATATTTGTGCATTTGATTTCTCTATAAATTTTGATATGCTTTCAATAATTTTCAAGATTCTTCAGGGCAAGGACTATGTTCATCATATTTTTGTGTACTCTGCAGAGTGTATCACATGAGGGGTGGGGGTACACAATAAATGTTTGTTGCTTTTTTTCATTAAATGCCACAGAAGTATACACACATATGCATTTATTATTGGTTTGTTTATATAAAATTTCCCTGGCTTTAAGCATTTGGGGATCTATGGCCTAGATCTTTATCAATTTCTACTATCCCATAAGAGTGTCAGGATCCTTTAGAGCAGGCTTAATCTCCTGGGTCCCAAGCAAAGTTTTATATCCTTCATTCCCTCTACTAGCCAAGATCATCTTTGCCATATTCTGCTACCCTAAATAGCAGAAAGAACCCGATTTCCAGTTCCAAACCCATTCCAAATTAGTTTTGCAACCTTGGGAAATCACTTAGCCTACCTAGGCCTCAGTATCCTCAACTGTCAAATGAGGTTAACTAGGCCTGCCTTACTTACTTTATTGGTTTGTAGAAGCTATCAAATTAATGAAGAACATCAAAGGATGTCACTGCTGAAAGAGACCTTACAAATCATCTAAAGCATCTGTACATTTTGGAGGATCATTGTTATTAATCCTTGCCCAAACTCACGCAATGGTAGAGCTCAGCCTATATTTCAGGTTTATATTCCAGTACTATTTGCACTACTTTCTGTTAAGATTCCGAAAGAACTTGGAGAGGAATAAATGCAAAACGTTATGATTAGTATTCATTATATAACTCCTTAAATCCCCTCAAGGACTGCTGAGGATGGCAAAGTGCAAGAGAGCAATGCCTTTATCAGTGGTGGTGATAAGAAACAGATTCCTCAGCTGCCAAGGGCGATGAGAAATCAGCCAATGTCCGTAATAAAATAAAATCTAGGTCTCCAAGATGATAATGAGAGTCTGCATATAGAAAATGTGGGTAGACCTATCGACCTAGCTTTTGTTTCCCTAGACTCATCTTCCCCTTGGAGGTGTTACTAATCCAGCTTGCCATCACCGTGCAGGCCACAGGGTTGTGATGGTTAGTGGGGGAGAGATTGTTTCCCCTTCTATCTACATGGACAAATTATTGATAACAAAATATTCATCTTTTCTATTACACAGCTGAAACCAGACTTTTATTTTTATACAAGATAAACACCTGGGAACAGTAAGAGGGAAACAACCTTGAAGAGCAAATTATAACTAGAGAGTTTTTGTTTCTAAAACCCAAGATACCCATCCTCAGCTTCTCATCTCCCAAAGGGTAGGCTGAGACCAAGCTCCCAGAATGCCTTTATGTGGCCATTGCAATCACTGTTAACTGGAATAGTCCTCAATTATGTAGGAGTTCCTTTAAATATAGATCAAGAGAAAAAGACGGTGCCTAAGAGGACTATATTTTCCGATTGCTGTTGCTTAAGACTCACCTTATACATTTCACTTTCCTACCTGAAAATTTGTTTCTTCTCCCAAATGACTGACTCTGGAAAAAATTTTCCCTTTAAGAGAGACCTATTTTCTACTCAGTTCCACCCTTCTCAGTGGGATCAGCAAAAGGCTTGGCTGAAACTGCCTCATACATCACCTCCTCCTCTGTATGATTCTACTATCTTCACTTCCCACAGGTGTTGATCCCAAGATCACTCCCCAATAAGCTTCTGGAATGCAAATCTCCACCTCAGGCTCTGTTTCCTAGGTAACTCTATCAAAGAGGGGTGGATCCAGAAATAGTCAAAGGATGTAGAATCTAAAATGGGATTTCACGTTTGGATATCGTGCTGACTAGCTAGCTTCTGGGGTCCTCACCACTTGGTGTAAGTGAAGCACTGATAATCCCTGGCATATGTGTAATTATTAAAACTTTAAGGGGTGGTAAAGTAAGATGGGATATGGATAGGAGGGAATAGAAGGTGCAATATCTCAGGTTTTTCAAAGGTTTGGGTAGAGTAGTAGTAATAAGGACAATGTAGTCAAATGGTTTTCGCTGAGTGCCATTGATACATGGAAGAAAAACAAGGAAAGACTAAGGATAAGTCATCACCAATTGAAGGTGAAGTGTGAAAAGTCATAGTGACTCTTTGGGAGCAGTAAATCGAATGTTATCTCCTGAGGTTAGAAGCCATAAAAAGCTGTGTATTATATCCAGGAGTTAATTACAAGAGTGACAGAGGTCCTGAGAACATGGAATGCTCGTCCCTGGAATGTCTGCTTCCCAAGGTCAGGGTCTTGGTTAGGAAGGGATAGGACCCTGATATGAGGGGATGGGGGCATTTGTATTGAACCACCAAAAACCTTGAAATCCTGGATTCCCCTGAAGTGGGCCATTACTTCATGTTAGAGGCTATCATTCCTCTTTGTTTAAAGACTAGACACAGGCCTCTGCCTTGAAAGTCAATTTGTACCTGTATCAGGATCTATTCCCATCTCCCCTCCTGGCCATTAAGCTAAAACCTAGGGTCAATTTACAAAATATTGGCCAGGGAAGTTATGTGCCTATTAAGGAAGGAAAGGTACTACAATCCAAAAGGAGCTGAAGGACCAAGCCAACATGTACTAGGAGAAGCTGTGAGAATATATATGGTACTGGATCATTAAGGTACAAGATCAAGGAAAGGCAAAAAATAACGTTGGATAAGAGTGAGTTTATTGATATGAGAGAACCCCCCCCATGATATAGGATTTAACTCCCAGACATGAACTACTGTTTCATTCATCTTTCACTCATACCTCATAATCAATAACAGTCGGGCATTTCTTTTAGCTCTCTGTACACTCTTTTACAAAACTTTAATTAATTAATTAATTAATTAACATCTTTATTGGAACATAATTGTTTTACAACGGTGTGTTAGTTTCTGCTTTAGTTTCTGCTTTATAACAAAGTGAATCAGCTATACATATACATATATCCCCATATCTCCTCTCTGTTGCGTCTCCCTCCCACCCTCCCTATACCACCCCTCTAGGTAGTCACAAAGCACTGAGCTGATCTTCCTGTGCTATGCAGCTGCTTCCCACTAACTATCTATTTTATATTTGGTAGTATATATAAGTCCATGTCACTCTCTAACTTCGTCCCAGCTTACCCTTCCCCCACCCCGTGTCCTCAAGTCCATTCTCTACATCTGCATCTTTATTCCAGTCCTTCCCCTAGGCTGTTCAGAACCTTTTTTTTTAGATTCCATATATATGTGTTAGCATACAG
>NC_041234.1:88150284-88182445 GCF_002837175.3 Physeter macrocephalus | reverse complement strand
ATGGACACTTAGGTTGCTTCCATGTCCTGGCTATTGTAAATAGAGCTGCAATGGAAACTGTGGTACATGACTCTTTTTGATTTACGGTTTTCTCAGGGTATATGCCCAGTAGTGGGATTGCTGGGTCATATGGTAGTTTATCTTTAGGTTTTTAAGGAACCTCCATACAGTTCTCCACAGTGGCTGTATCAATTAACATTCCCACCAACAGTGCAAGAGGGTTCCCTTTTCTCCACACCCTCTCCAGCACTTATTGTTTGTAGATTTTTATTAATCCTTTGTCAGTTGCTTCATTTGCAACTATTTTCTCCCATTCTGAGGGTTGTCTTTTGGTCTTGTTTATGGTATCCTTTGCTGTGCAAAAGCTTTTAAGTTTCATTAGGTCCCATTTGTTTATTTTTGTTTTTATTTCCATTTCTCTAGGAGGTGGGTCCAAAAGGATCTTGCTGTGATTTATGTCATAGAGTGTTCTGCCTATGTTTTCCTCTAAGAGTTTCATAGTGTCTGGCTTTACATTTAGGTCTTAATCCATTTTGAGTTTATTTTTGTGTATGGTGTTAGGGAGTGGTCTAATTTCATTCTTTTACATATAGCTGTCCAGTTTTCCCAGCACCACTTATTGAAGAGGCTGTCTTTTCTCCATTGTATATTCTTGCCTCCTTCAGCAAAGACAAGGTGACCAAATATGCGTGGGTTTATCTCTGGGCTTTCTATTCTGTTCCATTGATCATATATTTCTGTTTCTGTGCCAGTACCACACTGTCTTTATGACTGTAGCTTTGTAGTATAGTCTGAAGTCAGGGAGGCTGATTCCTCCAGCTCCATTTTTCTTTCTCAAGATTGCTTTGGCTATTCGAAGTCTTCTGTGTTTCCATACAAATTGTGAAACTTTTTGTTCTAATTCTGTGAAAAATGGCATTGGTAGTTTGATAGGATTGCATTGAATCTGTAGATTGCTTTGGGTAGTAGAGTCATTTTCACAATATTGATTCTTCCAATCCAAGAACATGGTATATCTCTCCATCTGTTTTTATCATCTTTAATTTCTTTCATCAGTGTCTTATAGTTTTCTGAATACAGGTCTTTTTTCTCCTTAGGTAAGACTATTCCTAGGTATTTTATTCTTTTTGTTGCAATCGTAAATGGGAGTGTTTCCTCAATTTCTCTTTCAGATTTTACATCATTAGTGTATAGGAATGCAAGAGATTTCTGTGCATTAATTTTGTATCTGCTACTTTTCCTAATTCATTGGTTAGCTCTAATTATTTTCTGGTAGCATGTTTAGGATTCTCTATGTACAGTATCATGTCATCTGCAAATAGTGACAGTTTTACTTCTTTTCCGATTTGGATTCCTTTTATTTATTTTTCATCTCTGATTGCTGTAGTGAATGAGTTTTAAAGTTTTTGTTTAAATATCATTTGATATGTGGTATATAGTCTGTGAGAATAACTCATTTCTGATCAGTATATTGAAGGCTTATTTCTAGACAGAGAACCAGGGCCCAGTGAAAAAATTGGGTAAATTAATTTCCCAATTTTGCTCTATTTAGTTTACTAAATCCTCTTCCTTCATACAAATCATTGAAATTGATCCAATTCTATCTTCCCTGAATATTCTAGTAAAGAGAGATCAATTGCCTTGCAATTAATAAGGGTCTTGGTGACATCAAGAAAAATTGATTCAAAATTCATTACTTCAAAGGATGAAGCCAAAACTTCTATATACATCACTAATTATTAGAGAAATGCAAATCAAAACTACAGTGAGCTATCACTTCATACCAGTCAGAATGGCCATCATTAAAAAATCTACAAACAATTAATGCTGGAGAAGGTGTGGAGAAAAGGGAACCCTCTTGCACTGTTGGTGGGAATGTAAATTGATACAGCCACTATGGAAAACAATATGGAGGTTCCTTAAAAAACTAAAAATAGAGCTACCATATGACCCAGCAATCCCACTACTGACCATATACCCTGAGAAAACCATAATTCAAAAAGACACATACACCCCAATATTCATTGTAGCACTATTTACACTAGCCAGGACGTGGAAGCAACCTAAATTTCCATCAATAGAGGAATGGATAAAGAATATGTGGTACATATATACAATGGAATATTACTCAGACATAAAAAGAATGAAATTGGGTCATTTGTAGAGACGTGGATGGACCTAGAGACTGTCATACAGAGTGAAGTTTTTTCTTTTTTCAGAAAGAGAAAAACAAGTATTGTATATTAATGCATATATGTGGAATCTAGAAAAATGGTATAGATGATCTTCTTTGCAAAACAGAAATAGAGACACAGACATACAGAACAAACGTATGGACACCAAGGGGGGAAAGGGGGGGTGGGATGAATTGGCAGGCCGTGATTTACATATATACACTACTGATACTATGTATAAAATACATAACTAATGAGAACCTACTGTATAGCTCCGGGAACTCGACTGAATGCTCTGTGGTGATCTAAATGGGAAGGAAATCCAAAAAGAGGGGATGCATGTAGACATATAGCTGATTCACTTTGCTGTACAGTAGAAATTAACACAACACTGTAAAGCAACTATACTCCAATAAAAATTAATTTAAAAATAAGCAAAAATAAAAATAAACAGAGAAATATTTTGGCATTTATCTCCTCCTAATATTGGTAAAAGCAAACTTCAAGATTTAGAATACTGTGTTCTATTTAAATTTTTTTTAATTAAAGCTAAATTGGCTCATTTGAAATTGTATATTTCTCAGCTTGATAGAGGAGGATCTGGGAATAAGGATCACACATAAATGCAGAGGGTGTCTCCCCACTTACTATGAATTTATTGTGCCAAGAAGGCCACCCACACCAAAACATTGCCACTCACTGAAGTTTAAAATTCTAATTCCAGTAGGCATAGCATAGTTATCTGTCTGCAGATTCTATTTATGCATGTGATGAGCATATATGTGCCAGGCACATTCTCCTATGAGATGTGACATGTTTTCATGAATGAGCTTATCGTGTCAACTGAAAGGAGAGAGGAAGTGGCACTTGTGGAGAAGAGAGTGGCAGCAAAAAAAAGGAAAGTACAGAAAGTGAAGGTTGATGCTGCAGAGATTAACTTGGTTACCTCGTAATTTCACTGAAATCTTTTCCTGAGAAAGATAGTCTTACACACACACACTAGATTTAAAAAAAACATGATGGAGGCTTGTCATTGTTAGGTTCTTGCAGTGTTCATTGTCCATGAACTCTAGGGACCTGGAGAAAGGTCCTGTAGAAATATCCTTAGAAGCACATCATTCATATTATTAGGAGGAGTATCAGAAGATCTAATGTTATGATAATCAAGGGACTTTCAAACAGCAGATAGTGAACCTAATCATACAGTAGTTGGTAACCTCTTAGAAAGCAAAAATAGATGCATGATTAAGCAAGCTATGTGTAGAAACAGTGCAAAACTTATTAGAATTAGATTCGTACAATTTCTATTTGGGAGATTGGAATCAGACTGGAGAGATAGAGTTTATCATTCATCTAATGATTTTTGAGCAGGGATATGAAACTGTATCATATTTGATAAAAATAATTTTCAAATGGTATATAGAAAAGGATGGAGAGAGAAGAACGTGAAAATCCAGGCAAGAAGAGCTGTGATCCAAGGATCATCTACATCAGAATTACCTGGGGGAAGGGGGAAAATGCTTGTTAAAATTCCAAATATCAGGTTCTATCCCAGATCTACAGAATTAGAATCCCTAAGAGCAAGGCCCTCAAAATCTACTTTTTCAAAGATATCCCCAGGAAGATGTTAGACCCACTAAATTCTGTTCTAAAGAGCTAGGTTCTCACACATTTATACTAATCAATATTACTTGTATAACAATGTAGATTCCTGGCTCCCACCCATAGAGATTCTGATTTTATACATCTGGAGCCTAGGAATCTTTACTTTGAAAAAAGCTCCTCCAGTGATTCTATAATTTATCATTTGAGAACTACAGAGATAATTAATTGATATTTAACTTGGAAAAAAAGAATTTTTTCAGAAGATATTTTCATGATGTAGTAGATAAAACATTATGCCAGATTTCATGTTGAAAGTGAGGAAAGCATCAGAGACAGAATGATATAATGAAAAGAACACTGTACTAGGATTCTGGGGACCTTACTTCACATCTTGACTCTGTTCCTATTAGCCATGTGATCTTGGACACATTATTTCCTCCCCTCTAAATTCTGTAAAATGTAAAATAAATGAGTTAAACTTGATATGCCTTCTCAAATATGATACACAAGTGTTATATATGTGTGATACACATGTACAATAATGGTTTGACAGCCAAATATGTTTGGAAAAGAATGACTTAACAAATGAAAGTTGTTTACAGGGTAACATTTCAAAACACTTTGTTTATGTGTACTATGAACCTATAAAAAGAGAGTTGAAAATGTAGTGGTCACAAACTTATTTGACCATGAAACACCTTTTTAGGAGTATTTTACTTAGTTTTTTGCAAAACACACTTTAAGTAATACCAAACTAAATCACAATACCATTTACATTAGCACTCCACAAAATGAAATACTTAGGCGTCTATCTAACAAAATATGTACAAGATATATGTGAGGAAAACTGTAAAATTCTGATGAGCAAAATTTAAAAATTAGCTACATAAATGGAGAGATATTCCATGTTAACAGATCAGAAGACTCAATATCATCAAGATGTCAGTTCTTCCCAACCTGATCTATAGATTCAAAGCAATCCCAATCAAAATCCCAGCAAGTTATTTTGTGGATATTGACAAACTGATTTTAAAATTTATATGGAGAGGCAAAAGACCCAGAATAACTAACACAATAGTGAAAGAGGAGAACAAAATTAGAAGACTGACACTATTAAACTTCAAAATTTACTATAAAGGCACAGCAAGAAAGATAGTGTGGTATTGGTGAAAGAAGAGACAAATAGAACTATGGAACAGAATAGAGCACTCCCTAAATACACCCACATAAACATAGTCAACTGATATCTGACAGAGGAGCAAGGGCATACAATAGAGCACAGATAGTCTTTTCTCAACAAATGATGCTGGAACAACTGGATATTCACATGCAAAAAATTGAATCTAGGCACAGACCTATGCTCTTTACAAAAATTAACTTAAAAATGAATCATCAACTTAAATTTAAAACACAAAATTATAAAACTCCTAGAAGACAACATAGGTGAAAATCCAGATGACCTTGGGTGAGGTGTTAGCTTTTTAGATACACACCAAATGCATGATCGATGAAAAAATTAAGCTAGGTTGTATTAAAATTAAAAACTTTTGCTCTGAAAAAGACAATGCCAAGAAAATGAAGAGACAGGCCACACACTGAGAGAAAATATTTGTAAAACACACATCTGACAAAAGACTCTTAACCAAAATATACAAAGAACTCAATAAAACTCAACAATAAGCAAACAACTCAATTTAAAAATGGGCCAAAGACCTTAGCAGACATCTCACCAAAGACAATATACAGATGACAAATAAGCATATGAAAAGATGCTCCATATATGTCATCAGGGGAATGCAAATTTAAACAAAGAGATACTACTACACACCTATTAGAATGGCCAAAATCCAAAACATTGACAACACCAAATGGTGGTGAAGATGTGGAGCAACTGGAACTCTCCTTTATTGCTGGTGGGAAAGCAAAATTGTACAGCCACTTTGGAAGACACTTTGGCAGTTTCTTATAAAACTAAACATACTCTTAACATACGATCCAGCAATCACACTCCTTGGTATTTATGCAAAGGAGTTGAAAATTTAAGTCCACACAAAAACCTGCACACAGTTGTTTACAGTAGCTTTATTACTAATTGCCAAACTTGTTAGCAACCAAGATGTCTTTCATTAGGTGAATGGATAAAGTGTGGTGTATCTAGACAATGGAATATTATTCAGCCTAGAAAGAAACAAGATATCAAGCCATGAAAAGACATAAAGGAAGTTTAAATGCATATTATTAAGTCAAAGAAGCTAATTTGAAAAGTCTGCATACTGTGTGATTCTAACTATATGACGTTCTGGAAAAGACAAAATTATGGAGACAGTAAAAAGATCAGTAGTTGCCATGGGGTACAGGTGGGGGAGATGAATATGTGGAGCACAGAGTATTTTTAGGGCAGTGAAAATACTCTGTATGATAATATAATGATGCACACATGTCATTATACATTTGTCCAAACCCATAGAATGTACAACACCAACAGTGAACCTTAATGTAAACAATGGATTTGGGGTGATTATGACGTGTTGATGTAGATTCATCAACAGTGACAAATGTACCACTCTGGTGGGGAATGGTGATAATGAGGGAGGGTATGTATGTCTGGAGGAAGGGGGTATATGGGAAGTCTCTGCACGTTCTCCAGAATTTTGCTATGAACCTAAAACTGCTCTAAAAATAAATTCTTATTTTAAAAAAGAAACACTGGACTAGGTAATTTTAAGCTATTTTTTCTAACTCCAAAGTGCTTTGAGTCCTGTGTTGTCTACCTAAGGTGACTAGGGCAATAGTGAAGCCATTAAGTAAGGTAGGGAATGCAGGAAAAAGCACCTAGAAACATGCATTTTGGGGCCTACTGGGTCTGAAGTATCTTGGTTCATCTATGACAGCACGTTGTCTACATGATAACAGAATTGTAAATCACTTTAGAATATTTAGCAAGGGCTTCCCTGGTGGCGCAGTGGTTGCGCGTCCGCCTGCCGATGCAGGGGAACCGGGGTCGCGCCCCGGTCCGGGAAGATCCCACGTGCCGCAGAGCGGCTGGGCCCGTGAGCCATGGCCGCTGAGCCTGCGCGTCCGGAGCCTGTGCTCCGCAACGGGAGAGGCCGCAGCAGAGGGAGGCCCGCATACCACAAAAAAAAAAAAAAAAAAGAATATTTAGCAATTTTTCAAGAGACATCAAAGATGAAGCATTAGGAATCTGTATTTGCAGTTTAGTGTTGTCCAGGTAGCTTACTTTGCTTTCATGTCTATTGTGGTTAGAAATTGCTGTCTTTAGTTTTGAAAATTCATAATCTTGAGATCATGCTCCTTACTCTGCTTCTCAATCAATTATTACATTTTTCTCTTTCTGTGCTTTGGATGGCATTTAGAACACCAATTGAGTATAATGGGTTGACTAGCATACCAGGTCCTCTACCTTCCTTTTTGTTTCCCATCCATGGTTTTTTCCGTCACACCAGGTTTCTTTGCCTCACTCCACTTCTGACTCATTGTCTGATTGTGAGCAAATCACTTAATCTTTTGGCAGATCAATTTCTCTGTTTATGAACAAGGATGATATTCTTACTTCCTGCTGAACTTGAATGAATGATGTGAGGATTAATGGAGTGAACCACTGAAAAACAGTTGAATCCTTAAGGCAGAGGAATCCTAGACGTATAATCCATTGTCCTCATTGTTATGTTTTTGTTTGATTGTAAAGTAAGCCAGCATTCACGCTTTACAACCAGATAGCCCAGCAGGTGGGAACTGTAAACATTTTAAAGAGCATGTGCTTGAAAAGTTTATTTTTTTCCACAGTAACAAAATTATAGTTCCAAAAAAACTCTTTATAAGTATTTGCTTCTTTTATAGAGTTCCTAAATGTGTTTTTGAAGCTATTTCTCTATACATTGTTGAAATGATGGAGAGGCTATTTTACAATTATGTTAGGTTTTCAGGTCTTAGTGTTAAGCAAATCAATACCAACCAACATTGATCTTTCTTCTCTAAGATGGGAAGAGATGTTATGTGCAACTAAAGTTTTCGGAAGAAATTCTGAGTCTAGGCTGTTGGTATTATTTTGGCATAATGTATAAATCAAATAAAATTTTTGACATATCTGATGGGTGCCTTCCTAAAGAAAGAGAAGAAAGCTGTTTTGGGTTTTCATGTGTCTCTTTATAAATCTGAGTAGAGAAGTAGAACAAAAGAAAAAAGAGATTGGTAGAACCATGGATCCAGAAGGGCAGATTTAGAATTTGTGAAAAGTTGTTTTAATTGCGGAAGTCTTAATAACAGATTCACTCGATTCAAAATATTTATTGAGTATTTACTGGGTGTCACCATCTAAATTTACTTTATTGAAATGAATTTTGTATAGGACCATTGCTATTTCAGCACCTAGCACCAAGTTGTTGGGACAATTGAATGAATGTCAAGCTCATTTAAATTGCTAATGAACATAAACATATTGTGCAACAGAAGATATCTAGTTCAGTTTCCGTGTTTTAGGCCTGATCATTTTATTTGGAAACAGAAGAAAGGAAGCAAATGATATTAAATGTTAAAATGAAATTAAATGACATTAAGAAATATTGGTACATGCAAATCACAGCAGCGTTATCACTTTCTATAGGTGATACACTCATACTGTCAAGCCAGAATATGTCTTTTTCCCCAAAAATCTTTATTGGAGTGTAATTGCTCTACAATGGTGCATTAGCTTCTGCTGTATAACAAAGTGAATCAGCCATAAGTATACACATATCCTCACATCCCCTCCCTCTTGCGTCTCCCTCCCACCCTCCCTATCCCACCCCTCTAGGTGGTCACAAAGCACCAAGCTGATCTCCCTGTGCTATGCAGCCATAAGTATACACATATCCTCACATCGCGTCCCTCTTGCGTCTCCCTCCCACCCTCCCTATCCCACCCCTCTAGGTGGTCACAAAGCACCAAGCTGATCTCCCTGTGCTATGCAGCTGCTTCCCACCAGCTATCCATTCTACATTTAGTACTGTATATATGTCCATGCCACTCTCTCACCTCGTCCCAGCCCAGCCTTTCCCCTCCCTATGTCCTCAAGCTCACTCTCCATGTCTGCATCTTTATTCCTGTCCTGCCCCTAGGTTCTTCAGAACCATTTTTTTTTAGATTCCATATATATGTGTTAGCATATGTTTTTTTTCTCTTTCTCACTTACTTCACTCTCTATGACAGACTCTAAGTCCAACCACCTCACTACAAATAACTCAATTTCATTTCTTTTTATGGCTGAGTAATATTCCATTGTATATATGTGCCACATCTTCTTTATCCATTCATCTGTTGATGGACACTTCGGTTGCTTCCGTGTCCTGGCTATTGTAAACAGTGCTGCAATGAACATTGTGGTATATGACTCTTTGAATTATGGTTTTCTCAGGGTATATGCCCAGTAGTGGGATTGCTGGGTTGTATGGTAGTTCTATTTTTAGTTTTTTAAGGAACCTCCATACTGTTCTCCATAGTGCAAGCCAGAATACGTTTGTCAAGAAATCTCAGCCTGAAAAATATTTCCATTAAGAGGACTTCTGAACTTCTGATTTGCTGCCATTCTGCTGCCAACTTTGCATACTATTTTGTTCATAGAATACTGGTTACAAAATATTTTTAGACACATAACATATAAACGTTTGTTTTTCTTAATTAAAATTATTGAACACATGAAAGCTTTTTGGCAAACAAACAAATGAGCAACACAAGAAAGAGGTGGCATTTACACGACATTTTGGGTTCCCTTCAATGGTTTCCATGACAATAGTATTTTCCCCTTAGTGTAATCACTGAGTTATTATGTTTGCCTTCAAATCATTTCTTTATTCTCAAGTTAGAAGCTCTGATTTAGAGCAAGTGTACTCTTTACTTGTCATTAAGCACACTACAATAATTATTAGTCTGGCTTATAGTTGCACAGTTCCACTTACTTTCATATAACTTTGTGAATGAAAGTTAAGAATGAGAGAAAGTTGAGTGATCAGGTTTCCTCTTTGGGAATTTCAATCTCTGCATATGACTTAGAAAATATATTTTAAAATATTTCTCTAAAGAATCCCCTCTTTTTCTTTGGGGGGGTCTAATTTTTATTTCTTCTTACATGGGGATAGGGCTTAGCAGAAGATAACTGTGTGACTTTTCTATTTTGCAAAATTCATCCTGGCCAAATGTTTTATTTCTTGTAGCTATTTTGTAGTTTGAATTGCCTTCATCTATAATTAGCTTTCACATATCCTGTCTCCATAATCAGGTTCTTTATGGGTCCTGAAACACATCTGGTATCCCCTAAGGGCTGGTAGAGGCAATGAGATCATTAAAAAGTTAAAAAGGTAATAACCGGATAAATACAACTTTCTGACCGTATTAAGTTCTATTGGATTTTAAAAATATGGATCATTATTTCCCTCATAATAATAAGTATAGGCAAGCAGTAATTAGGAGTTTCCTTGAAAGTTCTTATGTAAGAACTTCTCGCAGATTTTTAGTGGTGTTCTGATTACACAACTCTTATAGTAACTTATTACACTATGATCTAATAAATTCCTTTGATATTTTGTTCCTCATTTAATACTTATTTTGGAATTTTCTTAGGGGTGACTGCTTTCTTATTTGTAGTGGGTTATTGATAGAAACATGGCATTGAGTGTCTCATATGTAATGGGGTCTGAAGTAGAAAAAAGGGAAATTAGTTAAGGTTCATCAATATGTGAACATGGTATGTAAATGTTGGCCATTTGGACACTCACTTGTGTTCACTTATTTTAGTAAGGAAAGCCTATATTAGTTGCTAATATAAACAAACAACAAAAAAACACAAGCAAATAAACAAAATTAGCTTTACATGGAAGTAAAATATGCTGTGATTTGAAGGATGTCAGGAATGTACCATGACTCCAAATATCTTCCTATAATACCTTTACTTAATCCAGTAATATTTATTTCATTAGGTCTAAACATTACCAGTCCAGTAATTCTCTTTAGCTCAAAGTTCCTTTTGAACAGCAAGTCAATGATTCTTTAGAGTGAATGAGACTATCAGACTATTATCACAGATGAGGCTGAGAGAACATGAGAATACTGATTGCCTAGAAATGGACAGGATGTTTATAAAAGGAGAAAAATATGAGGATTTAAAGGAAAACACTTATTTTGCATGTTCATTTGACATATATTCTTTAACTTTTAACTTTCCTTTAGTAGCTCATGCTCTAGTATTAGTTCAGAGTTTTATGACTAGTTCTAAGGTGATTATCAATCAAATGAGAAACAATTTCGAAGTCTGAAATTCCTGCATGCCTTGACAAAATCATATATTATGAATTTGTCCATTTTTTTTCATCTTTATGTGAAGCATTCATAGAGTTATGTCGCTCGGTGATGTTTTTAGTGAAGTTGCTGATTATTGTTCATGCCATTGATGTCCCAGTGGTCAAAACAAATGTATAATGTGCCTATTTGAAATGATTCAGCAGCTGTTTTATTGGTCCTGACAGATGGAGTGTATCTGGTACAGCAAAACCCCAATACCAATTTCTATATCCATATGTTTATAATATTTTTTTTTAGTGTTTCAACAAGGCAACTTTTACCCTTTTATAGCCAAGAGGACTGAGACATGATGACTTAGCACCATTATTTCACACAATAGGGTAGAGCCCCCCATTCACTTTCCATTTGCTTCTATAATTCGATCAGAATGTTACATTTCTGATGACAAATATTAAAAAATAACCTCACTTGGAGAAATGTATATTTAGGCCCATTTTTGGATTGGGTTGTTTTTTTAATATTGAGCTGCATGAGCTGCTTGTAAATTTTGGAGATTAATCCTTTGTCAGTTGCTTTATTTGCAAGTATTTTCTCCCATTCTGAGGGTTGTCTATTGGTCTTGTTTATGGTTTCTTTTGCTGTGCAAAAGCTTTTAAGTTTCATTAGGTCCCATTTGTTTATTTTTGTTTTTATTTCCATTTCTCTAGGAGGTGGGTCAAAAAGGATCTTGCTGTGATTTATGTCATAGAGTGTTCTGCCTATGTTTTCCTCTAAGAGTTTGATAGTGTCTGGCCTTACATGTAGGTCTTTAACCCATTTTGAGTTTATTCTTGTGTGTGGTGTTAGGGAGTGTTCTAATTTCATACTTTTACATGTACCTGTCCAGTTTTCCAGGACCACTTATTGAAGAGGCTGTCTTTTCTCCACTGTATATCCTTCCCTCCTTTATCAAAGAAAAGGTGACCATATGTGTGTGGGTTTATCTCTGGGCTTTCTATCCTGTTCCATTGATCTATATTTCTGTTTTTGTGCCAGTACCATACTGTCATGATTCCCGTAGCCTTGTAGTATAGTCTGAGGTCAGGGAGCCTGATTCCTCCAGCTCCATTTTTCGTTCTCAAGATTGCTTTGGCTATTCGGGGTCTTTTGTGTTTCCATACAAATTGTGAAATTTTTGGTTCTAGTTCTGAAAAAAATGCCAGTGGTCATTTGATAGGGATTGCATTGAATCTGTAGATTGCTTTGGGTAGTAGAGTCATTTTCACAATGTTGATTCTTCCAATCCAAGAACATGGTATATCTCTCCACCTATTTGTATCATCTTTAATTTCTTTCATCAGTGTCTTATAATTTTCTGCATACAGGTCTTTTGTCTCCTTAGATAGGTTTATTCCTAGATATTTTATTCTTTTTGTTGCAATGGTAAATGGGAGAAATACTGTATGCTAACACATATGTATGGAATCTAAGAAAGAAAAAAAAAAGGTCATGAAGAACCTAGGGGCAAGACAGAAATAAAGACACAGACCTACTAGAGAATGGACTTGAGGATATGGGGAGGGGGAAGGGTAAATTGTGACAAAGTGAGAGAGTGGCATGGACATATATACACTACTAAACATAAAATAGATAGGTAGTGGATAGTAGCCACATAGCACAGGGTGATTAACTAGGTGGTTTGTGACCACCTAGAGGGGTGGGATAGGGAGGGTGGGAGGGAGGGAGATGCAAGAGGGAAGAGTTATGGGAACATATGTATATGTATAACTGATTCACTTTGTTATAAATCAGAAACTAACACACCATTGTAAAGCAATTATACTCCAATAAAGATGTTAAAAAAATAAAAAAAAATAGCCTCCCAAATATTAAAAAGTAGCCCCCCAAATATTAAAAGGTAGCCTTAATAAACATTAAATACAGCCCTTTAAGCATGGTAATATCTGTGGAAGTGAGCATCTGCCAATATTTCAGCCAAGTCTCAGGTATAATTTTGATCAATCATATCTCTTCAAGTATGACCAGTACCAGAGAGTATCAGAAGGCAAGTGGACATTTCAGCAAAGTTTTGATTGGTCAATTATTTATCAAAGACCTTATAAAAGATTTTAGGATTCATTAGGTCTTCAAAACAATTGTTTCAAATAGATAAAAAGTATACTCTCTGAGATAGGCATGGGTGAACAGATATAAGAATTAAGCTTTTATGAAGAAAAGTTCTTGAGACGTATATTGACAATTTACTTTTGCTAGTAAATCTGCAACTCACAACTTTCTCTCTAGAATTTCCAATTTTGAAAATAGTAAAAGTAAATTAATAACCTGGAGGCTAACTGAACCTACTCTTCAGCTGAGGTTCTACCCATAGAAAAGGACATGGAGGTGGTTAGCACTAACTGTTCCCGTAACTGGGAAATAGGAGGTCTTATGGATGCTAAACCACCTGAATATAGAGGAATAAATGCTGTAACACGTTGACCTCTTCTTGCCTTGTGAAATGACTAAGTTACTACAAAAGACAGAGATTCATCTTCCACTGGGACCAGTTCAAACCATAGATAACACTTTTGGGGGATACTTCTCTTTGTCCCAAATAGGGAGAGACTGGAAATTAGAAATTCTTAAGAAGTTCTCCTGCAAGTTTCTTCAAACCTCATATCTGCCCAATTGTCTGCCTGCAGCTGCTTCCAGAGAGTAAAGAGCTCTCCTTCTCTTCTGCTTTCCAAATCTATGTTTCTTTCATTAACAAATTTTAAACAGAAAACAAATGGAAAGGGACTTCTGAGAAATGTGGTTCCCAGCTCCTCCTCTGTATGGCATAGGAGACTTCATGAGGGTGGTTGATACAGAATTAAAAATAAATAAAATAGCACACCTACTGAGATCAGGTAATTATGGATTTTTTTTGTTCTATCAGCATAAGGGACAGCAATGGTAATAGTCAGAGAGGCCCAGAATAAGAGAGCAGAGATATCACCAAAATGAAACATGGTCACTAGAGGGGCAGGGATTGTTGTGCTACTTGTTACCAAAAAAGATTCCTTTTGTTGTTGCTGACATCCTAGTACGCTATCATGCCAAGGTGTGTTTAACTTAGTATACACAGAGGCAACTTCAAGTAACAAAAATGATTTAAGGTCAAGAAAAGAAAGGAAAGGTCATAAACACTAAGCTTTAGAAGAAATCTTATATATTTGGGTGAGGTTCCTATGCCCTCTGTTATCTCAACTAACAAATTGTTACCAGAAGAGAAATTTAGTTCTGACTGTTGGATTGAAAAAGACTTTCCCTGCTCAAGGATTTGAGTTTCTAAGATTAGAATTGAAAGCACCCATTCTATTTTTCTTCCCATTCATAAACTAGAAGCAACCTGTTGACTTGTTGAGAGGGGTAGGTTTTCAACACTTTTGGCTTCACTGTTTATGGAGTGGGTCTCTTCCCTTTAAACACAGAGGAGAAGAGTAATGTTGACAGGTAAATTGTTTAGGAGAATGTGTGTGGTTATAACAGTTGTTGAGACTGAAAGGAAATGTCTTGGCTTCTCTATATCCCAGCTGGCAATCCCAAGGCATATCCCAAAATGTGGGTTTCAGCATTATTTAGAAATTTTATTGTTACAGTATAACATTTAGAAAAATTAACCAATATGTTTTCTAATTTTCTAGAATGTCCTTTTACCTCGAGGCTCTCTCCATTTAAAACAAGACCTTGACGTTCACTGCCTCAGGAAATAAAGGTTATGGAAGAAATGCAGAGGAAAAAAAAATCAATTTAAAATCTATTTTGGAACTAGTGGCAGAGAAACTGGTTAGAAAGGATACTATTTTTGCTTCCAAAAGCCCAGGCATTGAGGATCAGAAGCCAAAGCCATAAAAAAATTGATCTGAAAGAATGCATAATGATACACAAGCAAATTCTCTCACACCAAAGGAAATAAAAGATCCCTTGAACTAGAAGAGGACAGAAAATATAGGAAAGAGAAGCAAGATAATGAAATGCTGTAGTGCCTCTGAAAAGTGATTATGAGAATTCTTTTCCCCAAGATGTGCCCTTGGAGTGGGGAGAATAGAAACTGCAGATAGGTTTAGGGATCTGAGAGAAAAGAGGTTTGATGCTTTACACCTCAGATGAAGCCCAAGCAGGTCACTTGAAGAATTCTCTGGTGCCACCATAGTTCAGTAGCAATACCTGAGAAATGGTGATATGGTATGTCTAGGACAGAACGCCTGAAATTGTTCCAGTGATTTCCTGAGGCCCAAGAGAGGGATGGGAGAGTACACAAATATTTTCTATTTTCCATGAGTGGAGAGCATGGTAGTAAAGCGAAGACAAACCTAAAGATGACACAATTAGGAGGATATAGTGTCCAGAATGGATAATTAACTGACTATTATGTGGATTTCAACAGATGCTAAAAGGAGTATTTGCCAGAAACCAAGAAACAGATACCCCTTTCCCAACAATGCTGTGGTATTACATGAACTCTTGGAGCTTTGATGTAACACTGGAGAGAATGTAAGGTATGAGGAGAAAACATAATTTGACTGAATAAAGCTTATATTCATTGAGTTTAGTTTGAATCATCTAAGATGAAGTGTTCAACCTCGGAGACAATGAGGCCAAAAGAAACAAATTCTGTTTTAGGGAAAAAATCATCTTGCATGTTGTAGTTTTTGTTTTGTAAACTTTATACTAACTGCATCATATTCTATTCAATGAACAGAGTGCATATATAACACATAAAATATGAGAGAGCATCAAAATGATTTCATCTAAAGCCATCAAGTATTGTGGAATGAACAAAAACAGTATCAGTGAGATCCAAGTAAACAGTGAGAGAAATGAGCTACATTTTCTATTTCAAAAGACAGTATTCATTCCACAATAATGGACACCTAATAGGTTCTTTTTTTGCCCAGTGCCCCAGAACTTAGGCTATAATGTGACCTGACTTACCCTATTTCCCAACATGGATTTTCTCTTTAAAATGTGGCAGAATGTGACTTAGTGTTTTTAAGAAAATTTGCATAAATATTGAAGATTGTAAATTAAAATGGAACCTTTGAGAATATTTACCTGATATACCTGTATGTAGTTATTGTTTAATAATAATTTTTATAATTAAATATTATATCTGCTTTTGTCATTATAACTTGTACAACAACTTACATTTCCCACCATACTGGCTAAGTGACTCCAAAGCTTTCATACTGGCTCAACCAGAGACCAGGCAGTTGCCCTGCTATACCTAAGGAACCTGGATATTAAGCTGTGAGCTTTGGCCCAGGTTGCCCTAGGAATAGAAATATCAATATTTTATTTTATTATATTTGCATACTATGTTTAATTTTTAAGCTTTGAATGTTATTAATGATTTCCTTTTTTTGGCTGTGCTACGTGACCTGCAGGATCCTAAGTTCCCTGACCAGGGACTGAACCTGAGCCCCAGAAGTGAAAGTGCTGAGTCCCAACCACTGGACCACCAGGGAATTCCCCAATTAATGAATTTCTTACAAAATTTCTTGTACGAATGAAGAGTAAATCAAGTCTTGACTGTGTAAATTGGCGAGGAGGGACATTTTATATTTTTGGTTGATATAACAAGATATAAGCCTTTCTATCTGTAGGTATCTGAAGAATTCTGGGATATTCATGCAAGTCACCAGGAGTCTCTTTTGCAAGAATGTCCCAAGTCCCAAGGAAGAAAATGTGACGGGGATTTTTGTAGTATATTTATCATGTCTCTGAACCTTCCAAATTAAGAACTGTACATAAAAGAAAGTAGAAGGCTTCCAGAACCTTGTGCCAATAAGTCTTGAAAATTCAGGGAATTACTTTCATTTAACTCACACACACAAAACAACAACAGCAGCAGCCACAGCAGCAGCACCAATAGAACGTCTTTGTGCTACAATTTCAGGACTGGTTGACAAATATTAGTGCTATTTCACAGTTTCTGGATTTGGCAGACATTTCCCAACAGAGGGTGCTGTAAACCAAAAAGAGAAAGGTGAACTTCCAGGGTGCAAAAGAATTGTGGGCTCTTAGATGCCGGCTCCTCTATAGTTGCCTGGAAAAGTTTCTTCTGTCCCGCACAGAAAACACTGTACATCTTGCTTTAGCAGTTGCGGTTTGGTGGCCGACTCAGAAGCTGCCATATAACACAACTAAGGCTACAGCACCAGCAGGGAGAAAAGGCCACACTATGATCAAGTTCCTACAGGAAAACAGAGGACTATCTCCTTTCTGATCAATTCTCTGTTTTCAGAGGGAAGTAAAATGTAGGAGCAGAGGATAGAGAATTTTCTCAGTTAGAATTTAACTAATTTTTTTTTTCATCAAAAATATGACCTTTATTCGCCTCAGAGATTTACAATGACTTTTACCATATTAAAGAATCTGAGGAGTATTGCTCTATAGAAACCTGTTTAAACTTAACATAACCCTAAATTTGCCAAATTTACATGATCATGAAATCCTTCTAAAGAGAATTCCTAAAATTATCTTCCAAAGAACATTACTTGGAATATGCTGGAATAAGGAATATACTAATAGATGTAAGTAGGCATGGGAATATAGAATATGAAAAAAAATTAGAGGAAAATTACTCAGTAAAAGATGGCGGGAAGAAAACTGATACTGGAAAAACTGAATTTACTTTGAATTTTTTAAAATAAAAGAAGCCAGGTCTCTACCTTACTTTTTAATTTTTTAACATCTTTATTGGAGTATAGTTGCCTTACAATATTGTATAGTTGCCTTACAATATTGTGTTAGTTTCTGCTGTATAACAAAGTGAACCACCTATACGTATACATATATCCCCATATCCCCTCCCTGTGGTGCCTCCTTCCCACCCTCCCTATCCCACGCCTCTAGGTGGTCACAAAGCACCAAGCTGATCTCCCTGTGCTATGTGGCTGCTTCCCACCAGCTAGCTATTTTACATCTGGCCGCACATATATGTCAATGCTACCCTCGCACTTCGTCCCAGCTTACCCTTCCCTCTCCCTGTGTCCTCAAGTCCATTCTCAACATCTGCTTCTTTATTCCTGTCCTGCCCCTAGGTTCTTCAGACCAATTTGTTTTTAGATTCCATATATACGTGTTAGCATACGGTATTTGTTTTTCTCTTTCTGACTTACTTCACTCTGAATGACAGACTCTAGGTCCATCCACCTCACTACAAATAATTTCGTGTCTTTTTATGGGTGAGAAATATTCCATTGTATATGTGTGCCACATCTTCTTTACCCATTCATCTATCGATGGACACTTAGGTTGCTTCCATGTCCTGGCTATTGTAAACGGTGCTGCAATGAACATTGTGGTACATGACGCTTTTTGAATTATGGTTTTGCAGGGTATATGCTCAGGAGTAGGATTGCTGAGCCATACAGTAATTCTATTTTTAGCTTTTTAAGGAACCTCCATACTGTTCTCCATAGCGGCTGTATCAATTTACATTCCAACCAACAGTGCAAGAGGGTTCCCTTTTCTTCACACTCTCTCCAGCATTTATTTATAGATGTTTTGATGATGGCCATTCTGACTGGTGTGAGGTGATACCTCATTGTAGTTTTGATTTGCATTTCTCTAATGATTAGTGATGTTGAGCACCCTTTCATGTGTTTGTTGGCAATCTGTATATCTTCATTGGAGAAATGTCTATTTAGGTCTTTTGCCATTTTTGGACTGGTTGTTTGTTTTTTGACACTGAGCTGCATGAGCTGCTTGTATATTTTGGAGATTAACCCTTGTCAGTTGCCTCGTTTGCAAAAATTTTCCCCCATTCTGAGGGTTTTCTTTTTATTTCGTTTATGGATTCCTTTGCTGTGCAAAAGCTTTTAAGTTTCATTAGGTCCCATTTGTTTATTCTTGTTTTTATTTCTATTTCTCTAAGAGGGGGATCAAAAAGGATCTTGCTGTGATTTATGTCATAGAGTGTTCTGCCTATGTTTTCCTCTAAGAGATTTATAGTGTCTGGCCTTACATTTAGGTCTTTAATCCATTTGGAGTTTATCTTTGTGTATGGTGTTAGGGATTGTTCTAATTTCATTCTTTTACATGTAGCTGTCCAGTTTTCACAGCACCTCTTATTGAAGAGGCTGTCTTTTCTCCATTGTATATTCTTACCTCATTTATCAAAGATAAGGTGACCATAAGTGCATGAGTTTATCTCTGGGCTTTCTATTCTGTTCCATTGATCTATATTTCTATTTTTGCGCCAGTACCTTACTGTCTTGATGACTGTAGCTTAGTAGTATAGTCTGAAGTCAGGGAGCCTGATTCCTCTAGCTCTGCTTTTCTTTCTCAAGATTGCTTTGGCTATTCGGGATCTTTTGTGTTTCCACACAAATTGTGAAACTTTTTGCTCTATTGGTGTGAAAAATATCATTGGTAGTTTGATAGGGATTGCATTGAATCTGTAGATTGCTTTAGGGAGTATAGTCATTTTCACAATGTTGATTCTACCAATCCAAGAACATGGTTTCTCTCTCCATCTGCTTGTATCATCTTTAATTTCTTTCATCAGTGTCTTATAGTTATCTGAATACAGGTCTTTTGTCTCCTTAGGTAGGTTTATTCCTAGGTATTTTGTTCTTTTCGCTGCAATGGTCAATGGGAGTGTTTCCTTAATTTCTCTTTCAGTTATTTCATCATTAGCATATAGGAATGCAAGACGTCTCTGGGCATTACTTTTGTATCCTGCTATTTTACCAAATTCATTGATTAGCTCTAGTAGTTTTCTGATAGCTTCTTTAGGATTCTCTCTATATAGTATCATGTCATCTGCAAACAGTGACAGTTTTACTTCTTTTTTTCTGACTTGGATTCCTTTTATTTCTTTTTCTTCTCTGATTGCTCTGGCTAAAACTTCCAAAACTATGTTGAATAACAGCAGAGAGAGTGGTCAACCTTGTATTGTTCCTGACTTTAATGGAATTGGTTTCAGTTTTTCACCACTGAGAATGATGTTGGCTGTGGGTTTGTCATATATGGCCTTTATTATGTTGAGGTAGTTTCCCTCTATGCCTACTTTTTGGAAAGTTTTTACCGCAAATGGGTGTTGAATTTTGTCAAAAGATTTCTCTACATCTATTGAAATTATCATATGGTTTTCATCCTTCAGTTTGTTAATATGGTTATCACATTGATTCATTTGCATATATTGAAGAATCCTTGCAACCTGGGAGAAACTCCATTTGATCATGGTGTATGATCCTTTTAATGAGCTGTTGGATTCTGTTTACTAGGATTTTGTTGAGGATTTTTGCAGCTATCTGCATCAGTGATATTGGCCTGTAGTTTTCTTTCTTTGGGACATCTTTGTCTAGTTTTGGTATCAGGGTGATGGTGACCTCGTGGAATGAGTTTGGGAGTGTCTTGCCCTCTGCTATATTTTGGAAGAGTTTGAGAAGTATAGGTGTTAGTTCTTCTCTCAATGTTTCATGGAATTCACCTGTGAAGACATGTGATCCTGGGCTTTTGTTTGTTGAAAAATTTTTAATCACAGTTTCAATTTCAGTGCTTGTGATTGGTCTGCTTATATTTTCTATTTCTTCCTGGTTCAGTCTCAGAAGGTTGTGCTCTTCTAAGAATTTGTCCCTATTTTATTGGCATATAGTTTCTTGTAGTAATCTCTCAAGATCCTTTGTATTTCTGCAGTGTCTGTTGTTACTTTTCCTTTTTCATTTCTAAATCTGTTAATTTGAGTCTTCTCCCTGTTTTTCTTGATGAGTCTGGCTAATGCTTTATCAATTTTGTTTATTTTCTCAAAGAACCAGCTTTTAGTTTTATTGATCTTTGCTATCATTTCCTTCATTTCATTTATTTCTGATCTTTTTCTTTTTTTCTTTTCTTTTTTTTTTTTTTGTGGTACGTGGGCCTCATACTGTGTTGGCCTCTCCCATTGTGGAGCACAGGCTCCAGGCACGCAGGCTCAGCGGCCATGGCTTACGGGTCTAGCTGCTCCACAGCATGTGGGATCTTCCCCGACCAGGGCACAAACCTGTGTCCCCTGCATCGGCAGGCGGACTCTCAACCACTGCACCACGAGGGAAGCCCATTTGATCTGATCTTTATGATTTCTTTCCTTCCGCTAAAGTTGGATTCTTTTTGTTTATCTTTCCTAATTGTTTCAAGTGTAAGATTAGGTTTACTTGAGATTTTTCTTGTCAGTTGAGGTAGGACTGTATTGCTTAAATTTACCAAGACTTGTTTTGTGACCCAAGATATGATCTATCCTGGAGAATGTTCCATAAGCACTTGAGAAGAAAGTGTATTCTGTTGTTTCTGGATGGAATGTCCTTTAAATATCAATTAAGTCCATCCTATTTAATGTGCCATTTAAAGTTTGTGTTTCCTTATTTATTTTCATTTTGGTTGATCTGTCCATTGGTGAAAGTGAGGTGTTAAAGTCCCCTACTATGATTGTGTTACTGTCAATTTCCACTTGTATGGCTGTTAGCATATACCTTATGTATTGAGGTACTCCTATGTTGGGTGCATAAATAGTTACAATTTTTATATCTTCTTCTTGGATTGATCCCTGGATCATTATGTAGTGTCCTTTTTGCCTCTTGTGATAGTCTTTTTATTAAAGTTGATTTTGTCTGATATGAGAATTGCTACTCCAGTTTTCTTTTGATATCCATTTGCATGGAATATCTTTTTCCATCCCCTCCCTTTCAGTCTGTATGTGTCCCTAGGTCTGAAGTGAGTCTCTTGTAGACAGCATATATATGGGTCTTTTTTTTTGTATTCATTCATCCAGTCTATGTGTTTTGGTTGGAGCATTTAATCCATTTACATTTATTGTAATTATTGATATGTATGTTCCTTTTACCGTTTTCTTAATTGTTTTGGGTTTGTTTTTGTAGGTCTTTTCCTTCTCTTGTGTTTCCTGCCTAGAGAAGTTCCTTTAGCATTTGTTGTAAAACTGGCTTGATGGTGCTGAATTCCCTTAGTTTTGCTTGTCTGTAAAGATTTTAATTTCTCTGTTGAATCTGTATGAGATCCTTGCTGAGTAGAGTAATCTTGGTTGTAGGTTCTTCTCCTTCATCACTTTAAATATGTCCTGCCACTCCCTTCTGGCTTGCAGTTTCTGCTGAAAGATCAGCTGTTAGCCTTATGGGGATTCCCTTGTATGTTATTTGTTTATTTTCCCTTGCTGCTTTTAAAACTTTTTCTTTGCATTTAAGTTTTGGTAATTTAATTAATATGTGTCTTGGTGTATTTCTCCTTGGATTTTTCCTGTATGGGACTCTCTATGCTTCCTGGACTTGATTGACTATTTCCTTTCCCATATTAGGGAAGTTTTCAACTATAATCTCTTCAAATAGTTTCTCAGTCCCTTTCTTTTTCTCTTCTTCTTCTGGGACCCCTATAATTCGAATGTTGCTGCGTTTAATGTTATCCCAGAGGTCTCTGAGACTGTCTTCAATTCTTTTCATTTTTTTTCTTTATTCTGTGCTGGGGTAATTATTTCCACTATTTTATCTTCCAGGTCACTTATCCGTTCTTCTGCCTCAGTTATTCTGCTGTTGATTGTTTCTAGAGAATTTTAAATTTCATTTATTGTATTGTTCATCATTGCTTGTTTGCTGTTTAGTTCTCCTAGGTCATTATTAAACGTTTCTTGTATTTCCTCCATTTTATTTCCAAGATTTTGGATCATCTTTACTATCATTACTCTGAATTCTTTTTCAAGTAGACTGCCTACTTCCTCTTCATTTGTTGGTCTCGTGGGTTTTTACCTTGCTCCTTCATCTGCTGCATATTTCTCTGTCTTCTCATTTTGTTTAACTAACTATGTTTGGGGTCTCGTTTTCGCAGGCTGCAGGCCTCAGGTTCACAGTTCCCCTTGTTGTTGGTGTCTGCCCCCAGTGGCTAAGGTTGGTTCAGTGGGTTGTGTGGGCTTCCTGGTGGAGGGGACTGGTGCCTGTGTTTTGTTACATGAGGTTGGATCTTGTCTTTCTGGTGTGAAGGACTGCATCCAATGGTGTGTTTTGGGGTGTCTGTGAACTTATTATGATTTTAGGCAGGCTCTCTGCTAATGGGTGGGGTTGTATTCCTGTCTTGCTAGCTGTTTGGCATGGGGTGTCCTGCAGTGGAGCTTGCTGGTCATTGAGTGCAGCTGGGTCTTAGCATTGGGATGGAGATCTCTGGGAGAGCTATTGCCAACTGATATTACAGGGTGCTGGGAGGTCTCTGTTGGTCCAGTATCCTGAACTCAGCTCTTCCACCTCAGAGGCTCAGGCCTGACAGCTGGCAATAGCACCAAGACCCTGTCGGCCACACAGCTCAGAAGAAAAGGGAGAAAAATAGAAAGACTAAAATGAAATGAAATGAAATAAAAGTTATTAAAATAAAAAAATTAAAAAATATATTATTAAAATCAAAAAATTTTAAAAAGTAATAAAAGAAAAAGAGAGCAAGGAAACCAATAAACAAATCCACCAATGATAACAAGCACTAAAAACTTAACTAAGGTAAACATATAAATCAGGAACTAGTCAGTTGCATACAGCACACCCCAAGTCTACAGTTGTTCCCAAAGTCCACTGCCTCAATTTGGGGATGATTCATTGTCTATTCAGGTATTCCACAGATGCAGCGTACATCAAGTTAATTGTGGAGATTTAATCCACTGTTCCTGAGGCTACATGGAGAAATTTCCCTTTCTCTTCTTTGTTTGCACAGCTCCTGGTGGTCAGCTTTGGATTTGGTCCCACCTCTGCATGTAGGTCACCCTCTGGCATCTGTTCTTCATCCAGACTGGAGGGGGTTAAAGGAGTGGCTGATTAGGGGGCTTTGGCTCACTCAGGCCAGGGGGAGGGAGGGGTATGGGATGTGGGGCAAGCCTGCGGCGGCAGAAGCCAGCATGATATTGCAGCAGCCTGAGGTGCACCATGTGTTCTCCTGGGGAAGTTGTCCCTGGATCACCAGACCCTGGCAGTGACGGGCTGCACAGGCTCCTGGTGAGAGGTGTGTATAGTGACCTGTTCTTGCACACAGGATTCTTGGTGGCTGCAGCAGCAGCCTTAGCATTTCATGCCTGTCTCTGGTGTCTTCTCTCTTAGCCATGGCTCATGCTTATCTCTGAAGGTCATTTAGGTGGTTCTCTGAATCCCTTCTCCTCACTCACCCCAAAACAATGGTCTTTTGACTCTTAGGCAGTTCCAGACGTTTTCCCGTATTTCCTCCTGGTTAGCTGTGGCACATTAGCCCCCTTCAGGCTGTGTTCACACAGACAACCCCAGTCCTCTCCCTGGGAGCTGACCGCTGAAGCCCAAGCCTCAGCTCCCAGCCCACACCCACTCTGATGGGTGAGCAGACAAGCCTCTCAGGCTGGTGAGTGCTGATCGGCAGCAATCCTCTCTGGGAAACTTTTCGCTTTGCTCTCTGTGCCCCTGTTGCTCTGCTCTCCTCTGTGGCTCTGAAGCTTCCCCACTGCCAACCCCCCATCTCTGCCAGTGAAGGGGCTTCCTAGTGTGTGGAAACTTCTCCTCCTTCACAGCTCCCTCCCAGAGGTGCAGGTCCCATCCTTATTCTTTTGTCTCTGTTTCTTCTTTTGCCCTACCCAGGTACATGGGGAGTTTCTTGCCTCTGGGGAAGTCTGAGGTCTTCTGCCAGCGTTCAGTAGGTGTTCTGTAGGAGTTGTTTCACATTTAGATGTATTTTTGATGTATTTGTGGGGAGGAAGGTGATCTCCACATCTTACTCCTCCGCCATCTTGAAAGTCCTCCAGAATTTAAGTAAAATTTAAAGTAGATTACATCCAGGACCAAATATATCTGTGACTGTAATTCAAATCCTGACCTTTTTCAGTAATATGACCTTGGAAAGCAATGTATATTTTTTAAAATATCAAAAGCAATTAGTTTCATAATATGAAAAAAAAAATCTGTGCAAAATGGATGGTTTGGAAAGGGTGAAGGTATGGTTAGAGAATGCCAGCAATTTGATCAGCAAGTCCTTTCATGTGCTCTTAGTTTAAATCAAGAAATAAAATCCAAATTAAACAATTAGTATCATTCCCTCTTTCAATCATGTGCTGATACGTTTTGGTGCATATGTACCATGCTAGGCATCAGGAATACACAAATGACTTAGATGCTTTTTCTGCTTCCTCTAACAAAAACCCCAAATCTTGAAATTATTGACTCTTATCATTGTAGCCATTACCTGAAGTTTGACCTGTAGTTAAGACTTAGAGACATAAATAAATATGCACACAAGATTTTCCTAATTATTTGTATTTGCATTCTGAAGAGGTGATAGATACCAAGGAAACTTTGCACCCAGAGATTTTTCTGGTGCTTTGGAAAGTTCTGTCTCAATATTCATGCACAATACCACAGAAAGTTTAGGGAAATTTTGTTAAAGACTCACAAATGGTAGAACTGAATCTCAGCTTTTCAAGTTTACATATCCTCCCATCTTGATTACTGGTAATGAGTGAAATGGTTCTCTAAAGCAGATAACTGTTTGTGTGTGTCGAGGGGAGAGGTATCTCATTACTTGCTTGGCTACTAACAAATATTTATCTTGATAATGAGTAAAATTTCATTCTTTGCAACGTATTCACCTTGTGAACAAAGTGCAATATAAAAAAATCTTCTTCCAACATAAACAAATAGTATGACATATGTTAAAAGAACATCATTTTCAGACCTACTTTAAAACCCTATGTTAAGAGAAAAGGCTACAGAGGGAGACTCAGAAATCAGGAGAGAGAAGCTGTCAGTGGGCCACACAGAGAGCTGAAGCCACTGTCCTCTGTTAGGAGATGTCCTTGCTGTGATGGAATGTGAGCTTGTTACCACTGAGGACAGAGTAACATAATTCTATGAAGAAACCTTGTACAGTCACCAGCCTGGTCACCATTGCTTCTAAGCTGGGGACAAATAGTTTTCTCTCCTGTTGGAAACCTATTAAGTAGAAGTTTCAAGGATCCATCTCAGGAGTGCAAGATAGAATTCACTTACCATTCTTCCCCATGTCTAATTCAGGCCATGCTGTAATTGTTTATTCTTTTTTCCTTTTTTTTTTTTTTTGAGCTCAGTGGTTCTCAAACTTTATTTTACATAAGATAAACTAGAGTAAGTTTTCTTTTCACTAGTTCAACAAACATTTATTGAGTACCTGCCAGATCCAAGAATTTAAAAATCACTACACCTTTTGGAGATTTACTCTTGTCCTCTGGATTTTTTAATTTTAATTAATTTTTATTGGAGTGTAGTTGATTTACAATGTTGTGTTAGTTTCTGCTGTACAGCATAGTGAATCAGTTATAAATATATGTATATCTACTCTTTTTTAGATCCTATTCCAATATAGGCCTTTACCACTCTGGCAGTATTTAAATGTGTTCAATTCACATTGGAGCCTCCAGAAGGAACCACTAATCAAGACCTTTTATAAAAATCAGCATTCATAAGCGATTTTAAAGAATATCCTTAAGTTACTCTTTGGTATTCTGTTTTTCTTAGGTAAAGTTATCTCAATTCATCCTTCCTCCTAAAACATATCTGTTGACTCTCAGATCATTTCAACTTAAAGCAAGATTTTTTTCATCGTTTTTGTGCAAAGTTAGTGCAGGAGACAGAGCCCTAAAGGCTGGCTGTGCCCCAAGCTTTCTGTACAACCTTGAACAGAGTTGTTTTCTTCTCTGTGCTTTAGGGTCCTCATCTATTAAATGAAAGGGTTGTACTAGATGATCTCCAGGATCTTTATAAGCACTAGCATTTATATTCCAGTCTATGGAACTTTGACTGAACATGTAACCTCTAGCCAAAGCTGTGTGGGGCATTGTGAGGCCCACAAACTTATAGTATAAATGAATACTTAAACCCTTTCTCTTTTGTTTGTTCCCTGGTCCTTCTTCCAAAGCAAAAAAGTAACATCTCATGGTGCTATAACCTGCTATGGAATCTAACCAGTTGGCAAGTGCAGAGAGCAGCAAAAAGCTACAAGAGCATAGACAACCATTCTACTGTGTTCAAAGATGGAAGCCCATGGTCTACCACCACATCCAGCACCACGAAGGTGCTCAATACAAATTCTTTGAACAAATAAATGAGTAAATAAAAGATGTCTCCAACTGAGGGAAAGGCCAATCTGATTAGAGAAAAGATTAAGCTGCCTGAAATGGATCTTGAAGGCCACCTTGAAGGTTTTCATGGAGCCCACAGCACTCTGACAGCCTTGAATTTTCTTCTCTTCCTGGGAAGGTCTCCCGGATTGACTAAGAGTTCCCTGAGGTGCAGGAAGTAGGGAAGAGAAGACTTGTTAACCTCTGAGACTGGGTATACCTTCCATAGAATGTTCTTCAAGAAAGGCAGTTTTAATCCATTGCCAAGTAGAGCCCTTTATTTTTCAATAACAATAGGGAGGTGAATTAACACTACCGGAAAGATGCAAATGAAGGTTTTCTGGTTCTGTTTTAGCAAGTAGATGTTACTTATTTACAGGCAGCACAATTACATTAAAAAATAAAAGCTTGAACAATGAAAAAAAAAAAGAAAAAACGCTATTTTGTAATGACATATCTCACGTGATGAGCTAATTCTAGAGATAATCCCCAACCTGTACAACAAATCTGTGTTAACATTCTTAGGTATTTAGGTGAATGGAAATCCATAAACTGCTGATTGGGTTGGAATGTTAATCTCCTGTCACCCTAACCCACTTTAAGAAAACTAAACTCAAGAATAACAAAAAGCACTCCTCCCTACCCTTCTGATGTTTTAACTTCTAGAGAAATTGCAAAGGCATAAAACAAGAATGATGGAATAATTTATTACAGTTTTTCCTTGTCATTTCAATTTATACTTTTCTTAGCCTGGCAAATCTGTCCAAAAGGGGAATCTTCTGTAATCTGTCAAAATCTCACAGTGGTGTCATCAGCAGGAGCATATATCAATATACTTAAATGGCCTTGATGAATCTCATCTTACATGCAGAGTTATACCTTGAAAAAAGACTCACCAAACTGATACTACTTCCCTGAAAAATTCCATGACCTTTGTGGAAAAAATTCTTTCACATCATCTAGATGATGACGTGCATCATCTAGAGAGGGATGAAGCTAATGCAGAGTATTTAATCTGTGTTTTAGTTCCTATCTCATAGATTGTTTCAGAGAGTGTATAAATGACAGAAGTAAGATGTGAAAAAAGGAAGCTCCAAGATAACTGGGAGCTCTCGGTCAACCTTACGGCCACAGATCACTATATTCATCTCTGACCTATCCTTGGAATTTCTAAGTTTATATTCCTTCTGCTTACTTGACATCTCTATTTGGATGTCTCATGGGCATCTCAAATCTAACTTTACCTCCTACCTTCACCTACCTTTTCTGTTTCAGTCTCTCATATCTCAGTAAATGGCAGTAAAATCTACTAGTTTTTCAAACCAGAACACTTCTAAATATATATCAAACATATTCATTTTTCTTTATCTCTACTACTACCCATATAGTTTTGGCCACCATCATGTGTCTCAGAGGCCACTGTTAGAGTCTCCTAAATGGTCTTTGTACTTCTCTTGACCCCTCTAATTATTGCTGCATGTGAAAGTCAGAGAGATCTTTTAAAAATGTAAATTTTATCATATTGCTCTATTGATTAAACCCTTTCATGGCTTTTTTTCACCCTTAGGATAAAATCCAAATTAAAACCCATGGCCTATAAGGCCTTAAAGTGTCTCTCCCCTAACTCCTTCTACAACTCTGTGTGGGCCACTGTCCCCATTGCTCACTTCTCTCCCATCATACAGGCCTCCTTTTAGTTCATTGAGCATAACAGGCTTTTCCCAACTTCAGAGCTTCCCTCTCTTGCTCGTATGAGTGAGTCATTACCATCCTTCAGGTCTCACCTTAAATGTTAATGCCTCAGACACACCTTCTCTCATATATCTAATGTAGGGCCCTCACTATACTCCATCACTTGTACGTATTAATTTCCTTCACAGAACTTATTGATTTTAATTATGCAATTATTTGGTTCTTTAATTATTTATTTTCTGTCTCTCTTACCAGAATATAAGCTCCATAAACTCAAGCACCATATTTGTTTTATTCACCAATACATACTCATAACCTAATATGTTCTCAATAACTCAATAAATAAATGAGCAAACTAGGACCAGAATTTAATCCAGTATTCTTTGCACCTAATTATATTGGCTTGGCCAAAAATTTCGTTTGGGTTTTTCTGTAATATCTTATGGAAAAACCAGAACGAACTTTTTGGCCAATCCAATATATATTTGAGTGCAGTCTGGCTCCACAGCCTGGGAACTTAACTACCACATGATACTCTGTAAACATAGATTTTGTAATAGTTATAGATCTTGGAGTTACTGCTATAGCCCAGAATACTCAAGGTTAATTTACTTGAAGTTTGGAGTTGCTCTATCTGGTCCACTTGTGATGAACCTCATTTCACTATGACTCAGTCATCTGCCTTAATGTTTTATTTGTCCTCCTCATTATAAACCTCTTATTGGTAGAGAGCCATGGCTCTGTGTTCATATAAAAAACAAAATATAGGTGTTCATTATTTTTATTCTGAGGAAGAGTGGAGCAAAGGCCCAATGAAAGTTTTCTGATAACTAACAGTATGACTGGTTATTGTCCTGAGTTGCTTAATTGTCTACTTTGAAGAGACAGATATAGATTTTTATGGATATTAAAAACAAGTGTCAGTGCAGTGCACTGACTCCAAGGAGCCTGAACATTTTAAATGAGTATTTAATGGCTAACAAATAGAAGTGTTGAACTGGGGAACTCATCACTGTTTACCAAACTCTTCTGCTAAGGAAGGGCAAGATGTCACAATTCTTATCATTCCTTCATTAGAAACAGATATATTGGTGGACAAGGAGGTTAGTGGCTTTGGCAAAGGCCACAAATAGAATGAAAATTAGAAACCAAGAAAGATATCACATAGCTGTCAGAAGACCTTAGCACAATTTCTAACTATATGGTACCTCAGGCACTTTGTTGATTTAGACTGAACTACATTCAGGGAGAATGTAAAAATTGTTGAGATAAAATCTATGAAGATCTCAGAGCACCACAAGATCATGTCTAACAATAGCTTGATATAAAATCCACTTCAAAGCAATTTAAGAAACCTATCCAATTTGACTGGGTTCAAAGAGTAGCCAAGAGATCCTATTAACACATGGGCTACACCATGACTTCTAAGTTCCAGATCTATTTTCCCAAGACACTTTCACTTAGTAGCTGTATAGGCACTTCACACCAAAAATATCAAAAACCAAAGTCAATAGCTTTTATCACCCATTATTCCCAAATATGTTCCTCACCCTCTGTTTCCTACACTGGGATATAGAAAAAATATCCAGTTTAAAACTTGAGATGTCTTTGTCTCCATACTGAAGATGTATCATAACCATTACATTAAGTGAATGCTTGAGTCCTACTTCTCTCACTCTAATATTCAATCAACAAGCACAGCTGACTCTACTTCCTTAATATCTCTGTATTCCTTCCACTTATCTCCATCCCATTACCATTACAATAGCAACTTAACAATTCTGCTTATTCTCAATATCTTTACCATATTGCAGCCAAAGAAATCATTTTAAAATGTGAATGTGATCCAGTCATTCTTCTACTTAAAACCCATCAGAACTTCCCACTGCATACATGGTAAAGTCTAAATTAAGAGGTTGGGACTAACAAATACACAGTACTATATATAAAATAGGTAACCAACAAGGACCTACTGTATAGCACAGGGAATTATACTCAATATTCTGTAATAACCTATAGAGGAAGTCAATCTGAAGAATATATATATATATATTTATCTATCTATCTATCTATCTAAATTATTTGCTGTGCTGTACACCTGAAACCAACACAGGATTGTAAATCAACTATACTTCAAAAAAAATAAAAAATAAATTTCTTGATATGTATTACAAGGACCTCTGTGATTTTTCCCCTTTGTGATTTTTCAATATCATCCATATTGAAATTCTCTCAGTTCTTTGAATTCATCATATGCTATCTTTTCTCATGGCTGTTCCCTCTTTTTAAGAACACAGTTACTCCCATAACATGGCTTCACACTCTGACTAACTTCTGCTCATTTTCCATATCTAATTTTAGAATAATAACTCATATGAAACCTTCCCTGATTCCCTTGAGAGATGGCTAGTTACCTCAGTGATCACACAATATGATAACTGCCTCCACTACTTCAAAATAGTTTTTAACTCTGTACTTTCAGCTCCTACTAAATGGCTTGACATAAAATAAAATTTAAAACCATAGTAATAATAAATAACATTGATAATTTTTAACATTATTGGAGTATAATAGCTTTACAACATTGTGTTAGTTTCAGCTGTATAACAAAGTGAATCAACTATATGCTTACATAAATTCACTATATACCCTCCCTCTTTCATCTCCCTTCCACACTCCGTATCCCACCCCTCTAGGTGGTCACAAAGCACTAAGCTGATTTCCCTGTCTTATACCACTGCTTCCCACAAGCTATCGATTTTACATTTGGTACTGTGTATATGTGAATGCTGCTCTCTCACTGCGTCCCAGCTTACCCTGCCCCCTCCCTATGATGTCAAGTTCATATTCTACGTCTGCATTTTTATTCCTGTCCTGGCCCTAGGTTCATCAGAACATTTTTTTAAGATTCCATATATATGTGTTAGCATACGGTATTTGTTATTCTCTTTCTGACTTACTTCACTCTGTATGACAGACTCTAGGTCCATCCACCTCACTACAAATAACTCAATTTTGTTTCTTTTTATGGCTGAGCAATATTCCATTGTATGTATGTGCCACATCTTCTTTTTTTTTTTTTTTTTTTTTTTTTTTGTTGTGTTATGCGGGCCTCCCTCTGCTGCGGCCTCTCCCGTTGCGGAGCACAGGCTCCGGACGCGCAGGCCCAGCGGCCACGGCTCACGGGCCCAGCCGCTCCGCGGCATGCGGGATCCTCCCAGACCGGGGCGCGAACCCGGTTCCCCTGCATCGGCAGGCGGACGCGCAACCACTGCGCCACCAGGGAAGCCCTGTGCCACAT
>NC_041234.1:88126282-88149739 GCF_002837175.3 Physeter macrocephalus | reverse complement strand
TTTATTTTTGTTTTTATTTCCATTTCTCTAGGAGATGGGTCAAAAAGGATCTTGCTGTGATTTATGTCATAGAGTGTTCTGTCTATGTTTTCCTCTAACAGTTTGATAGTGTCTGGCCTTACATTTAGGTCTTTAATCTATTTTGAGTTTATTTTTGTGTATGGTGTTGGGAGTGTTCTAATTTCATTCTTTTACATGTAGCTGTCCAATTTTCCCAACACCACTTATTGAAGAGGCTGTCTTTTCTCCACTGTATATTCTTGCCTCCTTTATCAAAAACAAAGAGAGGAGGTGTGGACAGCTTAATACAAGTCAAGTTCTACAAAATAGACAATGTGCAATTTGGGGTAATTTTTCTACAGAAAATACTGCACATGTACTCTTTGTTATTTAAATGGTATATATGTGCCTTTGGAGAATAAAATATTGCGGGTAGAATTTTTATTTTTGCTTTTGAAGATCTCTACATTATTAGCAAACAAAGAGACATGAGAGTACCCACAGATGGACTGTAGGGATAAGGTTCAGAGGATCAGGGATCACCTTTTCTTTTGGATTAATTTTTGTTTTAATCATTGTAATGTGTACGTAGAGACTCACTGGATACATTATAAATTAATAAGCAGAACTGATAGCAGATCATGGTTCTTTCTATAAGGAAAAATGGGGTTTGAGCAAGGAAGAGAATAAATGAACACAAAAGGGGACATTTCTATGAAAGGCTTTTTAAAAAAATCAATAGCAAATATTTTCTTTTTATGTGGTCCTTTTCAAAGTGTTGTTTGCAAAGTGGGAAGAAAATGAAAAACCTCTATAGCCACCTGAGATCAAAGTATCCAAGTACACTATTATCTAAAATGTTACACACAAATATGTTAGCTAGTAGAGAGAAGGACTGTTGAAAACTCCTTCCTTGGTCTCACCTACCAAATCCTTAAAATGGAATTGGTATACTTAAGAAAAGATAATGAGCAGACATGAATTTCCTAGTAATCCCTGTTGTCTATTGTATAACCTTCTTTTGGCATCAAGTACACAAGTCAATGGGAGGTCCTTTAATAAGTGAAGGAGTTGAAGAATCCTCTATAGATAGTTAATTCATGTTGTGGAAAACCCAGAGAAATTTCCCTGTTTCCCTATAAAAAACACTTTCTGTAGATTTGTGAACAGAAAAATCACATCTGCTAAATACAGCCTCTCATTCTCCTGGATAAATACTAATTCAATTTCACTTTGGAATTTCTTTTCCTAAGCTCTGCAGATAGCTCCACCACCAAAGTTTTACAACACTATGTGTCATAGCTTGATGAACATTTATATTTTACTCCTCTTAATGAAATGGGGTGCCAGTGTCTAAGATCAAGTCCCGGGAGAAACCCTAGTCAAAATAACATTTACAATGCATCTCTTATGGTAGAGGACTTCTGCATATGTCCAATCTAATCTATTTCACATTGATCTCAATCAGTGAAAGGTTTGAAGGATAATGTTTTTCTGACCTTCTCTCATAATTTCAGAGTTACACCCTAATTAGAGTCTGTAGCCCTCATCTACAATAATTAATTAGCAAGTCAACACTTGAGCAGGTGCTTTGAACTATATATTCAATGATGAGGATTGATTTTTATTCAGAATCTGCTATAGGCTTTAACCAAATTTCTCCAAACAGTTAGCTTTGGTTTCAGTGGAATTAGTGGCCCTATAAGAGAGTACAGCTAGCCTTCTGTTATGGCAGGTTACTAAAAATCATTAACTACCAGAAAACTTATTCACACTACAACTAAATTGATGGCTTAGGCTTCACAAATGATTAGACCTTAAATCTGTAATGTCTTACTATTGAGTGAACATCTGTATAACTGGCAGGACAATGTTATTCATCCCCTGTATCTGCTGTTCTGCCTATTGACTTAAGATAGAAGTAGAAACAGAACAGATTATTCATTTATTAAGAAATTCGTATCAGCTAAGTTCTATAACCACTGTTGATGGAGGTTAGACATATAAATTCTTTAGAAGCATCCTACCTAATACCATTACTAAAAACTAATTAAATTTATTCATTCATTAAGCATAGATTTTAAAATATAACATCTGCTATGTACTAGGAATGATGTTATGTATTAGAGCTATGGGATGAACAAGGGAAACAAAAGATGCCTACCGTGTAGTTGTATACAATGCAGCTGGACACACAGCAAACATTAGAACAATTACAAATGCTGGGAAATAATAAAAGGTAAGTCAGAGTATAAAGCGTGATGCGTAATGATGGAGGATGGCCACCTAACCCAGTTTTGGAGGATAAGATATGACTTCCAGGGAATAAGGGTCTAAACAGATCTGAAGAATGTCAAATTTGATGGAGGAAAATTCATTTATTTGAAGAAATTGACTGGATACTTCAGTCGATCTAATGATGAGATCTGTAGCCCCACATAGATGTAGTCACAGAAATTATTCAGTCCCCTTGGAGTAGATATTCTAGAGAAACAGTGTGGTTGAATGAAAGCGGATGGAATATGAAACAAACAACTTGGGTTCAAAAGCTAGATTCTTTACATGTATTATCTCTAAAGCTCAAAACTAGTTTGTAGCATATATATTTCTGTTGCTGTTTTACTATGAGTTAGGGTAAGGTACAAATCATTCTGACCCACTGTCTCTTCTATAAACTGAGAATAATATTAATATTGCTAGTAATGACTTTTTAAAATTTAACTTGCTGCTCAAGTTCTAGGTATTATTATTATTTATGAAGTTTGGGTAATACTAACTAAAGAATCAAGTGATTGTTTTTGTTTGCCTTGAGGTTATAATATATCTTAAAAATCCTATGTATTAGAATTATCTCGAGAGGGAAACAAAAATGTCCACTTCTAGGAGACTAAAAACATATTAAATTTAGGGACAGACTAAGGTGATTTAGGTTTAGTTCAAAGGCTAGTGAATGAATATAAACTACCTTTCAAAATCCTTTCCAACAAAATGATATTATGTTCAATTATCCTTTGAAACTTTCCAACATAATTTATCGCCATCATCAAGGAACATATTCCAAATAGTTATTTGCTGATACAGTAATATTGACACTTGCCAGACAATGAGAGTGACAAAATGGCTACAATCTGTTTTTCACAACATGAAACTATGTTGAATGCCAAAACATTAAAATAAAACAAACGGCAGCTTTGGAAAATCGGATTCTAATGTGTCCTTTGAAAAATTATTTGTATCAGGATTGTATACCACCTGGTGGAATAATGCCCCAAATGATGATTGAGTGGTTATCTATCAACAGATGTGAAAATAACCTGTTACTGGAGAGTATCTGGTGGGAATAAATTGGCAATTTAAATTTGACAATCATAAGTTGGTTTACTGGTTGATGGCATCTACCAGCCAATATACCTGAAATTTTATTTTCTGGTTTTTATAATTACTTCCAGAGTTTTCATGGTGAAGAATGAGTTTGAAAAATGACAGTAATTTCTTTGCTCTTGCAACTGAATATCATTTGCTTTTTCATATTTCAGAAAATTATCAATACTCATGAGCATAAACACACTTGAAAAGTTAAAGTCTATATTCTTCTAAGTATAACCTTCTTTTAATTTTATAATACAGTAATAATTAATTCTCCACATGTAAAGTATAATTTACTGCCATTTACTTTGCATCCTGATAAATGCAACTCTGTTAGTGCAATCATATAAAAATTGTTGGTTTTAAAGGTGAAATCATTGGTAAGTAGGCTGTGAGAAGATTAAATTTCTACTGAATTTTAGATGGATGTCTTGATTGTTTGATTAGTTCAATAGCTATCTGAAATACACACATCATAATGGGGGTTAGCAGTGTGTGTCCTAAAAATTCCAACTGACGTCTTTGAAGTATAGAGTAATATATGAAGGGGAGGGGAACTAATGTAGCTGCAATAGCCACAGGCTGAGCATGAGGAAGACTGATGTCTAGTTCAGATTACTGTTAATATATGCTTGAACTGGCTTTATTTATCAGTTAAACTAGAAATTTAGATTAGATTTCTAATCTTAATTTCTAATAAAAATTCAGTAATTATATTTCTAGAAACTTTTTTTGTGTGTGATCACTCGTGGTTTCCAATGGTGAGGCCTAGAAAATCAAACACATAGTATTTTAAGGCTCTATGAACTGAGAGAGCTACCTAAGGGGGAAAACAATGTCTTAGATAGGAAAATGACCAATATATGCAGATCTTAAGAGAAAACAAAATTTACAAACTAGAAAGAACTACAGATCTCAAAATAGAGGGGCACACATGATTTTGTACTTGAAAGATTCTATTGGGAAGTGGGTGGAAAGAGAGAGAAAGAGGGAAAGAGAGAGAGAGAGAGAGACAGAGACAGAGAGAGAGAGAGAGAAAGAGAAGGAGAGAGAAAGGGAGAGAGGGTTTTTTAAATTTTTTAATACATTTTTTAACATCTTTATTGGAGTATAATTGCTTTACAATGGTGTGTTACTTTCTGCTTTATAGCAAAGTGAATTAGCTATACATAAACATATATCCCCATATCTCCTCCTTCTAGCGTCTCCCTCTCACCGTCCCTATCCCACCCCTCTAGGTGGTCACAAAGCACTGAGCTGATCTCCCTGTGCTATGTGGCTGCTTCCCACTAGCTATCTATTTTACATTTGGTAGGGTATATATGTCCATGCCACTCTGTCACTTCATCCAAGCTTACACTTCCCCGTCCCCATGTCCTCAAGTCCATTCGTTAGGTTACATCTTCTTTATCCATTCATCTGTTGCTGGACACATAGGTTGCTTCCATGTCCTAGCTATTGTAAATAGAGCTGAATTGGACATTTTGGTACATGACTCTTTTTGATTTACGTTTTTTTCAGGGTATATTCCCAGTAGTGGGATTTCTGGGTCATATGGTAGTTCTATTTTTAGTTTTTTAAGGAACCTCCATACTGTTCTTCATAGTGGTTGTATCAATTTACATTCTCGCCAACAGTGCAAGACGGTTGCCTTTTTTCCACATCCTCTCCAGCATTTATTGTTTGCAGATTTTTTGATGATGGCTATTCTGATTGGTGTGATGTGATATCTCACTGTAGTTTTGATTTGCATTTCTCTAATGATTACTGATGTTTAGCATCCTTTCATGTGTTGGTTGGCAATCTGTATATCTTCCTTGGAGAAATGCCTATTTAGGTTTTCTGCCCATTTCTGGATTGGGTTGTTTGTTTTTCTGATATTGAGCTGCTTGTAAATTTTAGAGATTAATCCTTTGTCAGTTGCTTCATTTGTAAATATTTTCTCCTATTCTGAGGGTTATCTTTTTGTCTTGTTTATGTTTTATTTTGCTGTGCAAAAGCTTTTAAGCTTCATTAGGTCCCATTTGTTTATTTTTGTTTTTATTTCCATTTCTCTAGGAAATGGGTCAAAAAGGATCTTGCTGTGATTTATGTCATAGAGTGTTCGGGAGTGTTCTAATTTCATTCTTTTACATATAGCTGCCCAGTTTTCCCAGCACCACTTATTGAAGAGGCTGTCTTTTCTCCATTGTATATTCTTGCCTCCTTTATCAAAAATAAGGTGACCATATATCTGTGGGTTTATCTCTGGGCTTTCTATCCTGTTCCATTGATCTATATTTCTGTTTTTGTGCCAGTACCATACTGTCTTGATTATTGTACCTTTGTAGGAGAGTTTGAAGTCCAGAAGCCTGATTCCTCCAGCTCTGTTTTTCTTTTGCAAGATTGTGTTGGCTATTCGGGGTCTTTTGGGTTTCCATACAAGTTGTGAATTTTTTTGTTCTATTTGTGTGAAAAATGCCATTGGTAGTTTGATAGGGATTGCATTGAATCTGTAGATTCCTTTGGGTAGTAGACTCATTTTCACAAAGTTATTTCTTCCAATCCAAGAACATGGTATATCTTTCCATCTGTTTGTATCATCTTTAACTTCTTTCACCAGTGTCTTATAGTTTTCTGCATACAGGTTTTTTGTCTCCTTTGGTAGGTTTATTCCTAGATATTTTATTCACTTAGTTACAGTGGTAAATGGGAGTGTTTCCTTAATTTCCTTTCAGATTTTTCATCATTAGTGTATAGGAATGCAAGAGATTTCTGTGCATTAAGTTTTTATCCTGCTACTTTACCAAATTCATTGATTAGCTCTAGTAGTTTTCTGGTAGCCTCTTTGGCATTATCTATGTATAGTATCATATGATCTGCAAACAGTTACAGCTTTACTTCTTCTTTTACAATTTGTATTCCTTTTATTTCTTTTTCTTCTCAGATTGCTAAGGCTAAAACTTCCAAAACTATGTTGAATAATAGTAGTGAAAGTGGACAACCTTGTATTGTTCCTGATCTTAGAGGAAATCGTTTCAGTTTTTCACCACTGAAAACAATGTTGGCTGTGGGTTTGTCATACATGATCTTTAGCATGTTGAGGTAAGTTCCCTCTGTGCCTACTTTCTGGAGGGTTTCTATCATACATTGGTGTTGAATTTTGTCTAAAGCTTTTTCTGCATCTATTGAGATGATCATGTGGTTTTTCTACTTCTACTTGTTAATATGGTGTATCACATTGATTGATTTGCATATATTGAAGAATCCTTGCATTCCTGGGATAAACCCCACTTGATCATGGTGTATGATCCTTGTAATGTGATGTGGGATTCTGCTTGCTGGTAATTTGCTGAGGATTTTTGCATCTATGTGCATCAGTGATATTGGTCTGTAGTTTTCTTTCTTTTTGATATCTTTTTCTGGTTTTGTTATCAGGGTGATAGTGGCCTTTTAGAATGAGTTTTGGAGTGTTCCTCCCTCTGCTATATTTTGGAAGAGTTTGAGAAGGATAGGTGTTAGCTCTTCTCTGTTTGATAGATATCACCTGTGAAGCCTTCTGGTCCTGTGCTTCTGTTTGTTGGAAGATTTTAAATCACAGTCTCAATTTCTGTGTTTGTGATTGGTCTGTTTATATTTTCTATTTCTTCCTGGTTCAGTCTCAGAAGGTTGTCCTTTTCTAAGAATTTGTCAATTTCTTCCAGACTGTCCATTATATTGGCATAGAGTTGCTTGTAGTAATCTCTCATGATCCTTTGTATTTCTACAGTGTCAGTTGTTACTTCTCCTTTTCATTTCTAATTCTGTTAATTTGAGTCTTCTCCCTTTTCTTCTTGATGAGTCTAGCTAATGGTTTATCAATTTTGTTTATCTTCCCAAAAAACCAGCTTTTCGTTTTATTGATCTTTGCTATCATTTCCTTCATTTATTTCTGATCTGATCTTTATGATTTCTTTCCTTCTTCTAACTTCGGATGTTTTTTGTTCTTCTTTCTCTAATTGCTTTAGTTGTAAGATTACATTGTTTATTTTGGATGTTTCTTATTTCTTGAGGTAGGATTGTATTGCTATATACTTCCCTCTTAGAATGGCTTTTGCTGCATCCCATAGGTTTTGGGTTGCCGTGTTTTCATTGTCATTTGTTTCTAGGTATGTTTTGATTTCCTCTTTGATATCTTCAGTGATCACTTTGTTATTTACTAGCATATTGTTTAGCCTCCATATGTTTGTATTTTTTACAAATTTTCCTGTAATTGATATGTAGTCTCATAGCATTGTGGGTGGAAAAGATACTTGATATGATTTCAATTTTCTTAAATTTACCAAGGCTTGATTTGTGAACCAAGATATGATCTCTCTTGGAGAATGTTCCATGAACACTTGAGAAAAATGTGTATTCTGTTGTTTTTGGATGGAATGTACTATAAATATCAATTAAGTCCATCTTGTTTAATGTGCCATTTAAAGCTTGTGTTTCCTATTTTATTTTCATTTTGGATGATCTGTCCATTGGTGAAAGTGAGGTGTTAATATCTCCTACTATGATTGTGTTACCAGCAATTTCCCCTTTCATGGCTGTTAGCATTTGCCTTATGTATTGAGGTGTTCGTATGTTGGGTGCATAACGATTTATAGTTGTTATATCGTCTTCTTGGATTGATCCCTTGATCATTATGCAGTGTCCTTCTTTGTCTCTTCTAATAGCCTTTGGTTTCAAGTCTGTTTTGTCTGATGTGAGAACTGCTACTTCAGCTTTCTCTTGATTTGCATTTGCATGGAATATCTTTTTCCATGCCCTACCTTTCAGTCTGTATGTGACCCTAGGTCTGAAGTGGGTCTCTTGTAGACAGCATATATACAGGTCTTGTTTTTGTATCCATTCAGCCAGTCTATGTCTTTTGGTTGGAGTATTTAATCCATTTACATTTATTGTAATTATTGATATGTATGTTCCTTTTACCATTTTCTTAATTGTTTTGGGTTTGTTTATGCAGGTCTTTTCCTTCTCTTGTGTTTCCTGCCTAGAGAAGTTGCTTTAGCATTTGTTGTAAAGCTGGTTTGGTGGTCCTGAATTCTCTTAGCTTTAGCTTTTTTGTAAAGGTTTTAATTTTTCCTTTGAATCGGAATGAGATCTTTGCTGGGTAGAGGAATCTTGGTTGTAGGTTTTTCTTTCATCACTTTAAATATGTCCTGCCACTCCCTTCTGGGTTGTAGAGTTTCTGCTGAAAGATCAGTTGTTAACCTTAAGGGGATTACCTTGTATGTTATTTGTTGTTTTTCCCTTGCTGCTTTTAATATTTTTCCTTTGTATTTAATTTTTGATAGTTTGAGCAATATGTGTCTTGGCATGTTTCTTTTTGGGTTTATCCTGTATGGGACTCTCTGTGCTTCCTGGACTTCATTGACTATTTCTTTTCCCATATTAGGGAAGTTTTCAACTATAATCTCTTCAAATAGTTTCTCAGTCCTTTTCTTTTCCTTTTCTTCTTCTGGGACCCTTACAATTCGAATGTTGGTGTGTTTAATATTGTCCCAGAGGTCTCTGAGACTGCTGTCAATTCTTTTCATTCATTTTTTTTTTTTTCAGTACGCAGGCCTCTCACTGTTGTGGTCTCTCCCGTTGCGGAGCACTGGCTCCAGATGCGCAGGCTCAGCAGCCATGGCTCATGGGCCCAGCTGCTCCGCGGCATGTGGGATCTTCCCGGACCGGGGCACGAACCCGTGTCCCCTGCATCGGCAGGCGGACTCTCAACCACTGCGCCACCAGGGAAGCCCAAATCATTCAGTTTTCTTTATTCTGCTCTGAGGTAGTTATTGCCACTATTTTATCTTCCAGGTCACTTACGCGTTCTTCCGCCTCTATTATTCTGCTATTGATTCCTTCTAGAGAATTTTTAATTTCATTTATTGTGTTGTTCGTCATTGTTTGTTTGCTCTTTTTTGCTTCTAGGTCCTTCTTAAACGTTTCTTTTATTTCCTCCATTCTATTTCCAAGATTTTGGATCATCTTTACTATCATTTCTCTGAATTCTTCTTCAGGTAGAATGGCTATTTCCTCTTCATTTGTTTGGTCTGGTGGGTTTTTGCCTTGCTCCTTCATCTGCTGTGTGTTTCTCTATTTTCTCATTTTGCTTAAATTACTGTGTTTGGGTCTCCTTTTTGCAGGCTGCAGGTTCATAGTTCCCATTGTTTTTGGTGTCTGCCCCTAGTGGGTAAGGTTGGTTCAGTGGTTTGTGTAGGTTTCCTGGTGGAGGGGACTGGTACCTGTGTTCTGGTCGATAAGCCTGGATCTTGTCTCTCTGGTGGGCAGGTCCATGTCTGGTGGTGTGTTTTGGGGTGTCTGTGACCTTATTATGATTTTAGGCAGCCTCTCTGCTAATGGGTGGGGTTGTGTTCCTGTCTGGCTAGTTTTTTGGCATAGGGTGTCCAGCACTCCTGCTTGCTGGTTGTTGAGGGGAGCTGGGTATTAGAAGTGAGATGGAGATCTCTGGGAGAGCTTTCACCGTTTGATATTGTGCTGAGCCAGGAGGTCTCTGGTGGACCAATGTCCTGAACTCAGCTCTCTCACCTCAGAGGCACAGGCCTGACACCTGGCCAGAGAACCAAGACCCTGTCAGCCACATGGCTCAGAAGAAAAGTGAGAATGAAAGAAAGAAAAACAAAATAAAATAAAGTGATTAAAATAAAAATTTTAAAAAAATTATTAAAATTAAAAAATGAAAAAGTAATTAAAAAATGAAAGAAAGCAAGAAGAGAGCAACCAATCCAAAAGAGAAATCCACCAGTGATAACAAGCACTAAAAAGTAAAGTAAAAAACAAACAAAAAACGGATAGACAGAACCCTAGGACAAATGGTAAAACAGAGCTATACAGACAAAATCACATGAAGAAAAATACACATACACCCTCACAAGAAGAGAAAAAGAAAAAAATATATATATCTATATATAAAAAAAGGAAGAGAGCATCCAAATCAATAAACAAATCTACCAATGATAATAAACTCTAAATATTAAACAAAGATAAACATAAAACCAGAAAAAAATTAGATGCAGAAAGCAAACCCCAAGTCTACAGTTGCTCCAAAATCCACTGTCTCAATTTTGGGATGATTCATTGTCTATTCAGGTATTCCACAGATGCAGGGTACATCAAGTTGATGGTGGAAATTTATCTGTTGCTCCTGAGGCTTTTGGGAAGTCTGAGGTCTTCTGCCAGTTTTCAGTAGGTGTTCTTTAGGAGTTGTTCCACATGTAGATGTATTTCTGATGTATTTGTGGGGAGGAAGGTGATCTCCACATCTTACGCCTCTGCCATATTGAAGGTCTCTATTTCTATTTGCCTAATTTTGCAAGCACTATTTCATTCAATAGTCACAGCAATTTGAGAAATCCTGACAAGTCAATTGCATTCTTCCCAACAGTTGCTGATGCAGGTGTCTTGAATGTGACCAACTCTTGATCCCAAGGGCAAGAAGCATGCCTTTGGGTCGAACACAGAACATAAAAATGTGCAGAAATCACGCAAACCTGACGCAGCAAGTGAAAATGACAAAAAAGTTCCAACTGATTGGAAGGCAATCTGATGATATAAATCCTCCTGGCCTACAAGCAACAGTCTGTCAAGAGAGGTTTTGAGTGTAGTTGTGTTTTTCTGTTTCATATGATGGAAATCACTTCCAATTTGGAAAGTAATCTAGATCTTACTCCTAGTTAAATTAGACATCAGGGAAGTAAATGGTTCTTCATTTATCTTTTTGTGTGTGTGTGTAGTATAAAAGGTGAACCTCAAACTCTACAGGTTGTGTAAATATTGCACATTCCAACATATAAGATTCAGACTCAAAAACTTATTTTACATTATGTTTTAACCTCTGTTTCAGTCCTTCTTGCATAATTACATAATAAAGGTCTGATGGTGAAGGATACTCTCTTGTCCTATGAACTCAAAATAAACCAACCAAATCTCAGTTTTAGTCACTTGGTGGAGAAACTACTGGGAGTATAATCTAATATGAACAGGTCATTGAAACTCAGGGAAAAGTAAATTGAAGTCAAGATCCATATGGGGCAAAGGAGCAGATAAGGCATAATCTTAGTGTGTGATTCCATTCAAGCTGCTATTAAAAAACAAGACAACAGCACAAAAACCACCACAGACTGGGTAGCTTATAAACAACAGAAGTCAATTCCTCACAGTTCTGGTTGCTAGAAGTCCCAGATCAGAGTACCAGCATAGCTGGGTGAGGGCTGTCTTCCTGGTTGCAGATTTCTCCTTATATCCTCACATGGCAGAAGGGGCTAGGGAGCTTAGTTGGATCTTTTATAATGGTACTAATTCCATTCGTGAGGGTTCTACTCTCATAACTTAATCACCGCACAAAGGACCCACCTACTAATGCCATCATCTTTGAGGGTTAGGATTTCAAACATATGAATTTGGGGGGCACACAAATATTCAGACAATAGCACTGAAAAAAAGCCACATTATTTTAACACTTCATGAGAACAACAAAGAAGGAATCTTGGAGTTGAGAAACTAGGAAAGCGTCTATCTTCCCCTTCTAAGAGTACAGGAAAAACATCTCACTTAAACAGGAGAAATATACGATGGCAGCAGACTTCTCTTGTGAAAAGGCAAGGTAGAAGGTTATAGAGCATCATGTTTAAAGTACTAAAATATTTTTTAAAAGCCCTAACAAACTGGAATTTATAACCAGTGAAAATATTTCAAAAAATATAATGAAAAATTTTTGTCAGACATACAAAAGTTGAAAGATTCCATCACCAGCAGACCTAAATCATAGGAAACAATAAAAGACGTCCTTCAGGCAAAAGGAAACTAAAACCAGATAGAAATCTGAATCTATATATAGAAGTAATGAAAAGCATGGAAATGATGAATATGTGAGTATATATATAAAGTATTTTGCTTTAAATATCTAATTGATTATTTTAAGCAAAATAATAACAATGTATTATAGGGGTTACAAGAAATGAAGTTGTAAAATGTATGACAACAATTGCTCAGAAGCCACAAGGAGAAAATGGAAATCTACTAATGTACGATTCTTATACTATATATGAAGTAATAATATACAACTGGAAGATCATAATAAGTTAAAGAAGTATACTGTAAACTCTGAAACAACCACAAAATACCAATAAAACAAATAATTGGAAACCCTTATGGCCTACTACTTTTGCCTCACACCATAAACAAAAATTCATTCAAATTGCATCATAGATTTAAATGTAAGACATCTTAAAATATAAAAACAAAAATCCTCACAGAATTTAAAAGATCCACAAACTGAATATTTTCAAAATTAGAAAAAAAACTTTACTCTTCAAAAGAAACAGAAAAAAATTTTAAAGTAGGAGAAATATTTGCAAAACTTATATCTGACAAAGGACATATATCTGCAATATTGATATATAAAGAACTTCTTCAACTCAGTTATAAAAAGACAAACAACCTAATTAAAAAGAGAAGAAAGATTTTAACAGATACTTAATCAGAGAAGATAACAGATGGCAAATAAACTCATGAAAAGGTATTTAATGTTATTAGTCATTTAGGAAGTACAAATTAAAACCATAAGGAGGGAACATTATACTCAAACTTGAGGGGCTTATCTTTAAAAGCTTCACTATAATAAGAGTCAGCAAGAACATAGGGCAACTAGAAAACTCTTACAATGCTGGTAGGAATGTAAAATGCTAGAAATGCTGGAAAATGATTTGGTAGTTTCTTAAAAATTTGAATATACAACTACCATAAATCTTAGCTATTTCACTGTAGGTATTTACCCAAGAAAGATGAAATGCTGGACAAAGACAGAATTTTACTTTGATATGAATGACTGGAAAATCAAGTGTAAAAAAAGCAATAATCAACTTAAAATAGTTTGTATTTCTGAGTTTACGACATGTGTAAAAGTGAAATTTGCAGAATAATAGCACAATGATTTGGAGAGTAGTAAATGCTGTTATAATCTACATTTCTTACATTATAAACAAAATGGCATAATAAGCATTTAATGGATACTGAAATAAGTTGAAGATGCATATTTTAATCAATAAAGCAATAATAAAAAAAGCACTTGTAGCTAAAAAAAATCAATTAAAGAGTTAAAATTGAATTTAAGAAGCCCTAAATAAATGAAAAGATATATTTTCATGGATAGGAGAAATTAATTTTTAAAGATATTATCCTCATTTTTTTTTTTTTTTTTTTTTTTTTTTTTGCGGTACACAGACCTCTCACTGCTGTGGCCTCTCCCGCTGCGGAGCACAGGCTCTGGATGCGCAGGCTCAGCGACCATGGCCCACGGGCCCAGCCACTCCGCGGCATGTGGGATCCTCCCAGATGGGGTCACGAACCCGTGTCCCCTACATCGGCAGGCAGACTCTCAACCACTGCACCACCAGGGAAGCCCTATCCTCCGTATTTTTAACAGTAGAGTCATCATAGTCCCCTCAAAATTCCTGCAGGCTTCTTCTTTGTAAAAATTCACAACTTGATTCTAAATTTTATTTAGAAATGAAAATGATTTGAAATAGCCAGAAAAAATCATTGTATAAGAAGTACACATTTTAATGACTAAGCACTATCTGATTTCAAGATATCTATAAAGCTACAATAATTAGGACATTGTGGGATTGAAGCAAATGAACAGAATAGAATGTCAGAAATAAATTCATACATATCATCCGATTTTCAATTAAGTTGCCAATTCAATGAAATGGAGAAAGAAATTGTTTTTCAACAAATTGTACTGCAACAGGATGTCCACATGGAAGAGAAAGGAACTCTACCTTCTACTACATACCAAAATTATTTTATGTCTAATATTAAACATCTAAATGTAAAGATCTAATATTTTAATCCTTCTAGCATAGAACATAAGAAACTTTCCAATAGAAGATATGAGAATGGAAGTTAAAAGGTTCTCAAGCACCTTTATTCATTAAGGAAATGTAAATTAAAATACAGTGAGATACCACTACTTACTAGCATTTCAAAAGTCAAGAAGACTAAACAACTTTTATTTAACATAGTACTGAAAGTCCTTGCCATAGCAATAAGGTAATAAAAGACATACAGTGAGAAAGGGCAAAATAATCCATCCTTATTTACAGATGACACAATTATCTATGAAAAAAATCCCATGGAAATTACAAAAAATTCCTAGAACTAATGAGTTCAGTCAAGTTGCAGGATACAAGATCAATACATAGACATTTGCCTTATTTCTATTTTCTAGCAATGAACATGTAAAAACTGAAATTGAAAGCACAATACCATTTACAATTGAGCCAAAAAATTAAATACTTTGGTGTAAAGTTAGCACAATTATGAGAACTGTATGCTATAAATAACAAAATACTGATAAAAAGTAATTAAAGAAGATTTAAATAAATGGAGATAACATAGTACGTTTCTGGATTGGAACGCTCAACATAGTAAAGATGCCAATTTTCCCCAAATTGATATATAGATTTAATGCAAATTTTATCCAAATTCCATCAAGATTTCAAGGTAGATATGGACAAGCTTAATCTAAAATTTATATGGAGCATTTATAAGAAAAATATAGTGGGATGAATCACTCTACCTGATGTCAAAACTTACCATATAGATATAGAATCAGGGGAGTGTGTTATTGGCTGAGGGATGGATACGCAGATCAATGCAACAGGAAAGACAGCCCAGAAATAGATGCACACAAATACCCCCAGCTGATTTTTTACAAAGTTGCAAAAACTATTCAATGGAGGATAGTCTTCTTAACAAATGCTGCTAGAGCATTAGAAATCCACAGGCAAAAAAATGAACCTTAACATGAAGCTCTCACATTATACACACATTATTTCAAAATTGATTATGAATTTAAATGTAAAGTGTGAAACTCTAAAACATTTGGAAGAATTTTTAGAAAAAGATCTTTGGAAGCTAAGGCTGGATGATGAGTTCTTAGACATGACACAAAAAGAGTAGTCTAAAAAAGGGACACAAGATAAACTGGACTTTATCAAAATTAAAAATGTTTGCTCTGAAAAAGATTCTGTTAAGAGGATAAAAAGACAAGCTACAGATTTGGGGAAATTATTTGCAAACCACATATCTATATATGTGGTTATATATGTTAAATCTAACATATGTAAAGGACTCTCAAAACTCAGCAATAAAACAACCAAAAAGATCCAATAAGGTAATGTGCAAATGATGTGAAAAGACATTTAACTGAAGAGTATGTATGGATGCAAATAAGCATATGAAAAGATGTTCAACATCGCCTATTAGAATAGATAATGTTAAAAAAAAGGATAATACCAAATGCTGGTGAGGATGTAGAGAAACAATTGTGCATAAATTGCTGGAGGGAATGTAAAATGGTACAGCCAATTTGAAAAATAGTTTGGTAGTTTCTTATAAAAGTAAATACACAGTCACCATACAAATTAGTAATTGCACTCTTGGGCATTTATTCCTGGGAAATGAAAGTTAAACTCACATTCACTCAGACATCTATATACAAAATTTCATAACATGTCTATTTATGACACAAAAACTGGAACCAGCCCCGATGTCCCTCAACAGTTGAATGGTACAGGGGAGGTATATGGTTTCTAGGCTAGACCTGATAATTAAATTGATATAAAACAGATTAATAGGAGAAAAAACTTACAAATTAATGTAAGTTTATGTGACACGGGAGCCTTCAAAAGGAATGAAGCCCCAAATAAATGGTGAAACCTATGTGCTTTTATATTGAGTTGAACAAAGAAAGGCAATTGTGGAAAAGTAACTAAACTATGTGGAAAGGCTAAAGGTAGATAAGAATTGTTTTAACAAGGTCTGGTTGTACAGAATTTTCTTGGCTTTATCACCTGTCAAAGAGTGCTTCATTTTTCTTGGTATAGGGAGGGCATCTTTTACACAGGAATTTTTTTAATCTCCTTTTTTTCAGGAAGAAAAGGGGAGATTAGAGTGCTCTTCTTGCATCTGCTGTTTTTCAAGTGCTTTTAGCTCAAAATAATCCTTATGCCAAAGTGGCATATTTCAGGGTAGCATATTCTGCTACTTTTCAATGGTTAAAAAAACTGCCATATCTATATTATGGAATACTACTCATCAATAAAATAAAACGAACTATTGACACATGCAACAACTTAAATGCATCTCAAGGGCATTATGCTTAGTGAAAAAGCCAATAGCAAAAGGTTATCGTTTATATATTTTAAATGGCAAAACTATAGAGATTGAAAGCAGATTAGTGGTTGCTAAAGCACAATGCTGGGGCGGGTAGAAGGGTGCTACTAATAAAGCATAGCACAGGGAAGTTCCTCTGTGGTTATGGAATGGTTTTGCATCTTGATTGTGGTTGTCATTGTGGCTGTCATCACACACGGGATATTAACTGCATAGAACTTTATCTACACATGCGTGCGCACACACACAGTTCAAGTGAGTTCATGCAAAGCTGATGAAACTGAATAAGGTCCATAGTCTACTTAACAGTATTGTACCAATGTTAATTTACAATTTTGATATTATACTACATTATGTAAGATATCACCATTTGGGGAAGCTGGGTGAAAGGTTCATAGCATTAGATTTACTCTTTTTGCAACTCCTTGTGAGTTTATAATTATTTCAAAATGAAAAGTTAAAGAAAAATGACTAAGAAAAACAACTATCAGTAAGGATGTAGAATTTCCTTATCAGTAAGGAACTCTCAAACCTTGCTAGTCATATTAAGAACACCACAAACACTTTGGGATAAAATACTGGCAGTTTCTAAAAAAGTTAAATAATTAACTACCTTTGCCTCAATAATTCTATTTCAAGAGAAATGAAAATACATATATAAAAAAAGACTTCTACAATGACATTCAGAGTAGCCTTGTTCTTAATAGCCCCAAAATAGAAACAATCCAACTGTCTATCAACAGGAGAATGGGTAACCAAACTGTGAAGTATTCACACATTGGAATACTATTCAGCAATAAAAAGGAATTAACTACTGATACACACAATGACATGGATTAATCTTCAATATATGTTAAGCATAAAAAGCCAGACACAATGGAACACAAACTGTATGATTCCATTTATATGAAATCTGAAGGCAAGGAAAACCAATCTTTGGTGAAAAAAATTCGGAACAACGGTTGCCCGTGGGTAGGGAATTTGAATTTTAAAGGAGGACAAGGGAACTTTCAAGGAAATGTAAATGTTCTTTATCTTGTTTTGGTTGATGGTTACATGAATGAATGTTATCAAAATTCATTGAACTGTGTAATTAGGATCTATGTATGTTAATGTATCAAGCATAAGCCATAGTAAAGGAAAAGGAAAACGTGTTGGTTCAAAGTAATGGTAGTAACACTGAAAATGCTTTTTATTTTAAAATTAGGTGGAAAAAAAATCAGGAAAAACTTTTTGTCTAGTATGTTTATAGATACAGTGGAAACAAGTGAAGAAAACATACCTAAAATAACTGAAAGGACATATGTCAAAATATTAACAAGGGGTTGGACCATAGGTATCTTTTTCCTTTCCCTCTGCTTAGCCACCATTTGTCAGATCATGTGTTCTGATTTTTTCTTAACTAGTTTATTGAATGACCAAGACTCACTCAATAGGTTGTAAGCAGAAACCAACTTTATCATATTTTCTATTGTCCTTTAAAACCTGCTCTGGGGTTATTTCTTTTTTTCCACTCCTGGTTGGATCCTCTTGGATCATAAGCAAATATTCCCTTTGTTTTAACATTAAGGGTCTAATCCATACAATAGTTACATTATTTTAGTTCAGTCCAGTGTAATAGTTAAAACTTTAAGTTCTAATTTAAAGTTTTTCCCTTCTCCCAGGTAGGGCCTGACCCAAACTAGAAACCTGGAATTGGGGTAGATGGGCACAGTACATGACTACTCTATTTTCTAATTCACCTCTTCCTTGCTCACTATCCAAGATTTCTGTTCCCTACAAAGTTTTTAGTGAGGAAGAAACATAAAGGGCAGAAAAATGTTAAACTAGCACTGTGGTCCTCTGAATATAGAGATGTAATATTATTGGTTTTTTCACTTGTGGGGTTCGTTTTGGAGGTTCCATAAAAGAGACCTCTCAATGTAAATCTTCTGAGAAAATGCCTCTTTTTAAAATTGATTTCTTAAAATCTTCCCCTTTATCTGATGAGCTTTGGGTTTCATTGCAATATTGGAGTTAGATCATCCCACCACTGTCCCTTCTAAGATTCACCAGGCTGATTTTCTTTAAAAAGATCCATAGTTACTTCTTAAAAACCTGTACCTTTGCCCCTTTTCAGAGGAAGTTCAGCCTGCTGTAAATGGAGCCCTGTTTATTTTACAACCTTGGGCCAATGATACTAGTTAGTCTCTCACCTTTAGCTTTTTCAGGCAAGTACCAGTCTTATGTCTCACAAACTTCATAAACACTTTTCAAACTCTCCCAGTGGTACACTGAAGCCTCTCTCTAACTTGCTTAAGACTTAAGAGTCTTCCTCTGCCCCATGCTAGAGCATGCACAGGACAATGCAATTCTCTCTAAAGATAATTTCCCTATCCACTTCCATATTAAGTCTTAAATATTCTCCAAGTAGATGAAAATATAATGTTGACTGAACCTGTTTCATAATCCCATAGCATTTGTTGAACATGAGGTCTAGTTCTAGAAACACCACATCTAGTCAAGAAAGTTGTCCTGCACAAAAAGACACCTAGCAGAGGTGTTGTTCAGCTTACCAAGCCTTGTTCTAACCCCCCAGGATGGGTTCCTCTGTGCTCCCATAGCACAGTATGCACCCCTCTTATCATGACACTACAACAGTATCATTTTTGGTTTTACTTATTTCTCTTCCTCACTAGATAGTAAAGTCTGTTTTTCCTCTGTGTATTTATAGGTCCTGAAAATACTTGGCACATTATTAGATGACCAATAAATATTTGCCAAATAGATGAATAAACCTGTTTTTGCCATATAATCTAATGAGAAAGAAGACTATAGTGCCCTGTTGTAATATTTCACCTGTTTTTGTGTTACTGCTTTATTTTTTGACTTCTCTTGTGCACTGACAACATAGCAAGAACTTTCAAGATGGGAATCTAAAACATGGCCTCAGAGAAGGCATACAAATTAATTTAGCTCATTTTGTTGTAAAAAGCAGAACAAATATAAATTTCAAGTGGGTCACAATCATTGTATTAAGGGAATCTTTTTTTTTTTTTTAACATCTTTATTGGAGTATAACTGTTTTACAATAGTGTGTTAGTTTCTCCTTTACAACAAAGTGAATCAGTTATACATATACATATGTTCCCATATCTCTTCCCTCTTGCATCTCCCTCCCTCCCACCCTCCCTATCCCACCCCTCTCATGGTCACAAAGCACAGAGGTGATCTCCCTGTGCTATGTGGCAGCTTCCCACTAGCTATCTAATTTACATTTGGTGGTGCATATATGTCCCTGCCACTCTCTCACTTCGTCACAGCTTACCCTTCCCCCTCCCCCTGTCCTCAAGTCCATGCTCTAGTAGGTCTGTGTTTTATTCTAAGGGAATCTTTAAAATGATTTCCACAGAGTTAATTAAAAATGTCTCTTGTTATCTAGGTTCTTAATTGGTTTATACTGTTTTCTTAGTTAGTGAGAAACTTCAGGAGAGACCCAGCAGACAAATACTGAATAAATTATCATATGTTAAGCAAAACTGTGTAAATGTCCTGAAGTGAACAAGCTGATGGTAAAGGCAGTTAAAAAGGAACATGGACTTTGCAATGGAATCTTTTAAGAAGAGCTCAGAGACCCTTTCCAGTTTTTATGATTTGCTGAGCACAGATGGCTGCATAAAAGGCCTAGCACTAACAAAAACTAGATTATTTCCTTCTCAGTATGTAAGTTCCACATAATTAAAATTTAACAGGTTTGTTGTGAAACATGGTGGAGATTACAAAATGGTCTTGCTATATAATTTTTACATTTTAATTATCCTATAAAAAGAGCATAATAATAAACATAATGTTTAGGAATATTATTCTCTTCCACCTGGAAATGATAGATATTATAATTAGCACTTAAAATTTTTTTTCTATTTTGATAAGTACATTGCAATGAGAGTTTGATTACATCTGAGTAGTGTTAACAATTTTGCCTTAACAGAGGGCAGTAAGATATTCACACATCACCACACCATAATAATAAAATAATGTTACATATCATTTTAACAAACTGAAAAAAGTCTGGATAAATATATTTTCACAGGCACACACTACTGTCTTTTCACATATTATCAAAAAAGAGTAGTTGAGGAATTTCTGGGTTCCCACAGGATAAATTCAGCTACCAAAATCTGAATCTTTATATTACCATCAGAAAATCATGTATGATTATCTGTATCAGGATGAATAAACTAAGTTCTCAATACCCCCTGTCTACAGCTTAATTAATATTTAGAGACTAGTACAATTTTTAAAATACTTGTAAGTGTGAACTAAGCATTCCAAACCAGTCAAACATGTTCAGGGCCCAAACCTGAGTAGAATATCAGATAGACCATATGGAAAACAGGAGAAAGGAGCCGGGAACAAAGAGAGCAGAGGTAGAAACAGAAAAATATCACTTCTGGAAAAAGAAGATTCCTTTATGAGAGAGAAAATGATAAGAAAAATCTGAAAACTGATATATCAGAAAACTGGATAGTTTGAATTTCAAGAAATGGTCATGGAAGTGTGCAGAGCCAGAAGTAGCAGTCTTGGGAAGACACCACGTCTGCAAGAAAAAAGATGGAACTTGGAAGAGGGATGCATACTTTGGATGCTTTGTAGAGAGAGGAAAAAATGAAACATGGAGAGGAAGGGAGAAAATGAATAGATGAGGGTAATTTAAGGGTCCTAGAGAAACAAAAGTAAATGATAAAATCAAGCTCTACCACCTGCATAAAAATATGCCATTGATTTTTTTAAAAAGCATTTCATTTAAAATTAGAAACCTAATGTATAAACAAAATGCCTTAAATGCATCAAATATTGCTGGTCCTGAAGAAGTAAGATATTAAAAACAGAAAACACAAATATATTGGTATAAAACTATTTTAAAAAGAAGAAAGTGATAATCAAATTATTCCAGCTAATAAAAATTATCTGGAAACATAAACAAAAACAAGATAAAACATGAAGAACTAAAAAACTATAATGAGTACTCTAATGTGAATTTAACATTCAGAAAAAGTAAATTTCAGATATGAAATAAAACCTCTAGTCAGAAATTCAAAACTTCAGGTGCAAACAACCATACAAACGAAATGAGAGGTGATCCAACTCAGGAATGAAGAAAAAATAATAAGAAATAAAGATCATCATACAAAGTGCCCAAGGGAGAATGGATTCAAATAAATATCCAATAAGAGAAAAATAAGAAATAAAAATGACCAAGTACCTGATAATAATCAAGTAACAACTTCTCCAAGAAAAATTGTAAACTCTGTACACAAATCAAAGTCATCACAGGGGAGTGAACAAAAGCAGAAAGATTTTGCTAGAGGGTCCATGAACTGAGAAAGGCAGATGTACAGTGTGAGTACCCTGTTTTTACTATTTGTAGCATGAGAGGTGGTATAGTTGGTGCTTTATAGGGAAAACTCAAGGCTTTCTGACCTTGGGAACAAGAAGATTGAGTCTGGAGCAACCATAACATTGGAAAGAGAGATCAGGGAAGCAAGAAAGCAAACATCCAGAGAGTAGATCTTTATATCTCCTAATAACTCTGGCTGATGCTCCAGCCACACATGTGCAGAGTATACTCAAACTAATAAGAATTATTATATGAACTAATATATCAACTCGTTTGCTATATAAGAAACAGAGTTTTCAGTTTGAACCCAGTGATCTTAACTGCCTACTAAAACAAAACACTCATCAGAGAAAAATCAAAGAACACAGAGTCTTCAGAATTTAGCTTTCATAATATCTTGGATACAATTCAAAATAATATGAAATAAGGGAAACTAGGAAAATGTGATTCCTTTTCAAGAGAAGAAGATAATCAGCTAGCATAACCCCCAAGATCTACCAATGATGAAATTAATAAACAAATATTTCAAAGCAGCCATTATAATTATCCTCAACAGTGCAAAGCTGCACACTCACAAATAGCAAAAAGATAGTAAATCTTATCAAATAAATAGAAATATTTTAAAAATGGAAATTGTAGAGTTAAAAAATAATATTAGAGATTTAAAATCATATTCTCTGGATTGACTTAATAGCACAATGGCACTGACAAAAGAGTCTGTGAACTCGAAGATACATTGATAGAAATTATATAATCTGAAAAACAAGTGGAAAGGACTTTTTTTTTTTTTTGTGGGCCATGTGGCTTGTGGGATCTTAATTCCCTGACCAGTGATTGAACCTGGGCCCTCAGCAGTGAGAGCACAGAGTTCTAACCACTGGGCCACCAGGGAATTCCCAGAAAGGACTTTAAGAAATGAATACAAGAGAATGGAAAGACAAATCACACTGGGAAGAGATATTTGCAAAAGATATATCAGATAAAGGACTATTATAAAAAATATACAAAGAAGTCTTACAACTCAACAATAAAAAATAAACAAGCCTCCAAAGAAGACATACAGATGGCCAACAGGCATATGAAAAGATGCTCAATGTTGCTAATTATTAGAGAAACGCAAATCAAAACTACAATGAGGTATCACTTCACACCAGTCAGAATGGCCCTCATCAAAAAGTCTAAAATAATAAATGCTAGAGAGGGTGTGGAGAAAAAAGGGAACCCTCCTACACTGTTGGTGGGAATGTAAATTCATACAGCCACTGTGGAAAACAATATGGAGGTTCCTTAAAAAACTAAAAATAGAGTTACCATATGGTCCAACAATCCCACTCCTGGGCATATATCTGGAGAAGACTCTAATTCAAAAAGATACATGTACCCCGATGTTCATACCAACACTGTTTACAGTAGCCAAGACATGGGAGCTACCTAAATGTCCATTGGCAGAGGAATGGATAAAGAAGATGTAGTGTGTGTATATATATATATATATATATATATATATATATATATAC
>NC_041234.1:88098539-88126236 GCF_002837175.3 Physeter macrocephalus | reverse complement strand
AGTGTGTGTATATATATATATATATATATATATATATATATATATATATACACCCAGTGGAATACGAATCAGCCATAAAAAAAGAATGAAATAATGCCATTTGCAGCAACATGGATGGACTTAGAGATTATCATATTAAGAGAAGTAAGTCAGACAAAGAAAGACAAATATCATATGATATCACATGTGGAATCTAAGAAAACGATACAAATGAACTTATTTACAAATAAGTGTGTGTGTATATATATATATAGATATATATATACAGCTGTACACCTGAAACATTGTAAATCAACTAAACCTCCATTTAAAAAGTGAAAAAAAATTAAACAACCCAAATAAAAAATGGGTCAAAGACCTTAACAGACACCTCACCAAAGATATACAGATGGCAAGTGAGCATATGAAAAGATGCTCTACATCATATATCATGAGGGAAATGCAAATTTATACACAATGAAATACCACTAATACACACCAATTAGAAAGGTCAAAACCTGCACAAAGATGTTTATAGCACCTTTATTCATAATAGCCAAAACTTAGAAGCAATCACAATGTCCTTCAGTAGGTGAATGGCACATCCAGAGCATGGAATATTATTCAGCACTAAAAAGAAAAGAGCTATCAGGCCATGAAAAGATGTGGAGTAAACTTACATGCATATTACTAAGTGAAACAAGCCACCTGAAAAGGTTGTATGCTGTATGATTACAACTATAAGACATTCTGGAAAAGGGAAAACCATAGAGAAAGTAAAAAAGTCAGCGGTTGCCAGGGTTAGGGGGGAAGGAGGGATGAATAGGCAGAGCATAGGACTTTTAGGGCAGTGACACTATTCTGTATGATACCAAATTGGTGTATACGTGTCATTTTCCAAACCCCCTTGGTGCTGGAATATATAGCACTAAGAGTGAACCCTAATATAAACTGTTTTTTTCTAGTTCCTTTTTAAAATTAAAATAAACTGTGTACATCTATTATTTTCCCTAATTCAGTTAACAATTTTATTACTAATGTTTTGAATTCTTTATCTGGTAATTGTTTATTTCTGTTTCATTTTTTTTCAGGGATTTTCTCTTGCTCTTTCAATTGAGACCAATTCCTCTGCCTTTTCATTTTTGCTTCACTGTCTCTGCCTCTATGAATTTAGGTAAAACAGTTACCTGTTGTGGTCCTGAAGGGGTGACCTTATGTGGAATCATCCCTATACAGACTGTGTGTTCTCAGTGCCTTTGGTAGGAGAGCTGGATTTGATATGGATGCAAGTCACATCTTTCCTCAGGGTGTGCTGGCAGCTATCACCTTGGTAGTGGGTGGGGCTGGAGATGGAGGGACTAGAGCTGGAGGTGGGTGTGAGGCGGGTCTTCCCCTCTGCTCAGTGGCTGTCAGAACACTATCAGAGCTGGGGTCTGCTCCCAAGTTGCTGGAGTGTAAGCCTTAAGGGTCAGGCCCACGCTGGCTCTGTTCCCTTTAAGTGTGTTTTCCTCTCTCCCTGCACTGGGACCCTTGCCTCAGAGTGGGGAAGTCTGAAGCCACTGGGGCCCTTGTGGTATCTTGGCTCATGTCAGCCACAGTCAGAGGTCCAAACTATCTCTGATGTGCTACCTACACAGGCACCCACAATTGTTTCCCTCACTCAGCTCAGATGCAGCCTAGGGTACAAGTCCCCTTTGTCCCTCACAGCTAATCACTGCCTCCAGCCTCCATTGCCCCAGCAGGGCAGGTGGGTCTTGCATGGAATCTCAGCATGTATTGGGAGGTGAGCTGTGGTGGAACGGCTGCTATCAGAGATCTGGGCTGCTTTTTTAAATATAGTCCACTACCTGCCTTCTAAGGAAGGTAGATCAGATTAGCCACAGCAGTTTTTTTGGATTTTTTTTGGCTGCATTGGGTCTTCGTTGCTGCGCGTGGGCTTTATCTAGTTGTGGCGAGCAGGGGCTACTCTTTGTTGCTGTGTGCGGGCTTCTCATTGTGGTGGCTTCTCTTGTTGTGCAGCACGGGCTCTAGGCACGCGGGCTTCAGTAGTTGTGGCTCGCGGGCTCTAGAGCGCAGGCTCAGTAGCTGTGGCACACAGGCTTAGTTGCTCCGTGGCATGTGGGATCTTCTGGGACCAGGGATCAAACTTGTGTCCCTTGCATCGGCAGGCAGATTCTTAGCACTGCTTCACCAGGGAAGCCTCAGAGATCTGGGCTGCTTCTGATGCACTGCTTGAGTAAGTGCCAACAGTGTCTGCTGCCGCACCACCCTGACTCCGCCATGGAACCAGGTCACCTCTGCATTCCAGATCCAGTGGGTTTTCTCCTTAGTTGTGGCCACCCAAGATCCAGTGCACTCATGCTGTGACATGGAGCGAGCAGGGCTGGAGTCTTTGCTTGTCTCGGGCTGTGGCGCACTGCAAGGTGGTCACGGGAAACTCAGCAGCCACTAGAGCAGACCTCTCTCCACCCTGTTACAGGAGCAAGCCAGAGACGTGTGCACTTCTCAGGAGTGGAGTCCAGCCTTCCCACTGCCCTCATTTTAGTCCCAGCAGTCCTCCAACCAGCCGAGGGGGCTTGTTTCCCTTGTGCCCATTTGGACTGGGGCACCCAGTCTGTGGCTCTCACTGCTCACTCCCCAGGATGAGTGTCCACCTATGTACTCTCCTTCTTCCTCTGCCCCCTCCCAGGGGCATAGGTCCTGACCCAATAGCTTTTCTTTGCTTCCTACCTGATTACACATGTATCTTTCATACAGCCTTCATTGTACAAGAGTCCTTCTGCCAGTTTCCAGTAAGAATTGTTCCACATGTAGATGTATTTTTGACATGTTCATGGGAGGAGGTGAACTCCACACCTTCTTACTCTGCCATCTTGATCAATCTCCCCTAATGTAAACCATGAATTTTGGGTGATAATAATGTGTCAGTGTAGAGTCACTGATTGTAACAAATGTAACATTCTGGTTTGGGATGTTGGTAGCTAGTATGTTGTTACATTTTTTATTTTCTGTGTATTATGATGTTTTGAAATCTTAAAAACCTTTCTCCCTGGGGAGAGAATGCCACTCCCTGGGCTAACCAAGTCTTAGAGATAGTAAAAAGCTCAACCAGGATCATGTCTTTGGTATGGAAATTAACTAATCCAGAGCCACACCTCTTCTATCTGGTCTATACACCCCAGTAAGCAATATTCCTCTGTCTTAATCATCGCAGGGCCAGGTACCAGGCAACCAGGGACCATCTCTTTGGCTTAGAGCCTGCCAAAATTTTAGCCAATCCTAAACTGTTTTCCTTGCCCGACTTGCTTTTCTTGTGGAAACTCCAGTAAACTCTGTGGTTTAGGCTGTCCTCTTACTCATGTGCTTTCTGCCTCCTGACTTATGCTAGTGCTCTCCCACGTGGTCCTGAGTTATGTGCCGTGCCTGCTGTTTCCAGGACCTGTGAGTATAATAAACTTTGTTCTCCTGAGCCTCTCCTCTATTTCCTCTTGTGCCACAGATGACTGACCATCCCCCAGAACACAGAAGAGTGAAGGAGACTCTGCTTGTGTGGGGGAAGGGGAGAGGGAAGGGGAGATATGGTAACTCTCTGTGCTTTCCATTCAAATGTGCTATGAACCTAACACTACTCTAAAGAAAATTTTTTTTGTTGTTGTTAATGAACAGATTCTCAGAGACTTGGTAGTTAATAACAATTTGACTAAAGTATATGTAATTGGGGTCCCAGAAGGAGAAGAAAGAGAAAGTAAGGCAGAAAATAAATTTGAACAAAAATGGCTATAATATTTCTAAATTAGATGAAACATGTAAATTTACAGAATCTGGATGCTAATGGAACTCCAATCAGAATAAACATTTAAGTAGTCCCTGTCTGGGCATTTTATAATCTAATAGTTGAAAGTTGAAATAAAGAAAATCTTGAAAGTAGCAACAGGGAAATGGCATATTATGTACAGAAGAGCCATGATTCATTTATTAGCTACTCATCAAGAAGTATGGAGGCTATAAGAGAATGAAGGAACATATTTAAATTAGTGAATAAAAAAATAAACCTGCCAACCATATTTTCTTTTTCCAATGAAAATATCCTTCAGTAATGAAGGGAAAATAAAGACATTTTCAAATAAAAGAAAAACAAAGGAATGTGTTGCCACTAGGCCTATATTGCAGGAAGTAGTAAAGGAAGATATTCAGGCAGAAGGAAGTTGATTCCAAGTGGAAACTTGGATCCTCAGAAAGGAATGAAGATCACTGGAAATGGTGAATACAAAGATAATTTTTCCTTTAAATTCCTCCAAAACACGTATGACAGTTTAAAGCAAACTTTATAACATTTCTTACAGTATATAAGCTATGGTAATGTAATATATTTAATAACTAAAACATGAAAGATGAGAAGGAGATAAATTGACCTTTATGGTTTTAAGGTTTCTACTTTTTATGGAAAGTCATGCAACATTAACTCTAAGTAGACTCTGAAATGTTAAGGATGTAGCTATAATATACTTGTAATATACTTTAAAAAATGCTGTCTTAGCCCAGTTTTGAGGCCCTGGTTAGAGGCAGGTCAGTTCCTCTTCTTGAGCAGCCAATTAAGTTCACACTCCCTTACCAGTCTCACACTTAGGACCACTATATACCTGCACTAATTGCCCCAGGGCTAGATACCAGATAATCAGGGACAACCTCTCTGCCTCACAGCCAAGTGAAATGATTTAAACCAGCCAATCTTAAACTTGATTGTCCTGCCTCACCCTTTTCTTCCCACAGAAACAATAAAAGTGCTTTCCCACAGTTTCCCTTTCTCCCTCTGCCTCTAGTACTGCCCGAGTGGTCCTGGGTATGTTCTTCTCAGGGACCCGTAAGTATAACAAACTGTAAAACTCTTTCTGGTTTCACTTTCTTGGTGTGCATCTGGCCTCACCATACCTCACCCAAAGTAATATGGTTACAATAAATCCCTAGAGGAGTCACTGAAAAAAAGGAAGCAAGTAAGCATAGGAAAAAAAAAAAGAGAGCAAGCCAATGAAAAAATTTAAATGAAATACTAAGATTTAGTCAAATAATATAAAAGACAGAAAAAAAGGAAAAGACTTAAAAAGCAGAAAGGATAAATTGAACACAAATGTTAAAATGGTAAGCATGAACCAGTAGAACCAGTATTAATTATTAAACTTTAATGAACCAAACACTATAATAAAAAGACATATATTATAAGAATGCATGAAAAAACAAGACTCAACTACATGCTGTGTACAAAAGACACATCTTACATATAAAAACATAGATTGGATGAAAGTAAATGGATTAAAAATGTATACCATGCAAGCAGTATGCATAAAAAGGCTGAAACAACTGTTTAATATAAAACAGATCTAAGACAATAAGTATTATCAAAAATAACATGGGACATTTCATAAGGATTAAGGGGATGATTCATCCCTATGACTTAACTCATAAATATGCATCTACCTAATGACAGAGCTATGGAGTTTATACTAAAGCAAAAATTCATAGAACTAGAGAGAGAGAAAGAGACAATGCCACAATCATAGTAGGAGATATTGTCAAGAGTAAGAAGATCCACCTGACAATCCCAAGTAAGGATTCCCACCACATGGAGGACATCAAAGATCATAATAATGCCAGCACCCAGAAGTAGGAGTCCACAGACCCCAGACCACTGCATCTTCTGTGGGTTCAGATTCACTAAGGAAGACTCAATACCAAGGCACTGGTTGGAAAAACACTTTATTCACAAAAAGGAAAAGAGTCAAAGCAAGATCAGTGTCTGTAGTGTATGCTGGTCTCCCATGGCCCGTTGGTCCCTCCCAACACCCAAGACAGGGCATGCCCAGCAAAGACCCCATTCTCTTCTAATGGGAGTGGGCTGGCCAGGTGCCATATGACACACACGCTTAAGCAATGTAAGGAAGTTCACTTTGTATCCAGGAGAGAGGAAAGGTTGTTCCTAATAAGGAGGAAGACTCTGGGGCCAAGCGACAATTCATCACCCATCTTCCTTACAGGGGAATGTTACAGGCCCAGGGCATTGATGGGGCAATCCTAGAGAGGGGTGGCAGGTCATGAAAGGGCTGCTTCCCCAACACAAAGTATCTATTCCAATAAGAACAAAAAGCTGCCCCTTCTATGAAGGAAACAGTGTACTGCGATCAACCTGCCACCAGGTGGCTGGCTGATCACCCAGAGGAATGGTGCCTTACTGAAGACTCAGTATTGTTCTCTGCTGCTGGCAGATTGGGAACTCAGGTGGCCATAGCCATGGCAGGTCACAGGATGGTTGCTTCCCCAACACATACTAACACTACTCTCAGAAATTGGTAGAACAACTAGATAAAATCAGCAAAGACATAGAAAATATGAAAAACACTATCAACTGCTTTGAACTATAGCCAACAACTGCAGAATACACATTCTTTTTATATGCACATGATGTAATTATCAATCTAAGGGCATAAAGTCAATATCAACAAATTAAAAATGATTGACATAGTACAAAATATGCTTTTTGACCAGAGTAGAATTAAAGTAGAAATCAGTAACGATAAGATATATATTATGAAAACTCCAAACATTTGGAAATTAAAAAATATACTTCTACATAACCCTGGGTGAAAGAAGAAATCAAAAGGAAAATTAGGAAATACTTTAAACTAAAAATAATAAAAATATGACATGGAAATTTGTGAGATGCTTCTAAAGAAGTAATTAGTCGAATACAGTTATAGTTTTAAATGCATATATTAGAAGCAAAAAAGATCCAAAACCAATGACCTAAGGGTCTATATAAAGAAATTAGACAAAGAAGAAAAAAATTAAACCAAAATAAATAGAAGGAAGGAAATAATAATGATAAGGGCAGATATCAATTAAACAGAAAATAAACAAAAATTAGTGAAAATTAATGAAACAAAGCTGGTTCTCAGAAAAGATCAATAAATTTGATCAAGACAAAAAGAGAGAATATACTAATTACTAGTATCAGAAATAAAAGTAGGAAAATAACTATAGACATTACAAACATTAAAAGAATAATAAGGGGGGCTTCCTTGGTGGCACAGTGGTTAAGAATCCGCCTGCCAATGCAGGGGACACAGGTTCAAGCCCTGGTCCAGGAAGATCCCACATGCCACAGAGCAACTAAGCCTGTGCGCCACAATTACTGAGCCTGTACTCTAGAGCCCACAAGCCACAACTACTGAACCCACATGCCACAGCTACTGAAGCCTGTGCGCCTAGAGCCTGTGCTCTGCGACAAGAGAAGCCACCACAATGAGAAGCCTGTGCACCTCAACAAAGAGTAACCCCCGCTCGCCGCAACTAAAGAAAGCCCACGCACAACAACGAAGACCCAACACAGCCAAAAATAAATTAAATAAATAAAATTTTAAAAAAGAAAAAAGAATAATAAGGGGATATTACAAAAAATTTTCCTGCCAAGAAATTTGACAATTTACATTGTCAACTCCTTGAATAACACAAATTACCAAAACTGACACAATAAAACAAAAAATAATGCATTGCCATATACAAATTAAAGAAATTGAATTCATAATTAAAACTCTTTTTTCAAAGAAACTTCAGGCCCAGGTGGCTTCATTACTAAATGTCATCAAACATTTTAAGAGAAATAATAGCAATCCTATACAAACACTTTCAGAATATAGAAAAAAATGAATATGTATCAGCTCACTTGAGAAGATCATTATCTCATTAATACTAAAACCACACACAGACGGTACCAAAAAACTACAGATCAGTATTCCAATGAATATAGATGCAAAATTTTTTCAGAAAATATTATGAGACCATATCCAGCAACCCCAAAGGGTTTCAACCTAGGACTTCAAACTTATTACCCAAAAAATCAGTCAGTGCAAATAACCATATTGATAAAATAAAAGATGATAAAACATATAATAATTTCAGTAGATGTAGGAAAAGCACTGTACATCCAACAGCCACTAAAGGTAAAAATTCTCAGAAAACTAGAAATAGAAACATCCTCACATTGATAAAATTTATATAAAAATTACCAACAGCTTTTATACTTGATGATGAAATACTGACTGCATTTACCTTAAGATGGGGAACAAGGCAGAGATGTCCGCTCTCAGCACTGGTATTCAGCATGACATTAAGGGTCTCAGTAACTGGAATAAAGTAAGAAAAATAAATAAAAGACATTAGCAGGGAATAATAAAATTATTTCTGTTCATAAAAGACATGATTGTTTACAGAGAAGTCCCTGAGGAATATACATGACATGTTCATATGAATAAAATCTTAAGGAAATTATGACAGAGCTATTAGACCTAACAATTTAATTTAGCAAGGTCAAAGGACACAAGGTCAGTATGCCTTTTTTGAAATTAAACATTTTTGTTCTTTGAAAGATACAATGGAAGAACATGAAAAGGCAAGCAACAGATTTGGAGAAAATATTTGCAAACATATCTGTCATATCTCTGAAAAAGACTTAAATAGAATATATAAAGAAAATATTAAGATGATAAACCAATTAATCAGCAAAATATTTTAATAGACACTTCATCCAAGAAGATATATTAATGGACAATGAGCAAATATAGATGCCACCACTAGGCATCAGGGAAATAGAAAATGAAAGCACAATATTAAAATACTACACACCCACTATAATGGCTAAAATTTGAAAGACTGACAAAACTCAGTGTTGGTAAAAATGTAAAGGAACCAGTCGGTGGTGGGATTGCAAAATGGTAAAATCTCATTGGAAAATAGTTTGCCACTTCTTTATGAAATTAAATGCACATTTACTGTATAATTCAGCAATCCCATTCCTAGGTATTTACCCAAGTGAAATAAATACATACATCCACAAAAGACTTATATGTGAATTAAGACTTCATTATTCTCAGCTGTACTATTCATAATATTCAAACATTTGAAATATGTCCATCATGTCCATCAACTGGTAAATAGATTTTTAAAAATAGAGTAAATCTGTGCTATTGATATCTACTCAACAATAAGAAGGAATGAACCACTGATACATGGAACAATATGAGGTGAATCTTAAAAACATTCTGAGGGGGAAAAACATAACTATTTTCATGGAATTCTATAGAAGGCAAAAATATAATGTCAGAAGGCATATTAGTATATTAGTTGGCACCTGGGGTTGTGATTTGGGGGATGAAATTTAATACAAACAGGACTAAGGTAACGTCATGGTATGATGGTAATATTCTACATTTTGATTATGGTCATTAGTCATTATAAGACAGTATAAAACTGTATACCTAAAAATGGAGAATTTTATAATGTGTTTGTATAACTTCTACCTCAATAAAGATGGGCAAAAAAAAGCAGCCAAGAAAATGAAAACATAATAATGAAGAGATAAAAATTATGTGTGAATTGATAAAGCAAATAAGCAAAGAAAATATAACATGCTTATAATTGGGGTTCTTAAAGAAGAAAACAGAAACAATGAAATATAAATGATATTCAAAACTATAATCAAAGAAAACTTTTCCATGGATAGGAGATATGAATCTAAATGCTTAAAGGACTTATTGTGATATCTGAGTTGTTTGTACCAGAGTGTCCTAATAAAACTATTAGACCTTATATATAAAGAGTACATCCTCATGTCTCCTGGGGATGGGGAAAAACTTGACCTTTACAAAGGAAAGAAATCAAGTTGGCATCAGTCTTCACATCATCTAGATGTGAAGCAACAGAGTGGAGCATTATTTAAAACAAACAAAAAACTCTCAAAGAAATATATTGTAGCCAGACTTTACATCTAACCATACTGTCTGTCATTCAATTTTAAAAGCTATAGAAAATCAGTTTCAATCATTTAAGTACTTAGATAATACTACATTCATGCATCTTTCCAGATGAATCTAGTAGAAGACTAGCTTTATCCAATCAAGGTATGACTGGGGATACTCAGGCAAAAGAACTAATGGTGAATATTGAATATTTTCAATTATAGAACTGAGACTAAAAAGTGGAAGCAAACGTGGACAATTAGCATGCTAGTGATATATGTTCAAAGTAGAAATAACACATCTAAAAAATGGGAGGAGAAGGGAGAGATAAACAAAAACAGATAAATCTCATTGATTGTTATATAAGTAATATGTGGGAGTCAAATGATCTTGTTTAAAGATGATTTAAAAATGGGAGAAGCCAAATTTTAAAAGGGAGTGTAGAGCATTATAGAAGATGCTAGATTAAAGATGCACCTTCCTAGATAGTAAAAGAAAGAACAAGGAAAACTGTCCACATTGAGAAGAGATCTAGAAAATATAAAATAAGACATAGCATAAGTAGTATGAAATAACTGATACCAAAATAATTCATTTATATAAGGGTAAATAGGCTTAACTCCCTTATTAAAAGAAGAATTTGAGATTGGCTCGTAAGCAAAACCCACACTTAGCTGACTAAAAGACACACCTAAATCAAAGCAAAATATAAAACAATGAACAGGTGTATACAAGCAAAATACAAGGAATAAGTAGGTGTTATGATCCTGATATTAGAAAAAGTGAATTCAGTCCAAAATACACTAAATTAGAAAAAGGACACTTTATAATGGCAAAGGCCACAATTCACAGTGAAAATGTAACAAGAATATATATGTATCAAATAACATAAAAAACACCTTCATAAAGCAGAAATACATGGAAAAACAAAAGCTACATGGCGATATAGAGTACTACTAGTAATAGAGTTCTTTAACTTGTAACCCAAAGAGAGATCAAGTGCAGACAAATAGCTAAGAATGTAAAAGACTTAATAGGGAGTAAATCTTTTTCTCAAATACCTGAAGTACATCTTCAAAATTGGCCATATATCGGGTCACAAAGAAAATCTCAAACAAGTTTTCATAAAGATGGAAAACTAAAACCAGCACTATATGGCCATAATAAAACAAAATGTAAAGTTAAAGTCTCTTCAACCTGGACTTTGATTTTCCTCCTCATTTTGGGTCATATTTTCCTGCTTCTTTGTATGCCTTATAACCTTTGACTGGATGCCAGATATTATAGATTTTTACCTTGTTGGATACTATATATTTTGTATTCCAATGGATATTCATGACCTATATTCTTAGAGGTAGTTCAGTTACTTGGAATGATTTTGATCCTTTTGAATCTTATTTTTTAGGTTTGAAAAGTACAGTGAGAGCAGCAATTAGTGTAGGGATAATTTGTTCCACTGCAGAGTCAAAACCCAACTGAGCACTCTACCCAAGGCTTTGTGAATTATGAAGTTGAAAACAGCTCTGGTTATTTCCAGCCCTGTGTGATCCCTAGAGGGTGTTGCTTCTAATCCTTTCTGGTATTTCTTCCACAGCCTTAGGTCGTTTCCTTATACGCCTGTGATTATCAGTACTCAACCTGAAAGGGACTTTATGCAGATCTCTGGAATTCTCTCTCTTTATAGCTCTGTCTCCTCCAGGAATCTGTCCTGAGAATCCAACTGCCTTGTACTCCCTGGACTCTCAGTTCCATCTTATCAATACAAGGAGACTGCCAGGATCCACCTGAACTCCTCTTCTCTGTGCTATGGCCTCAAAACTGTCTCTATACGTTAAACTGGAAAAATCATGAAGCTCACTGTGCTCATTCCGTATCACACAGTGTCACTGTCTTTCATTCCCTGAAGCTCAATATCTCAAAAACCATCATTTCATATATTTTAATGATTTTTAAAAATTATTTCAGTTGGGAGGGCAAATTCAATTACTGCTGTGAATACACTTATAAAATAAATTTAATTTATAACCATGTGACTGTTTTACATATTCAAAAATTGAAATGAATCAAAAAGATTGGGAAAAGCCCAGACTAAAATTAAATGCACACAAAAATCAGTGAACACAGCTATATAAAATTGATAACCACAGAGAAAAAAATAAATTTGTTAACTTTTGAAAACAGTACTCTTTTCACTCATAGAAGGGTATATCTAAGCACCAAAATAACTATCAAAAGATCTTGGACTTTTTAGTAGCTTTAGTTAGTGGTGGTACTGGAGAATAATTTTGCAAATGAGAAAATATATTTAAGTTGTTGGGAACCAGGGTTTTCACTGTCTGAGAAAGGAGATACAAAAACAAAGTATGGAAATCTTCTCTACTTATATAGAGAAAAATAAATATCTATTTGAAAGACATATATGTAACAAAACAGCCAAGCCCACATTCTTTGTTACTTTTAGCCTTCTTTTAAATTATATTGATTTTTATATTCTTCATATTAAATGTTTAGACTTTTACAGATTTAATATTTTCAAAGATTCCACATGATTCAATTATTTATAATTATTATTTTCTTTTTTGATGCTCAAATGATCTACAAACCAGCCAGTTCAAGGCATTTTAATCTGAGTCTTTTGCCCTTTCAGCACTTCCCTAGACACTTAAATCATTCTTGCTTTCTGAAATAAAAAAGACATTCAGGACCATATTTGTTTTTCCATTACTCAAGACATAGAATCAGCAACTTTCTTCATTCCTTTTAGTGGAAAACTGTATTTGAGGTCAAAATTTTCTCAGTTACTTACAAATGAGATGGTTCTAGACATGCAGTGGTAGTGGGTAGGGTGACAACATTGCAGGTTATTGTACTGGCAGAGATGGAAAATATCTTATTTTTAGTGTTATGAGTATCCATTTATTTTTCATTTTAAATCTTATGTTACCTTGTGCCTTCAAATTTCCTTCCTATATAAAAAATAATTTCCTCTATAACTTGCTTATTTAGATTTTCAGCCCTTCAGTTAAGCTATAATCATATCTCTTTCTTATTAAGTCCATAGTACAGACAATGTTTGTGTCCCTCCAAAATTCATATGAGATCTAATCCCCAATGTGATGGTGTTTGAGGTGGGAGTCTTTGGGAGTTGACTAGATCATGAGAGTGGAGTCCTCATGAGGGATTAGTGCCTTTATAAAAGAGGCCCCCCAAAAATCTTTACAACTTTTCACCTCGTAAAGACACAGCAAGTATTAGATGGCTGTCTATGAACCAGGAAGCAGGCTCTCACCAGAGAGCAAATATGCAAGTGCCTGAATCTTGGACTTCCCAGCCTCCAGAACTATGACAAATAAACTTCTCTTGCTTATAAGCCACCTAGTAAGTGGTATTTTATTACAGCAGCCCGAATGGACTAAGTCAGTCCTTTGGCTCGTTGATCACAATTTTGTAATCACTTATTGACTTATTTCAGATATGTTATTATATTCCTATATTATATTGGCTTTCTAATAGATCTTCATTTCCCAATTTACTATGTACAGTTTTATAGCGACAACAATCCCTGCTTTGCTAATTGTATCAGGCAGAGTTCCAACAGAGAATAGCCATAGTTAAACAGGAAATTAAGGAGAATTTAACAAAGAGACTATTTACACAGATGTGGGCAAAGGCTAAAGGGAACCAACTAGAGATGGTGCAGTATCCTGTGGTAGCAAAAGAAGAAAACTCTTACAACTCCTAGACCAGAAAGGAAAAGGGGGGACCACAATTAGCCAAATCCAGAGCATATAGTAGAGGCCACTGGAAGGAGAGGGAGGAATGGACTTTAACAGAGGACTAGAGCCAGGCCATGACCTTACAGGGAGGGATCCTGAAAATAAATACCCCCAAACACTTCTCCATCTGCCCTCTTGTCTCCTACTGATTCCTGTTATTGGCTAGCTCCAAGGGTAAGATGGGGGTAAGAGAGTCTAATGATGCAGCCCATATAGCTTGGCCTCCTGGAGCAAGAGCTGGGCAGAGAACAAATTTTAGGAATGAAGAAACAGAAAATGTCTACCTCCCTCTCCCTAAAAGCCTCCTCTTTCTAAGCTCCAAATCATTTCTTTAACTGCCAGTTTCACTATTCCATGCAATTTCTAATCTATTATCTTCAAAACAGAATATATTTGCAGAGCTCCACCCAAAACTTTTTTTTCTCTCCTACTAGGTAAATGAAGTCATCATCCAAACATGTGCTCATGCCAGAATGTGCCTGTCATCTTTGACTTATTTCTTCTAATACAGTCATCCTTCAGACAACATGATCTGTATATTACACCTTTAAATTATTTTTAAAATCTACCTCTTTTTAGTCCCGACTGTCACAGTCTTAATTCAGGCACTTAGTATCTTCTTTATGGACTATTATAATAGATTACTAGCTGGACTTTCTACCACTAAATTTGCCCCCATCCATTTTGTCCTTTATATTTCTACTCTCAAATTCTTCTTCTTCTCTTCATCAAGCCATATTGTTTCTTACTAGGACTACTTGTAGATCCTACTCGTTTGACTTTTTAGTCCCACTATTGTTCTGCTCAAGTCAGCCAACATTATACTGTAACCTGGTCATGTCTTTCATCTGATCATTAAATAAAGGTCAAATTCCTTAACCTGGTATTAGTGCTCTTTTGTGATCTACCACAAACTTATCTTTCTAGCCTCATTCTCAGCACTCCTTCACATTAATCTTATGCTCCAACAAAACCAAAGTATTTATAACTCCCCATACACGATATATATAATTTTTACAAGCATTTATTGATTGCCTATAATATGTCAGACACTAAGCTAGGTGCTGTGTATAAAAAGATGGATGAAACTAAGTTCATGCCCTCAATAGTCTCCTTTAATCATAATATTTCTGCTATCTGCAGGACAATTCCCATTTTATCAGCCTGGAAAACTATTAATCCATCTAGATTTAGATTAAACATGGCTTCTTCTGTGAAGTCTTTCCTGTTTAGAGATAGTTACTCCTTCTTTATTGTCCACTAATACCATATGCACATTTTTATTTTAACACTTAATACCCTACTACTTTTATTTACTTCTATGTCTTGCTCTCTGACTAGATTCTGAGTAATATAAGCATATTTTGCAAATCTGTGTATCCCTAGCAACTAGGAGCAATCTCAATAAATGTTAATCAATTAAAGAATGAATGAATGATGAAGTCAGTGAATTAGAGTACAAGAGCTGAGGCGAGAGAAGAGGAAAGCAGAGAAGAGTGAAGAGGAGGGGAAAAACAAGAAAAAGTCCTCTACAACCTCATTTTGAATCTGTTTTGGGGCTATAATATTTTCAGGGTTGAGACAAAAAGCAGGACACTAAGACATTTGTTTTGTCATGTCCAAATATTTTACACTGAGCAATTATCTTTATAGTAGGCTTAATTTCGAAGGCTATATTTTGTGGCTACATTTTAATTAGTCAAAAGTGATTCCACTTGTCAAGAACTGGAAAGCCTACAAAGTGACCTCATTAAAGTCAATGAGAAAGGTCATGTACAGCAATGTTCACATGTGCAGTCTTACCCAGAAGCAGCTCAAGCTATAAATCATATCTACCAACTTTGAATTATAGTAAATATTTCATTCAGTGCTATTATATACAGTATCTGTCTGTGTAAAAGCATTGTTCAGAAAGAAATTTAACTCCTAGAATAAACTGGAATGTGCTTGATTTCCAGGTGAGTTATTTAGACTGTTCCCTTTTACATGAGTTATTTTGTAAATCTCAGTTTGGTTTTGCTATTTCTTTCAATGGAGTATGCCTTTCTTTCCTATTTATTGATTTTTGTTATAATTTTGAGGAACATAAATACAAATTTATATATATTTGCATTTAACCTGAGGTTAAATGTGTTTCCAATATTATTTTATTTATATTTAGGGAATTACTATTATTCAAAATATAGTAACAAGGAAAGGAAGATCATTTGGAGTAGTGGAATAAGCAACGGTGGGGCTTTAGGTGACCTAGGCTCCAGCCCTTAAACCGGTTGGTCTTAGGCTAAGTGACTTTCCTTCTGGACTCCAATTTTCTCTTCTGGAAAATTCTGTGCTCAACTAGATCTGAGATGGCAAACTAGAACATCACAGTTTGAATCCTTTAGGAGATGGGTTTTACAAAAAATGTTTTGGTCTGTGTAGCATTAAAAAATGAAAAACAATTTGTATCTATATTTGGTGATGGATGTTAGATAGACTTAATTGTGGTGATCATTTCACAGTATATACAAATATCAAATCATTATGTTGTATACCTGCAACTAATATAATGTTATATGTCATTTATACATCAATAAAAATTAATTAGAGGGCTTCCCTTGTGGCGCAGTTGTTGAGAGTCCGCCTGCCGATGCAGGAGACACGGGTTCGTGCCCCGGTCTTGGACGATCCCACATGCCGCGGAGCGGCTGGGCCCGTGAGCCATGGCCACTGAGCCTGCGCATCCGGAGCCTGTGCTCCACAACGGGAGAGGCCACAAACAGTGAGAGGCCCGTGTACCGCAAAAAAAAAAAAAAATATATATTAATTAGAAAGATTCAGATAGGCTTTCAATCTCAGATTTGCTAAAGTTCCTCTCCTTCCTTCACTTCTAAACTGATCATGCACAGAGCAGACCCAAAGAAGGACAGCAAAAGCTTTGAGAACTGAACGGCAATATAAACAATGCCCAAGGACCAGACCAAACCTTGCTCTGATCTTTCTAATGTCATATACCAGTCCCAGTTCACATCTGTTATATACTTGCACACATGTGAGAAATAAATTTGTAGGCTTTAGGATGAATGATCATTAAGATCCCCTTCATATTAAATTGTTGTAAATTTTTCAGAGAAATTTAGATATTGATAGTAGGAAGGATATTTAGTCTGTCTCTGGGAATGTCTATCACTACTTGTGTATTGTTTCATTGGCTTCTGAAGGTAGTTTTGCTATGGCCATTGATTTGAGGCCTAGCTGTCTGACACCTTCTGGAATATTAGTCTTTTTTTTTTTCTGTTTCCTGAAAAAAGGACCCTGTAAATCTACATTTACAGGGTGTGGCTTTTATATTCTTGACTATACTCACATGACACACAGTACATGGTCAATATTATTTTGAATGAATAAATCTGCAACAAGATACAAGGTAGAACAAATGTTGCCAATAAGTAGAACTTAATTATGGCATAATTTTGCAGCACCTTAAATGCACAAACAAATATTTATCCAAGTTCTTCAAGTTCAAAGATACAGGATATTTTAAAAGCTAAATTAAAAAAAAATATTAAAAGGGTCAATCCAATTGGAAACCAAAGGAAAGAGAAAATTCTGATAAATCAATTTAGATCACTGTACAATTATGTATTTCCAAATTCCTTGAAGAAATAACTTCTCTGAATTTTAACAACATTATTCTTTCTGCTTCATTTTTGGAGTGGGGGTAAGTTAAATAAATTGTCTTATGGGAGCATTAGTATCTTCTATAAGACAGCGATTGAAAGCTGACTTTTACTTTGTCTGACATCTTTCATATATTGGCCAATCAGTAATTATTTGTAGAGTTCAGTTTCAAGGATTTTTGTTAATCTGTGAATTTTCCATTTTCTTTTTAATTAAAATTTATAAAGTGCTTTTTTTTCTGCAGAAGCTTGGAGTTGAATTTAAAACCAAATATAATAGGATTAATTAGCTATTAATTAGCTATTAATTAATTAAACAAGAGGAAACTCTTGTTTCCTTATATTTTTACTCTTTAAAATAAAGAATAAAAATGTTTTGAACTTTAACTTAGAATCTTGAATGATCATGTGTGCAGGCAAAACAAATGGGACATAATATGGGTTTTATTGGAATAGTCACTTGAGTAATGGTATGTACTAAAATGGACATTATCTATTTCTATAAACCAGTGTATGGTGAAAAAAAGTCCAGGCTTATTATATAGTTTTACTTTCACGGATACTAAAGAAAACTTTTATTAATCTCAGATGATCATCAAAAACCAGTAAGCACACAGGTTTGATGATGTGGTCATTTTCAGAAATTACCTAAGAAAAATGCACGTAGTTATATTTTGAAAATCAGAATATGATTACCATTATTTTGATTATCTGAAATTTCACTATGCCTGCCGATGTGTGCCTTTTCCATTTTGAGATCTCCAGCTTAAAATAAATTGCATCCTGCCTGTAGTCCCATCAGATCATTGAGGATATACTGTATAAACAATTATTTAGAAAAGTATTTTCCTTTTGTTAAAATTGATAACTTGATAGTTAAAATTGACTGCTAACTTTGGAAAAAAATTATCAGAACTTTCTTCTTTCTCTGTCCAGGTTGTTGACTGTGATTTATCTTAAGATAAAAAATTCTTATTTTGTTTGTATTCAGGTTGCAATAAAGTGAGGTCTGATCTCTCATTCAAAAGGGAGACTAGAAAGCAGAATGAGAAGTGGAGTTGATGCAAGTTTTCCCTTCTTCAACTTTAGGTACTGATGATTTTTACTAATGAATTGCTGATGGCAAAGATAATTAGATTCCATTCACAAAATACTAATTTGGGAAAAAATGGGCAGGCTTTGATGTTTGTGGTTGTTTCATGTTGTTGTTTGTGGAGTTAACCTACAAAATAACTTTAGCACTTAAAACTAAGATATATGACACTGGTTCTAGCCACAATGCCTACTATATTACAGTGGTTACATCTAAAAACTAGACAAAAAAAAAAAAAAAAAAAAAACCAAAACCCCAAAACCCCTCCCAACTCTCTGAGAACTCTAAAAAGGCCAATATGGAGAAAGTGGGGTTTTTTTTTTCTTCCTTTATCTACCAGCTTTAGCTTCAGAGCAGGCCAAATCAGTAACTGAATAGTAGGCAGGTTTGCAAATACTCCAAGAGAAAGCCTGTATTTTAGAGCCAGAAAAATATCCATTTTCATTTATTTTCTTTTTTCTCTCATTCATGCCTTAAACCAGTCCCATCTGAGTCACAGCGACTAATGTATGATCACCTAAGACCAGGAGAAAAAGACAACTCTTTGAATAGAGGAACTGGTCAAAATGTTCCCGGTTATGCAGACAGTAGGGGGAAAATCCTCATAAACTGCGTATCTCTTTTCCCTTGTCACTTCACCCTAAGTGCAGCCCAAGTGGCATGGACCTGTACTGCATCGTGAGAAGCTAAAATTTTGAGAGAATTCCATCTTTCTGGCCAGAAGAATGGGAAAATTGATCCCTTATAGCTGAAGGGTGTGGGGGGGAAGTCTCTGAGAGGAAAGAGAAGGGGAATCACTGTTTCTGAGTATGAACCAACTAAAGGTCAGGGCTGACCCCCGAGCTTTGTATGCATGCAATACACTCAAAAAAGATAGCAGAGCATTTGAAAAGTAAGCTACCATATAAAAGTTGTCCAAGGTCCAGACCAAACCCTGAGTGGCATATGCAAGGAGCACACTGGAACAATATTCAAAAGGTTTTGAAAAATGAATTAGCTTTGGAACCACCTTCCTGGTTTTGGAAGGCAAGGAAGAACTGGAGTCTGAACCTTACCAGGTTGATGCCTATGAAAACAAGAACAGTGACAACAAATCAGCATTCTCCAAAGGATTTTAAAAGGAATAAGACCTTCATCATAATATTCAAAATGTCCAGAATACAATGCAAAATTACTCAACATACCAAGAAACATGAAAATCTAACAAAAATCTCAAAAGGAAAGGCAGTCAACAGATGCCAGCTCTGAGATAATATAGAAGTAAGAATTCTCAAAGACCTTAAGGCATTTGTTATTAGTATGTGTAATTAACTAAAAGTGAATATTCTTAAAACAAATGGAAAGTGATTATATTCTCAGCCAAGAGGAAATAAACTATATAAACAAAAACAAATAGAAATTTTGACTTTCAAAATATAGTATTTGAAGTAAAAAATGTCCTGAATATACTCAATAACAGAATGGAGATGAAAAAGGAAAGAGTCAGTGGACTTGAAATTAGATCAATAGAAATATTCTAAACTGAAGAACAGAGAGGAAAACAAACAATGAAAAATTGAACAGAACATCAGGGATTTTTAGAATGACATCAAAGCATCTATTACTCATGCCACTGGAGTCCGTGAAAGAGAGGAGAATGAGATTAGTGCAGAAAACTATTCAAAATACCAATGATGAAAACTTCCAAGATTTAGTAAAATATGTAAATTGTATTTGTAAAGTTCTGCGAACTATAACTAGATAAACTTAGAGAAAATCATGTTCAGACACATCATAAACTGAATTCCAAAGGTAAAGAAAAAAATTTATTTCCTACATATAAGGAAACAACAATTAGAATAATTGCAGATTTCTCATCAGAAACCATAGAGGCTATAAGACACTGGAATATCTTTGAAACGCTAAAAGAAAAAAACTGTCAATTCAGAATTGTATAACCAGTGATAATAAACTTCAGGAATGAAAGGCAAAATAAAAGCATTTTCAGATGAAGAAAAACTAAGAGAATTCAAGACTGGTAAACCTACTGTAAAAGAGTACAAAGGGTCTTTTTTCAGGTTGAAGGAAATAATTCCAGAAGTAAGCTTAGAGCGTGAGTATTAAAGGAAGAGTAACAGGCATGGTAAATATCTGGGTAAGTAAAACAAATGATCTTTCTCCTCTTAGGGCTTTTATGATATGTATGACTTGAATGAAAAATTGTAAATTTTCTGGGAAACACTTTAATGTACATAGATATACATGACAACTGTACCATAAAGGGGAGAGATTAAATGGACCTATATGGTTACAAGACACTATACATACTCTAAGTAGACGTGAGAATGCATATTAAAATGTATAGTGAAACTCCTAAAAAAATAGAGATAACACATAAAAGCCAATAGATAAAATGAAATATTAATATATATCCAAATAATAAAAGAGAACACTAATTAATGAATTAATTAATCAAGACACTGTGGTTTTAGTGAAAGATTAAATACACAGATCAATACCACAAAATATAAAGTCCAGAAATAGACATATATGTATATGGTCTGTTGATTTTTGCCAAAGCTACAAAAACAATTCAATGGAGAAAGGATAGTCTGTTCATCCAAATGCAAAAAAAAAAAAAAAATTCATGATGTTTACTTTACCCTTTATACAAAAATTAACTCAAATTGGCTCACAGACCAAAACATAAATAGTAAAATTATAAAACTTTTAGACGAAAACAAGGAAGGAAATCTTTGTGACCTTGAGTTAGGCAAAATATCTTAAGTATGACATTAGGAGCATGACCCACTAAAGAAAATATTGATGAATTGGACTTAAATTTAAAATTTGATTGTGTGAAAGATGCTATAAAGACAAGCTAAGAATAGGAAGAAAATATTTTCAAATCACATATTGACAAAGGACTTTTACCCAAATATATGAAGAACTCTGAAAATTTGGTTATAAGAAAACACACAACCCAATGGAAAGAAAAATGGACAAATTACCTGAACTGACACTTCACATCAATAACAAACAAACAAATATGACAAAAAGCACGCAAAAAGATGCATGTATAGGGTATGTATAGTTTAATAAACCCTCAGGGTCCTGTAATTTTATGTAAAGTTTTCTTCCCTTGAATATATAAGACTACAATTTACCAAAAAATATGATAAGACTTGAAAAAAATGGGTGATCTGGCAGTGGCAAGTTACATCATGGAAAGTATGATCCAAGATGTAATGAAGAGTGGTAAATTTTTTTTCTTTTCTGCCCAGCATACTTCATCAGTCCCTTCTTCTTGAAACAACTTTCATCTCCTCTTTCTTTTGGGAAATAGTAGTTACCTCATTCAGGTCAATCACATAACATACTCCCTTGGGTTCATTGATTGTTCTGTGATTAGTTCTGTAAATTATATACAGATCCATGTGCAAAGTTCTCTTTTGCCACTGGGTTTACAATGCTGGGTTGATGTTCACCTGAAATCTATCAGTAAACAGTGTTCCAAGCTACATGGCACAAGCCTATCTGCAGTAAGAGAGAATGAGACAAACTAAAAGAAAGAAAAGATCTGGATGTATGAGTGAGGGCAAGGAGGGAGGGAGCTGATGACATCATTTGACATAAACCAATAATTCCCCTCTTAAACTTATGATTGATTGGGTCAGGTCCTTGTAACTTTGAAGGAAACAAATATGGCAAGAGCAGACTTAAAATTAACATTACAAGCCACAAAATGGCAAAATTTATATCCCTCAAAACCGATCACATCATAGAGGGAAGACAACCTTGAGAAATTGTCAAAATATAGCATATAGAGACAAAGGAAACAATGAAAAGTTGGTAAGTGTAGAAAAAAATATGAGTGAAATAACCCAAGACACAGAGGTATTTCTAAAGATGAAATAAGAATATCTGGAATTGGAGAAAAATAAATGTTACAAATTTTTTTAGAGTGAGTTTCATAAAAAGACAGAAGGTAATTCTTCCAGTGCCCAAGGGAAGCCAGAAGTACTCTCAGGAGTTGGTGAATAAATACCTTTCAACCTGTAAGTGAGATAACCCTGAGGTGTGTTTTTTGAACTTTTCTGAGAGTTTACCTGTGGAAACAAGCATCAGTTGCTCACTGTGATAGCTGGTTTACTAAACTAAAGCACTTCTACTGCCTTTCCTTTCCACAACCATTCCCCTACTGTTGTCTCTGGTACCTCCCAGATAATCTACTTACACTCAAATCCTTATATCAAGGTTTAGCTTTAAGGGGAAGCTGCAAAGTAAAACAGCTAATGCTTCTGCTTCTTATTTTACTAATAAAATAGAATCAGAAAGGTGTTCCACATACTCCCTCCTTCACATTTACCATCCTATCTGCAGAAGACCTCTGTATGGTTCTCTATGTGATACACTGAAAACTAAAAGTGGAGTGCCACTCACAGTGCAGTCAGTGATCAATTCTCAGACCTTATATTGTTTGACATATTAGAAGCCTTTAATATGTTTGGTAACTCTCTCCTTTAGCAAAAAACTTCCTTCATTTAGCTTCCCAGATATCACACTCCATGGGTTTTCTTTCTACCTAACTAGCTGCTACTTAACAGTTTCCTTTGCTGGTCCTTCTTGTTATACTTTAAACACTGGAACATTCCAGAACCCAGTTGTTTGTCATCTTATATTCTCTGTCTACACTCTGTCACTTGATCATCTCAAACAGATTCATCACTTTAATCTTCATCTATATAATTAGACATTCAGCCCACACTACTAACTAATTTTACACTAATTTATCCAATTATTTTCTGGACATCAACTTCTCAGTGTTAAATATAAAATGAACACCAAATCTACCCCTCCAATGAGTTCCTTATGCAGTGTTCCACACCTTGGAAAATGGTATCCCCATTATTCCAGTTCCTCAGGCCAATCCTGGTGTGGTTCTTGACTTTTACTTTCTTTCACATTGTCCTTCAGCAAATTATGTTAATTCTGCCTTTAAAATATATTCAAAATACAGTTGTTTGTAGATATCTTACCCATGGTTAAATTGTTTGCTAGTCTACAAAATGTATATTGTATTTGTGCTCCTTTTTGAGATGTTCTACAAATAGTATTGACTACACTATTTGCATCATCAAATCTTCAATAAAACTGGTCTATTTTTGGAAAGGTGCCTGTTTGAATATCGTCAAAAAGGAAAGCGTAACAAAATTTCAAATCTTCAAAATGTCATTTAAACTCCTGGGGAGAGACTGTAAATATAAACTCCAATTTCTCACTTTGCACTTAAAATTATTACACTAGTGGAAATCTAACTTTCTCATAGGTTGAGTAACAAAATCAAGAGACTGCTAACAAGGCTTATCTCTAAATTGGGAGTGGAAGTTAAGAGGGGATCCTTTCTTTATATATATATTTTTTATGCTTAAATTGCTAATTATATACATGTGTTATTTCATAAATAAAGACTGAATAAAACTGTTTAAACAATCTTTGTAAAACAGTGCTATTCAGGAAGAGATTTGCACTAAAAGATATAAATAATTATAACAAAGAAATTTAATTAAATAGTGTTGTTCTAGTGGAATAATTTATGTAAAGGCCAATGGAAAAAAATAGAAATAACAAGAAAAAGCCTTAGTAGTTAAAATAATTTAGAACATGACAAATGTATAGTATATTGATTAAGAGCACAGATTCTAAAGTTCAAATACTTGGGTCCAAGTTCTGGATATGCTCCTTATTATCTGTGTGACCTTAAGCAAGTTACTAAAGCTATCTATGTAACAGTTTCTTCATCAGTAAGAGAGGAATAATAATAGTACTTAACTCATAGGATAATTGGGAGGTGTAAATGAATTAATATATAGGTATAAGTCTTAGAACAGTGAGTATCAAATAACAAGCATTATATTGGGGTGGCCAAAAAGTTCATTCGGGTTTTTGGTACGCTGTTATGCGCAAACCAGAACCAACTTTTTGGCCAACCCAATATAAGAGTTAGCTATTATTAACAGAAATCAGAGGCACATATATAAATTATATATATATATATATATATATATATATATATATATAACTACTTAGTAAAATTTGTTTCTCATGAATGTATGTGTGACCAATTTTGAAATTATATCTAAAAAAGGATAGAGCAAGTAGGTAATATATATATAAAGCTATTTTACTGTAGCTACTTAAGATTTTAATACTTGAAGAAGTAAGGGAAAGTGTTTACAGGAAATCTGTGTAAAGATTTTGCAAGTGAAGTTGTAAATCTAATGAATGATATAGCAATAAATAATACTGGCATGTTAGCTTTTGAATAAAAAAATACTTATATCATGACCGCTTATTACAAAATGAAATGTATTCCAGATGAATGAAGGAGGTTTTATGTATGTTTTTAAAACACTGGAAAAACATAGAGGAGAATAACTATATTAACTCTGTACTGAGAAATGTTCTATATGCATACAACCAGTACAAGAAATCAAAACTAAATATAGGGGAGACCTTCAGGATGGCGGAGGAGTAAGACATGGAGATCACCTTCCTCCCCACAAAAAAATCAGAAATACACCTACATGTGGAACTCCTCCTACAGAACACCTACTGAACGCTGGCAAAAGACCTCAGACTTCCTAAAAGTCAAGAAACTTCCCACATACCTAGGTAGGGCAAAAGAAAAAAGAAAAAACAGAGACAAAAGAAGAGGGACAGGATCTGCACCTCTGGGAGGGAGCTGTGAAGGAGGAGGAGTTTCCAGGCACTGGGAAACCCCTTCACTGGAGGAGACTGGGGGTGGCGGGTGGGAAGCTTCAGAGCCATGGAGGAGAGCGCAGCAATAGGGGTGCAGAGGGCAAAGCGCAGAGATTCCTGCACCGAGGACTGGATGCTGACCAGTATTCACCAGCCTGAGAAACTTGTCTGCTCACCCGCCTGGGCGGGCTTGGGCTGGGAGCTGAGGCTCGGGCTTTGGAGGTCGGATCCCAGGGGGAGGACTGGGGTTGGCTGCGTGAACACAGCCTGAAGGGGGCTAGTGCACCACAGCTAGCCGGGAGGGAGTCCGGGAAAGACTCTGGACCTGCCTAAGAGGCAAGAGACCACTGTTTCCGGATGCGCGAGGAGAGGGGATTCAGAAAACCGCCTAAACGAGCTCCAGAGACAGGCACGAACTGCAGCTATCAGCGCAGACAGCAGAGACAGGCATGAAACGCTTAGGCTGCTACTGAAGCCTGTGTGCAAGCACAGGTCACCTTCCACACCTCCCCTCCCAGGAGCCGGTGTAGCCTGCCACTGCCAGGGTCCCGTGATCCAGGGACAACCTCCCCTGGAGAACACACGGCAGTTCTCAGGCTGTTGCAACATCATGTTGGCCTCTGCTGCTTCAGGCTCACCCCGCATTCTGTACCCCTCCCTCCCCCTCTCCCCTGGCCTGAGTGAGCCAGAGCCACCGAATGAGCTGCTACTTTAACCCCGTCCTGTCTGAGCAAAGAACAGAAGCCCTCAGGGGACCTACACACAGAGTTAGCAGAAGGAAAGAAATCATAAAGATCAGATCAGAAATAAATGAAAAAGGAATGATAGCAAAGATCAATAAAACTAAAAGCTGGTTCTTTGAGAAGATAAACAAAATTGATAAACCATTACCCAGACTTATCAAGAAAAAGAGGGAGAAGACTCAAATTAACAGAATTAGAAATGAGAAAGGAAAAGTAACAACAGACACTGCAGAAATACAAAGGACCATGAGAGATTACCAGAAGCAACTATATGCCAATAAAATGGACAACCTGGAAGAAATGGACAAATTCTTAGAAAAGCACAACCTTCTGAGACTGAACCAGGAAGAAATAGAAAATATAAGCAGACCAATCACAAGCACTGAAATTGAAACTGTGATTAAAAATCTTCCAACAAACAAAAGCCCAGGACCAGATGGCTTCACAAGAGAATTCTATCAAACATTGAGAGGAGACCTAACACCTATCCTTCTCAAACTCTTCCAAAATACAGCAGACGGAGGAACACTCCCAAACTCATTCCACGAGGCCACCATCACCCTGATACGTAAACCAGACAAAGATTTCACAAAGAAAGAAAGCTACAGGCCAGTATCACTGATGAACATAGATGCAAAAATCCTCAACAAAATACTAGCAAACAGAATCCAACAGCACATTAAAAGGTCATACACCATGATCAAGTGGGGTTTACTGCAAAAATGCAAGGATTCTTCAATATATACAAATCAATCAATGTGATAAACCATATTAAGAAATTGAAAGAGAAAAACGATATGATCACCTCAATAGATGCAGAAAAAGCTTTCAACAAAATTCAACACCCATTTATGATAAAAACCCTCCAGAAAATAGGCATAGAGGGAACTTACCTCAACATAATGCAGGCCATATATTACAAACCCACAGCGAACATCATTCTCAGAGGTGAAAAACTGAAACCATTTTGCCTAAGATTAGGAACAAGACAAGGTTGCCCACTTTCACCACTATTGTTCAACAGAGTTTTGGAATTTTTAGCCACAGCAATCAGAGAAGCAAAAGAAATAAAAGGAATCCAAATCAGAAAAGAAGAAGTAAAACTGTCACTGTTTATACATAGAGAACCCTAAAGATGCTACCAGAAAACTACTAGAGCTAACCAATGAATTTGGTAAAGTAGCAGAATACAAAATTAAGGCACAGAAATCTCTTGCATTCCTATACACTAATGATGAAAAATCTAAAAGAGAAATTAAGGAAACACTCCCATTTACCATTGCAACACAAAGAAAAACATACCTAGGAAAAAATCTACCTAAGGAGACAAAAGACCTGTATGCACAAAACTATTAAGACACTGATGAAAGAAATTAAAAATGATACAAACATTTTGTTTATGTTGTCCTTTACTGTGCAAAAGCTTTTAAGTTTCTTTAGGAACTTTGTTTATTTATGTTTTTACTTCCATTTCTCTAGGAGGTGGGTCAAAAAGAATCTTGCTGTGATTTATGTCATAGAGTGTTCTGCCTATGTTTTCCTCTAAGAGTTTTATAATGTCTGGCCTCACATTTAGGTCTTTAATCCATTTTGAGTTTATTTTTGTGTATGGTGTAAGGGAGTGTTCTAATTTCATTCTTTTACATGTAGCTGTCCAGTTTTCCCAGCACCACTTATTTAAGAGGCTCTTTTCTCCACTGTATATTCTTGCCTCCCTTATCAAAGATAAGGTGCCCATATGTTTTTGGGTTTATCTCTGGGCTTTCTATCCTGTTCCATTGATCTATATTTCTGTTTTTGTGCCAGTACCATACTGTCTTGATGACTGTAGCTTTGTAGTATAGTCTGAAGTCACGGAGCCTGATTCCTCCAGCTCCTTTTCTTTCCTCAAGACTGCTTTGGCTATTCAGGGTCTTTTGTG
>NC_041234.1:88097523-88098471 GCF_002837175.3 Physeter macrocephalus | reverse complement strand
TAGTTTTCTGCATAGAGGTCCTTTGTCTCCTTAGGTAGGTTTATTCCTAGGTAGTTTATTCTTTTTGTTGTAGTGGTAAATGGGAGTGTTTCCTTAACAAAAAGCCAACCCTCAGAATGGGAGAAAACATTTGCAAATGAAGCAGTTGACAGAGGATTAATCTCCAAAATTTACAAGCAGCTCATGCAGTTCAATATTAAAAAACCAAACAACCTGATCCAAAAATGGGCAGACGAGGGGCTTTCCTGGTGGCACAGTGGTTAACAATCCATCTGCCAATGCAGGAGACATGGGTTCAAGCCCTGCTCTGGTAAGATCCAACATGCTGTGGAGCAACTAACCCCATGTGCCACAACTACTGAGCCCGTGTGCCAGAACTACTGAAGCCAGTGCACCTAGAGCCCATACTCTGCAACAAGGGAAGCCTTCCTAATGAGAAGTCTGTACACAGAAACGAAGAGTAGCCCCCACTCGCCGCAACTAGAGAAAGCCCGCGTGCAGCAACAAAGACCCAATGATGCCAAAAATAAATAAATAAATAAATTTATTTTTAAAAAACACAAAAACAAAAAGCAAAAATGGGCAGAATACCTAAATAGACACTTCTCCAAAGAAGATATACAGATTACCAACGAACACATGAAAGGATGCTCAACTTCACTAGTCATTAGAGAAATGCAAAAACAAAAACAAAAACCAAAAATGGGCAGAATACCTAAATAGACACTTCTCCAAAGAAGATATACAGATTACCAACGAACACATGAAAGGATGCTCAACTTCACTAATCATTAGAGAAATGCAAATCAAAACTACAATGAGGTATCACCTCACACTTGTCAGAATGGCCATCATTAAAAAACCTGTAAACAATAAATGCTGGATAAGGTCTGGAGAAAAGGGAACCCTCTTGCACTGTTGGTGGGAATGTAAATTGATACAGCCACT
>NC_041234.1:88067363-88097350 GCF_002837175.3 Physeter macrocephalus | reverse complement strand
CATATGACCCAGCAATCCCATTACTGGGCATATACCCTGAGAAAACCATAATTCAAAAATGGTCATGTACCACAATGTTCATTGTAGCTCTATTTACAATAGCCAGGACATGGAAGCAACCTAAGTGTCCATCGACAGATGAATGGTTAAAGAAGAGGTGGCACACATATACAATGGAATATTACTCAGCCATAAAAGAAACGAAATTGAGTTATTTGTAGTGAGGTGGATGGACCTAGAATCTGTCATACGGAGTGAAGTAAGTCAGAAAGAGAAAAACAAATACTGTATGCTAACACACATATATGAAATCTAAAAAAATAAAATAAAACATGGTCATGAAGAACATAGGGGCAGGACAGGAATAAAGATGCAGAGGTAGAGAATGGAGTTGAGGACATGGGGAGGGGGAAGGGTAAGCTGGGACGAAGTGAGAGAGTGGCATGGACGTATATACACTACCAATTGTAAAATAGATAGCTAATCGGAAGCAGCCACATAGCACAGGGAGATCAGCTCAGTGCTTTGTTCCCACCTAGAGGGGTGGGATAGGGTGGATGGGAGGGAGACTCAAGAGGGAGGAGATATGGGGATATATGTATATGTATAGCTGATTCACTTTGTTATAAAGCAGAACCTAACACACTATTGTAAAGCAATTATACTCCAATAAAGATGTTAAAAAATATATATTTAGGTATTCATAAAAATATTGTATAAAGATATCATAATTATAAAAGGCACTGTACAAATTGGGTTAAACATTTTTATCAAAATATGTTAGAAAAAGAATTAACATTTAGGCAGCATATAAAGGTTCCTACAAAACAATAATGGGATTCCTATCATCCCCAAATAAATGAAAGTTGGTGTGGCTAAAATATGTCTGACAAATATATTTAAGGTGAAAAGCATTACAAGAATAGGTGACTTCATGATAATAAGCGATTCAATTCACTCGAAAGATATAACAGCATTACACTTGTATGCTGTTAATGATAAAATCTCAAAATGTGTCAAGCAAAAATTGACAGAAATTCAGAGAAGTAAAACACTCAACAACTATAATAGGAGATTTTATCATACCTCTCTTAGTAATTAATAATACAAGGAGATAAAAATTTGAAAAAAACTTGAAAATTTGAAAGAAATAACAAGTTGACTTAATTAACTCACAGGACTATTTAGTGAAACATCTGTGGAGTGAACATTCTTTCAAATATACACATAGTCTTTATGAAAATTGAACATTACCAGCATCAGAGAGCAAGTCTTAACAAATGTCAAAAATACCAAAAACAATAGAGTGTATCTATAACAAAAAATTAGGCCAGAAATCAATAACCAATGTGTATATATGTAAGTTAAGAAATACACTTCTAAATAATCAATTGGTTAAGGATGAAATAAAAACGAAAGTTAGAAAATAGTTTGGACTGACCAAAATAAATTCTACATATCAAAACTTGAGATATACAGCTTAAGCACTACATATAGATAAATATACAAATATAAGAGAGGCTAAAAATTCATTATCTAAGGATACAATTTAAGAAGTTAGAAAGAATATGGATACTTCTTCTCCGCCACTTCTCTTGGCCTGTGGTTATCTCTGCCCTTCAGTCCTCTTTTGAGGAAAGTTATATATGTATGGGTATCATGGATCTCTTATAAAAATGTACTTCTTATTATGGGATAGCTTCAAAAGTTTGAAAACTACTGGTCTAGTTGCTGAGTTGGAAAGTGGCATGGCAAACTAAGTACCTAGACCAGCCTTTCTGCTGAAAACAAGCTAAAATGATGGTTAAAATGCATCGATGCTCTGGCACAAAATTAAAGAATATTTAGACTGAACAGTAATTGGAAACCCAGTGAGTTCATTTTAAGAAGATGTTTTTGGCAGGAATCAAGATGGCGGAGAAGGACGTGGAGTTCACCTCCTCCCACAAACACATCAAAAATACATCTACATGTAGAGCAATTATCACAGAAATCTGGAGACTAGCAGAAGAATTCTCATATTGTACAAACAAAGCTGCAAGAAAGATCTCCATGTAAACGGGTAGAACAGAAAGGAAAAAAAAAAAAGACATTGGGTTGGGATCTGTAACCCTGGGAGGGATCTGTAAGGAAGAGGTCTGCATGGGTGGACCTTCGCCCTGGGGATAGAGAGGTTTGAGACACAATGTGGGCATCCCAGTCCTGGTGTCCTGTGCAGAGCAAACAAGCCCTCTTGCTTGCTGGGAAATCTGCTGAGACAGACAGCAAGGCTGGAGAAGCCTACACTATTTGTGAGGAGTGTGCACGTGCTGGCTTGCCAACAACAAGGGCGGAGAGAGCCATGCACTGGCGGCTGCCACTTCACCACACTTTCCAACCAAAGAGGCAAACACCCCAGTCCTGCTCATTCCACAACAGAGCCCGGCACAAGATCTGGGCAAAGACTCCATCTAGCTATGCAGAAAAAGAACAGGGTATCTGAGGCATGATCTGGGTGGAGCTGTGGAAGCCATTGTCAGTGCATGCATGAGGTGGTGCCACAGGAGCCTGCAGATGCTAAGGGCTGAATTTCAGGCAGACAGGCCCTAGGAGAGGATTCAATCTCGCTATGGAAAGACGGCCTGAAGTGTCTGGGGCATGGTCCCGGTGGAGCAGCGATGGCCATTGTCAGCGTGTTCAGGAATATGCAGCAGTTCATTTCACCCCAGCTCTGCCCACTCCACACTGTAGCTGAGCACTAGATCTGGGGCAGAGCGGTCCTGGGAGAAGACTGCCACAGAGGCAGCAAGCAGCACAGCCACCTCAATTCCTACAGCCAAGACATCCCAACCCCAAGCCCCAGCTTACTTCACACCACAGCTGTGTACTAGATCTGGGACAAACACAACAGAGAAAGGGATGCAACTTTGGGCTGCTACTGAATGGAACTGCAGATGCCTTCAGAGGTGCTGCATAGGTCCTCTGTGACAACACAGGCTTACTTGCTTCACAAATCACCTATTTTGGGGCAGGGCAAGCACCCAAGGGCAATGGAGCCTGACTGAACCTAACGCTCAGGGCTTCTACTCCAACAACTAGGGAACAGGCCCTATCCCTGACAAGGCAGGGATAGCCACAGAGCAAAGAGGAAGCCCCACCCAACATCCACTGCAGGCCCTAGACACCACAACACCAATCACAGCCCCTATCAATGGGATAATGGCCAGCACACCCTGAGGAAAGGTGTGGCTGACAGCAATACCAAAACCAGCCCTTGCACCAAAAACACTGTACACTCACAGTCTACACAGGGATGCGCCCACATAAAAACACCCCTTCGAGACCACAGTAGATAACTGTTTCTCCTAAAATGAAAAGACAGAGGATCTACTTCCAATTAAAAGAACAAGATAAATCCCTTAAAGAACAAATAATGAAACAGACCTCACCAATCTACTAGAACCCGAGTTGAAAAACAAAATCAGCAAACCTCTAACCATGTTTATCAAGAGCAATTTTCCAAATAAATAAAACTAAAAGTTTAAAAATAAAGTTAGAAAAAGATCAATATATCTGAATTAAACAAAAGCAGTTAACAAAAATAAGAACAGAAATTAATGATATAAGAAAACTAACAAAGAGATCAACAAAGCCAAATTTTTAAATATAGCAATAACATTTAGAAACTTCTGGCAGTCTAATGGAGAAAAAAAAGGGAGTACAGAGACACACACAAAAAACTTAGTAATTACATTAGTAATTACATAATGGACTGAAGTATAGGTAGAGAGTTCACAATTACCAAGTGGTTATACAATTAAAATGAAAGGCAAATACAGTCCACCTAACGGGAGAAGATGATGCAGTATATGTAACTAAAAAAGATTCATTATCCATGACATATAAAGTATCAATATTTCTACAAATCTATAAAATAAATATAAACAATCTAATAGAGATAAAAGGTCAAAAGACTTGAACAGGCATTTCAGGAATAGGGAAAAGAAATGGAAAATAAAGTTCTATGAATAGATGCATACACTTATTAAATAACCTGGAAAGTGTATATTGAAATCATACCATTTCAAACCCACCATATAGGCAAATATGAAAAATCTGACATTACTATCGAGTTGTGATGATGTAGAATTTCTAGAACTCCAATGCAGTGCTTGTGGGAGTATAAATTATTAGAACCATTTTGGAAAAAAATGATATTTAACATTATCTAGTAAAGTTGATGATGCACATATCTTTTTATGTAACAATTCCATTTGTAGATATAGATCTTAGAGATGCTCTCACATATAAAGACAATGTGGCATGCAGAAGAACGTGTATAGCAGTGATGTTAGAAACAAAACACTGGAGACATCCAAATTTACATCAAGATCAACACTGATAAATAAATTCAAATGTATTCATACAATGGAAAACAACATAGCAGTGAAATTGAAAGACCTACAGATGTATGTCTCAATGTGGGTGAATCTCATAAAGTTGAATGAACAAAGTGAGTTGCAGAAGAATACATATAGTCTGATCCTATTTCTACAATTTACATACATGAAAAAGAGTATAATGTTTTGGGATACCTATTCACATGGAAAAATAAAAATAAAGAAAAATAAAAGCAATTACGAATAATATTTAGAACAGCCATTACCTCTGAGAGGAAAGGAGAGAGAGGAGTATGATCAAAGGGTACACAAAGGGATTCAAAGGTACTCATAATTTGGTATATTGTATGCTCTGTGTGGGGTATAGAGTGCTCTTTTTAGAATTTTTTTCATAAATTATAAGTAAAATATTTCACACTAAAATACAAATAAAGCATTATAAAATATATTATCTGAAATTGTCCAGAGTTCACTTCAAATTTCTTAATGTTTCGTAGATGTTGTTTACTAGCAAGTCCATATTAAAGGAATACCGGAAAATTAAGAGATTATTGTATGAGGTGATTCTAAAGTGACCTTGATTTCACCCTCCTTCAGCTAATATGTTCATCTGTTAGGCTTGTTCAATAAGATATGTCTGTAATTACCATGCATGAGTTGTTGCTTCCAAGTGGAAAAGGAAGATGACACTGGCTACACTGTGTTCTATACAAGTAGCCATCTACATGCTTTTTCCTTTTCATTCTGACCTAAAATGGAAATTTTGAGATAAATTTTGTGATTAAGGATAAAATGTTATTGTCACAAAGTCACTGAGCCAGAACTAAGGATCCAACCATAGAGATGCTAAGTAAAAGCTATATTTATTTGATATGCTCATGTTTTCTCTGTATATTTCAAGGCATTTCTAAATAACTTCATTAATAATTACCACCGATTATTAAGAACCACTTACTTTTTCCCAGTGAGCTGAAATCAAGTTTAAAAACGTAATCATGCAAGAAAAAAAATCCCCTAGAAGCTGTTCCTCAAAATTAACTTTGGTGATTCTGAGATCCTTTGGGATACTAAATTGCAACAATAAGCTCTAAAAGCATGCCTCTAAATTCCCCCACTAATATACCTGAGATTAAATCAAGTGAATCATGCTTTCCCTGATAGTTACATTATTTTAGTAAGGTTAATCTTTAAGTAGAGAAGAATTAGTGATTTTTGTTGCTTCTATCATTTCTGTGAAATAATCATTTTTAGAGCTTGAAGATGGGCCTTGCCATTTACAAAATCCTATCTGATTTAATACAATGATATTTCTAATATTGCTATTTCTGATATTGATTTCTACACAGAGTAAAATAAAGTGGCTTTCTTCTGAAAAACTCCAAATATCAAATAAAGAAGTCCAATTTCCAGTTTGTTATAAATTTGAAACTAATTTATCAGGAAACAAGAAGTCAGATTGTAATGTAGTGAGGTAAAGAAAAGAAATTACTAATATGAGCAAATTAGATAAAGAAGGTATTCATATACTTCAAGAGTCTTGCCATCTTCTAATCAGGCTATGGAAGAATTTTATATATCTTCTGGGCAGTGCTTTCTCCCTGATATCCATAATTTTGTCTCCCACCCCATCTGAATCTTATTATTTCATTCAGCATGTGTAGGGACATAAACATCATGTATATCTTACAGCTTGTCAATGTATCGTGTTGACATTAAAAATCAATCTTTGGTGATAGAGATTAGAATAGTTATTTGTCTGCATGGTGGTAGAGGGTAGCAGGGCAAAGGAACTGACTGGAAATATTTGTGAGGGACCTTTTTGGGTGTAATGGAAATGTTCTTCATTTGGTCTGAGAGTAAGGCATATATATTTGTAAATATTAATTGATCTGTACACTTAAGATTTGTATATTTCACTCTACATAAATTTACCCTCAGCAATGTATTAGCAAAAATATATATATAAATTAGAGTATCTTGATCCATGGTTTCCCTTCAGATTTAGAATATAATCCAAATATCTTATGGCTTGTGAAGTTCTACGTAATCTCGTTATCATGTGTCTGTCCATCTTCCTTTCCTGACACTCTTGTTTTGCTTACTTTTTTTTTGGCCCTGTGGTTCTTGCTGTTCTTTAAAGCTATACAAGCCAGCAGTGCCTCCTGATAGTGCCGGGTGGGGCAGAGCCCACGGCCACCACTCCCCGCGGTCCCTCCAAAGGGGGACTCGTACTCCGAGGAAGGGAAGGAGGGGATGGAGCCGGGGCAGAAGGAGGAGGAAGGTGGACCCCCGGATCCAGGGAGAACTGAAGACATTCAATCAATCCACAGATGATATCAACAGACGCGAAGCTGAACTTGAGGACATCTGTCAAAAGTTCCTCTCTGTTCTGGTAGAAGCGACGGTGAAACTGGACAAGCTGGTGAAGAAAATTCGCAAAGCCGTGGAATATCCAAAGCCCTACTGGGAGGTGCAGAGGGTGGCGAGGCTGGCTCAGCTGGAAGCTCTGAGAACCACACAGGGCCTCCTGAGCCGCCAAGGAGACTATCCCGCTGGCCGAGCAGTGCCTGCTGGAGGATGGTAAGCGGCAGTTCGACTGGGCCTCGCAGGAGATGCTGAATCAGCCACGCAGAGGGTCATGGAGGCGGAGCTGACCAAGACCGAGGAGTTAGCTGGGCACAAGGAGACTGCGACCAGGTACAACACGGCCATGGAGCTCATGCGGCAGCGGGAGAACAAACTCGAGAAGATAGTGGACGACCTGCAGGCCAAGCTGTCATGGTGAAGGGTGAATACAAGATGGCCCTGAGGAACCTGGAGACGATCTCGGACAAGATGCACGAGCAGCAGCACGCCAGTGCGATTGGGGCCTCGCAGCCGCGGCGTCAGGGCCAAAGGTGGCAGCGCGACCACAGACAACCTGTCGGGGCGCAAGCCCGAGCTGGAGGCCGTTTCTGGGGCCTCCGAGGCTTCTGACGATGACAACTGTAGCACCTCTGTATCTGAAAATGACTCGGAAACCCAGTCTGTGTCCAGCTGCAGCTCAGGACCCAGGAGCCAGTCTGAGATACCCGACCACTGACCAGATCCCCACGGCTGTGAGGTCCGGCAGCCTGGACCTGCCCAGCCCCGTGTCCGTCAGAGTTCGTGATGATGTTCCCGGTGCTGGGCGAATGCATCAGGACCTCCTTCCCCAAGTGTGAGGTAGAGTGAGATGACAGGACAAAAGGGGCAGGGAATAAAACGAGTGACAAAGCCAACAACCGGGACGTCAGCAAGCAGTGCCATGGCAAGATCCAAAGCAGCCCCTCCCCGCGAGGGCCGTGCCTTGGAGGATGAAATGCATGCGGCAACTGTCCCTCCAGTGCTCAAAGGGCAGAGATGGGATCATCCCTGACATAAAAATGGTGCAGATGGGCTGATCCATCACAGCTCTGGCCCAAGTGCATATCAATATTTATACATGAAACTGTATGGAAAACATTGTGCCACTTATCACTTAATATGTATGTAAATCCCCTACATACCAACCAGTTCCCTTCCAAGAGCACAGTTTGTAAGTCCAATTTGTTCATAAGTCCGATAAAGTTAGCCTAGGTACCCAACTAACAGAACTGGCTATGTAGTACTGTACTGTAATAGATTTAGACTTTTCACACAAATAATACATAAAAAACAAACACAAAAAACAAAGAGAACATTTTTAATCTTTACACTACAGTACCTTGAAAAGTACAGTACAGTACCAGCTACATCACCGCTGCTTTCACGCTTGATTCCAGACATCCTGGGCTTGAAATAAAGATACTGTACTACTGTACTCTATACAGTAAAGTACACAAAAACACAACCACTTGTAGAGGATGCACGCACATGACAATGTACGCCAGACATGTGAACTAACTTAGGTGACTGGACATGTGAACGCACATTCTCATCTTTGAAAGTTCACAACTTGAAGGTTCGTATGTAGGGGACTTACTGTATGCCAAATCTTAAGCATTTCCTCTAAACTGCACTAATGAAGTTTCAGTGACATTGAGAGCTATGAGACACTGATGAAAGAAATAGAAGATGACACAGATAGCAAGATATAACTCATTCTTGGATTGGAAGAATCAATATTGTTAAAATGAGTATACTACCCAAGGCAATCTACAGATTCAATGCAATGCCTATCAAATTACCATTGGCATTTTCCACAGAACTAGGATATTGAATTCTTGTTTAGTAGTTTATTTCTTTCAACACTTTAAATATTTTATTGTACTCTCTCTTCTTGCTTTCTTGGTCTCTAATGAGAAGCCTTCTGTAATTCTTGTCTCTATAGAAATATCATGTCTCCTCCTCACCCTCAACCCAGCCAACCTCTTTCAAGTTGTTCTCTTTGTATTTGCTTTTCTGAGTTTTGAATAAGATATATCTATGTCTGGTACTTTTGGTATTTATTCTTCTTGGTGTTCTCTGAGACTTCTTGGTCTTCAGTTTGGTGTCTATCATTAATTTTAGTTACAATTTTGTCAAATACTTCCTCTGCTATAGTCTCTCTTCTCATTTTGGCATTCTAATTATGCATATGTCATATCTTCCATATGTCTTGGATGTTCTGTTTCTCAATTATTTTTTTATTTGTATTTCAGTTTAGGAAATTTCTATTGACATATCTTAAAGCACACTGATTATTTCCTCAGCTATTTCCAGTCTCCTGATGAGCTCAACAAAGGCATTATTCATTTCTGTTACAGTGTTTTTGATTTATGGCATATCCTATGGATTCTCTCTTAGATTTTATACGTCTCTGCTTACATTATCCATCTGTTCTTGCATGCTTTCTATTTTTTCCATTACAGCCATTAACATTTTAATCATAAGTATTTACAATTCTCAGTATGATAATTTCAATGTCTCTGCCATATCTGAATCTACTTCTGATGTTGCTTTGCCTCTTCAGACCATGTCTTATACTTGCTTCTCAATATGCTTTGTAGTTTTTTGTTGAAAGCTGGGTATGATGTATTAAGTAATAGGAACTTAGGTAAATAAGCCTCTAGTGTGAAGATTGGTGGTAATGTGACTAGAAATTGCACTTTAAAATTTATTGTCACTATAGGTGCCAAAGACACTTAAAGCACATGCAATCAGTAAAAAACATAAACTGGACTTCATTAAAATTAAAAGCTTTTGTGCATCAAATGACATTATAATAGTGAAAAGACAACATTTGCAAATCATTTATCTGATATCATATGAAATCATATATCATATATCTGATCATCATTTATTTTTTAGGGCTCCTATGAAGTTATTTTAGCCAGTACTTAGTTTTTTAAAAAAAATAATTATTTCTGTGGGAGAACAAGAGCCTGGAGCTTCCTACTCTGCCATTTTCTGATGTCATCCCAAATTCCAAGGTTTTTAAAAACCGTTATGCCTTCTTTTTATGTTCTAGGCTAAATATCATTGCTTTAATAAATTATACTGTAAAAGTTGACAACATCTATATATTTCCCCAAGATTCCTGATAAAAAGTGAAGTTTGGTGATTTCACTGACAGATTTGTTCAGAGCAGGTAAATCCTTTCTCACCTAATACACACGTTTCTTTCAATTACTTAGTGACATTTTAAAATGCTCTTCAATGATGATTAGTGTTGAAAGAGCAGAAGACAGCTTTAACAATAAGATCTTCTTGTCACCCATCAATATTATATCATTTTCCCCAAATTCAGTTCATTTTGGCCATCACCTGCCTAAACAGTCTTCTCAAAGTCTTCTTCGATACAATCACGACACTTTACAAATCTAGGTTCAACAGAAAGCTTCATTTGCAGTTTCAGTGACTGCTCTGGGTGCTTTTTTCTTCCTTCATATTATTATTCATAATCAGTCATAACTCCATTTGTGATAACATTCACTCCTCTTTAATCATTATTTTAAATTTAAGAGTCTCACGTAATGAGATCAGATGTATCTTTTTGCTTAACTCTGATCTCTTCCTTTATGACATCCAGGGAAATACAGTAGTATCCAAAAATTTCGATTGATGTGAACCTACAATTATCTTAAAGTGAAAAGTTTACTTAAAAAAACAGTGAGTCAGGAAAAAAAGGAGCATCCACCTCCTTGCAGCTAATTAGAAAACAACAATCATTCCTTTACTTGAACCAGACTATGTCTTAGAAGCACAGAGTTACTGACCGCTATTAAGCACCTACCTCTTGGCCCCATCCAACCCTGTAAACTTGGAGTTACATGCCTCTATGCTCTTTATTCTCTTGAAGAAAATAATGTGCTTACGCTGTATATTAGTTTTGTGTGGCGACTTTAACAAAGTACACAAACCAGATGGCTTAAAGCAACAGAAATTTATCCTCTTACCCTTCTGGAGGCTGTAAGCCTGAAATTAAGCTGTCAACAGGGCCATGCTCCCTCTGGTACTCTGGGTAGAGTCCTTGCCTTCTGCTCGTGGCCAGCAATCCACGGGTCCTGAAAACCCTTGTCTTTCAGCTCTATCACTCCCATTACTGTCTCTGTCTTCATATAGCTTTCTCCCTGTATGTCTATGTCTGTGTCTCTCCTCTTCTTCTTATAAAGACACCAGTCATATTGATAGGGCCCACCCTAATGATCGAATATTTACTTGATTATATCTGCAAAGACCCTATTTCCAAACAAGGTCACATTCATAGGTACTGGAGATTACAGCTTCAGCATATCTTGTTGTGCTACACAATTCAATTCATAGCATACTCCAAAGTTGGAACTTAAAAATGATTAAATTTAAAATAACCCCCCCATTTTTCAATTACTTCGATAAGCATCAGTGCAGTCATTCTGTCTAAACTACATCTTGCGGCGGTACAGAGAATTGCTGAAGATGATGAGATATTTTAGTAGAACTAAATTCTAATTAACTTTGTGTATGATTAACTTTGTCAATGTTTTTTGGGAAACAGGGAAAGAATTTAAAGATTAATGCAGATTTTCACAGGTGGCAGCAGATGAGGACCCATATGCTCACAAATCCTTTCACTCCTCACTGGAATATGCATTGTTTAGAGTAAAAATATAAGAAAAAATTGGAAAGGCATGCAATACAACCGACTTCTTAAAAAACTTTTCTCTTTTTCATCCATCTGGTAGTAGAAATAATAAGAATTAGGAATATGGCCAGAATTAAGGCAATAAAAATTCATAAGAAAACCATACCTGGTTAATCAGTTCCTGAACAGAACAAGTTCTGTCTGCAATATAAAAGTTAATATTCCCACTAAGCATAATGCTTAGTGTTATTAGTTTAGAATGTTATTAGTTTAGAAATAAAATACATTGTCGTATATAATGTAATATAGTAAAACTCTCTCTTGACAATATTATACACTAAAATTAAAGCAGTTCCCTTAAAATTGTGGAGGATTATTTTTTCAAGGCATTGCTTAGAAATGAAAAGCTATAATATAAATCTAGACTTTTTCTAGACTCAAAATCCCAAACTTAATAAAAAGTGTGTCTCTAGATATTCACACTATTGTCCTTGCTAACACTAAATGATACGTTTATTCAACATTTGTACTTCCCCAGTGCGAAAATAGAATTGTAAGATAATTAAGGAGGGGACTTTGTATAAATCCATTACTGTTTGCCAGTGCATTTATAATAATCATGAACACATAGTAGGTACTCAACAAGTGTCTCCCTAATAATTAAACAAATTAAAGAATCCTGAAAATAACGGATATTAACTCCACATTAAGACCCATAATGTCACATTATTAACTAAATTTTTACAACTGTTCTTCTTTTAATTAAAATTGGAAAATGAATGTGAAACCATTTAAAATTGTAAAGTCTCTTACAAATTTAAGTTATTAATATAATTAATGAGTTGATAAATGACATTCTTAAAAAAATGAAAGCTTTCCCCCCCCCTCTTTGGGTCATTTATTGTTTCCCTTTTGAGTACAATCTGATTCTTCCATCAAATTAATTTATTTCTCTGGCTCATATTGTAAGATGACTTTGGAATATCCTCTATGTGAAATATATGTGTGACTGAGAGAAAAACTAATTGTATTCATATTGCAGGACTAAAGATATATTGATAAAATTAAGCCTCACCATAGTTGGAATATATGTGAGGCATCCACTTCATAAAACTCTTTATAAAATATGTGTTGTTCAATGTGAGTGAACATTATTTAAAGTTAGATAGTTAAAATATTTAAAATTTAGCAAAATATAAACAACAATCTTCTTTCAGTGAAGTTGGGTATTTGAAAAGAAGTATTGGGATAGGAATTACTTTGAGAGAGTGAAATAGAAATATGATTGCCAGTTAAATATTGAAAATAATAAAATAAATTATTGGAAAGGTAGTAGCCTCATGGATTCTAGTTATGAATGAGAAAAGAAGAAGGAGTATGGATAGAAGCAGAGGTAATATGGAACACAGATAGCAGTGAGCTCATCATCTCCCCTCTCCATTCCTCCTCCCTGGCTCTCACCTAGATCACTGCAATAGTCTCCTGGCTTCCTGGCTTCCATGCCTCCAAGTCTTGCCCCTTTCCAAACCATTCTCTATGATGCAACCAGAATTCAGTTTAAAACATTTAAATGGCTATCCGCTTCCTACAAAATGAAGGCCAAACTTGCTACCATGGCCTTTAACACCCATAGTACTCAAGTTTTTCTCTCTCGTCTTATTTCTCACCATTTTTCTGCTCACTGCCACCATCACTATCCAACCCTCAAGTTCTAGTCATGCTGAATTGATTGGAATTCTTCAGTGTTAGTCTTTCTCCAGCTTTGGGCCCTTTTCACATGCTAAGCTGCTAATAATCATTTCAAGATCTCTCATGGAATGACTTAGTAACCACTTTAAGTGAACCCATAGGACTCATCAGACTTGAAAACTCCTAATGATTTTTCAAGGCTCAGTTCAAAGGCTAGCAATACTCTGTGAATCTTTTGTTGACTTGCCCAGGCAGAGTTAGTGTCTTTTTCTTTGCTCCTTTTACAATATGCACATTTCTCAATTATGGCTTTAACTTTATTGCATTTTAGTTCTTTGCGTGTCTCACTCTCTACTGTATACACAGCATCCTAGCAATGCACATAATGCAAAGTTGATGGTCAATAAACATTTGAATGATTAAATGTATCAGTAAATCAAGCAGTAAATAAATAACCCCTAGGTATTTAAATAGTGATAGCCAAGGAAGATACCTTAATTTAAGGAAGCACAAACTACCAAAGCAATTTGAAATGATTTTCAGAGTGGCAGAAAAAAACAAAATAGTATTACTTTTAGTGGCCATAATTTATGAATAAGATCTGTTATTCACAGTTCAGTAGCTAAAAGCAAATTAATGTTTCTGTCTACAGCACAGATTTCTGAAGATATCTGGGGTTGCATTAATCTACAATAGATAATTATGGCAATTAATTTTGAGTGGAACTTTATATGCCAAAGTGATTGCATAGCTTTAAATATTAAAATAAATTGTTTTTTCTTAAATGTGTTATGCAAATATTTATAATTAGTACCAAGAACATCTTAGTTCATTCAGGCTGCTATAACAGAGTACTATAGACTGTGTGGCTTACAAACAACAGAAATTTCTTTCTCACAGTCCTACAGGCTGGGAAGTCCAAGATCATGTCACCAGCAGATCTGGTGTCTGGTAAGGACCCACTTCTTGGTTCAAGGATGGCCATCTTTTTGTTTTGTTTTCACAGGTCAGAAAGGGCAAGGGAGCTCTCTGGGGTCTGCTTTAAAAGGGTACTAATCCCATTATTATTATTATTATTTATTTATTTTTATTTTTTTGCAGTACGCGGGCCTCTCACTGTTGTGGCCTCTCCCGTTGTGGAGCACAGGCTCTGGACGCGCAGGCTCAGCGGCCATGGCTCACGGGCCCAGCCGCTCCACAGCATGGGGGATCTTCCTGGACCGGGGCACAAACCCGTGTCCCCTGCATTGGCAGGCGGACTCTCAACCACTGCGCCACCAGGGAAGCCCCTAATCCCATTATTGAAGACACCTTCTTCATGACCTAATTACCTCCCAAAGGCCCCATCTCATAATACAATCATGTTGCAGGTTAGGATTTCAGTATTCAATTTAAAAAAATACAATGGAATATTACTCAGCCATAAAAAGAAATGAAATTGAGTTATTTGTAGTGAGGTGGTTGGACCTAGAGTCTGTCATACAGAGTGAAGTAAGTCAGAAAGAGAAGAACAAATACTGTATGCTAACACATATATATGGAATCTAAGAAACAAATGAAAAAAAGGTCATGAAGAACCTAGGGATAAGACAGGAATAAAGACACAGACCTACTAGAGAATGGACTTGAGGATATGGGGAGGGGGAAGGGTAAGCTGTGACAAAGTGAGAGAGTGGCATGGACATATGTACACTACCAAACATAAAATAGATAGCTAGTGAGAAGCAGCCGCATAGCACAGGGAGATCAGCTCGGTGCTTTGTGACCACCTAGAGGGGTGGGATAGGGAGGGTGGGAGACGCAAGAGGGAAGAGATATGGGAACATATGTATATGTATAACTGATTCACTTTGTTGTAAAGCAGAAACTAACACAGCATTGTAAAGCAATTATACTCCAATAAAGATGTTAAAAAATAAATAAATAAATAATAAAATAAGAATAAAGCATGCAAAAAGTAACAAAATTGACGAAAAACTAAGAAAAATCAACTATATAAACAAATGTGTGAAATCTGGATATGGGGGGAGATACAAATATTCAGTCTAGGGCTTCCCTGGTGGCGCAGTGGTTGAGCGTCCGCCTGCCGATGCAGGGGAACTGGGTTCGCGCCCCGGTCTGGGAGGATCCCACGTGCCGCGGAGCGGCTGGACCCGTGGGCCATGGCCGCTGGGCCTGCGCGTCCGGAGCCTGTGCTCCGCAACGGGAGAGGCCGCAGCAGAGGGAGGCCCACATACCACAAAAAAAAAAAAAAAAAAAAAAAAAAAAAAAAAAAAAAATTCAGTCTACGGCAAAGATAAGTTTTAATTATTGAATCAACTGGAATATTAGATATAGAAGATTTATAGCAATTGCACCACTTCAAGCACTGGTGGTCTACTTGGTTTTAGACCAATAATACTCCTGAGAAAACTAGAACATCTGGATAACATGTGAAATAATATTTGTTTGAATGCAATGAAACCTACCAATATGATATGCACTTGTGAAGACAAGATCTCTAACAGAAGGGAAACCAAGAGGGTGAGACTGATTTGGCATCACTTTTCCTCTCAAAGCATTTGTCCATTCACATGCAGTGAATGAGAGACTGAAAATGTAAAAGAACTATTCGCAATATATCAGATCTGGAGGAAAAAAAATTGGAATTTGAAACCTAAGAAGGAGGAGGAACCCCGGTAAACATCTAAGGCTTTAAATTGGGACTCTGAAGGGTTATATACTAAGAGTAAGGGTGAACTTGAAATAGACCAGACCTCACAAAAACTAAAGCCAACTTTAAATCAGATAAATTCCTGATTGGTATAAAAGAATCTGCCCTTAGCTTAACTGCATGCCAGAAGCAAAATTAAATTGTCCCTAGAACATAACGATTTCCAGAGCTTCAAATAATCTCAACTATTTTGTCATACACAATAAACAGTACTCAATTTAAAACAATAAAGCATGCAAAAACTAACAAAATTGACTAAAAACTAAGAAAAATCAACTATATAAACAAACATGCAAAATCTGGATATTGTAGTTCTTATTTAACAGTGTAAGAAATTTAGCGGCAAGGTGAAGAATTCAGCAGAGAACTAGGAACCGAAAAAAATAATAAAATAGAAATTCTAGAATGAGAAAATAATTAAAAATAAGAATCAATGGATGGGTTTAATAGCATATTAGAGATAAAGAGAGAAGAAACAAAATATGTGTGAGGATTGAGGAGAAACTATACTGAAGCACTGAGAAGCAAATAACAGAAAAGAGCACAAGAAACATACGAGACATGGGGAAGACTTCTGACATACATGTAACTGGCATCACAAGGAGAACAATCAGAAAACGAGGCAGAAGCAACACTTGCAGAGACAATGCCTACGAATTTCCAAAATTGAGAGGTAATACCAACTTACAGATTCAGGATGTGCTACCTCAAGCAGGATAAACGCAAAGAAAACTACATGTAGGTTCAGCATAGAAAACCTGCTGAAACCCAGAGATTTTTTTCTTAATGGTAAAAGCATCCAGAGAGAGGAAAAACACATAGTACCTTTACATTTTGAGTCACTCTGCCCCTACAGGTATTTTACAGGATGACCCAAGCTGAGGTCCTTCTGTGGGATCCACAGTTACCTTATGGGAAACATGAGAAGCACACACCTAGTTATAGAAGCCAATCCCCAAAGGTGTGAGCTATTTCCAAACAGCCGTGTATTTTTGTTCTTCTACCTACAAGTCACATCCAGTCTTTCTGCTTTGGATTTTTCAGACATGAATCAGGTATGAGCACCTTCATCTTCAATATATCTCCTCCAGAGAATACATATTATTCTCCCCTAAAACCTCATCGTTCGGCTTGGTGGAATGAGTATACCTCCCATTGGCATGGGATGGGTTTGGAGAGGTAGATAAAGGCAAGATCATTTAGTCCCTTGTAGGCTATGGTAAAGATTGCATGTTTGTCTGTGTTTTCTAGTGCAGTTTGAAGCCTTGAAGTGTGTTAAGAAAGGAGTGAAAAACTAATATTTATAGTTTAAAAATATCAGTAGGTTTGCATTTTGGAAATAAGATTAGTGGGGGTAGTAAAAGAGATGGCAGGGCAACCAATTAGGAGACTACTGAAATAGTTCAAACGAGGGACTATGGTGACTTGGACTTGAATGGTGATAGTATGAAAATAAGTAGACCGATTAGAGAAATATGTTGAATGATTCTCTTCAAGGCGGCCAGGGCTCCATTCCTGTCCATTACTCTGACCCCTCTGTTGTTTTTCATGTCAGTATATTCTAGTGTTTTATGTTCCTCTCCTAGTATATAGACTTCATGATTTCTTCTACTACATAAGAAGAGATAAAGTATTCTTTGAAATATCATAACTGGATTTGCTAGTAGTTTATATCTGAGTCTTCTCTTTAACTTGTCCTGTAGTATTGATTTTTCAAAGTTTCTATATATGGTTCTTTTCTCTGTTCATTCTTGAAAGAGACAGTATTCCTCCAAATATGGTATTTAGTATACAGAAAACATTAATTTTTTGGTTACACTCACATGTTTGCTTCCATGAAACCCTTTCATAGAGACACCAAATGCAGAGAAGTCAAGTCTATGTCTATATTCTTGTATTGGCTTTCTGATATCTGGAAGCAAAACTGTTCCAAAAATGAAGATATTTGGACACTGTGTTTGCTCCTAGTGCTGTTCACAAATCTAGTTTTCTCTGTAACATCATGGTAGGATGGCACTCTCAGCTTCTGTTGAAGTTAGGCAATGTGTTTTTATTTGGCCAATAAAATGAAGTGTCACTTATAGGGGAAGCTTTAAGACATATTGTGTGATTCACCATTTTCCCATTCTGGTGCTCTAATGATAATGGAAGTTCCTGCCAAGATGACGCCTCCAACAACCAGAGTCCTTAAGTAACAATGATGGGCAGGGCAAACTGCACACCCCCACCGACCTTCCTTGGACTTTAAGCATGTGAGAAACTTTTGTTGTCCTAAGCCTATTTTAGGATTGTTTGTTAATGCAGTAGAGCCTAGTCCATCCTTATACAGACATAAGTTTAGGTGAACCTCTTACTCCAAGCATGATCTCCCTCTAAAACAATTGTGTCTCTGGACATTTAACACTGATAGTGATTGAGAACTCACTAACTTTGAGGTAGTATTCTCCATTTTTAAGCAGTTAAAATTATTAAATGATTCTCTGTTTTGAACCAAAATTTGCCTTTCTGTAACTTCTACTCAAGTTAATTTACATACTGGGCATAATTAATGAACAGGTACTTCTCTAAATTTTTTCAATGATATTCTGCAACTTAGAATTCCTGCCTCAGGAGGTGTTCTGTTGAAACTATTTTCTGAAAGAGCCTAAATCCCAAACAACAGAACACACTGAATGTAAATTAAACAGCGCTCTTGAGCAGAAAATGAAATTGGTTCCATGACATGGATTTTAAGGAAGCCCACATAATATAAATTGTGCTGAAAAAGACGATAAACCTGCAAACACAATTGATATCCTACCTTGGTGATAACTAGTGAGGAAAATTAGAGTAATATGCATGAACATATCTCATTCAAATACTTTGATTTTATTATCTAAGCAGAACCAGAAAATATTTTCAAGTAATTAATGACACTTCACTCCAGAAATATCAATATAGTAGACACTTTAAAAAGGCACTCTTTTTAGTTTTTATAGAAAGAAGGCTCTACTCACCATAATCCTCTGTTTTAAACTAAAGTTTGACGGTTGAGAATTCTTTGTTTTAACATTGTATTTTACAACTGGTGGAGGGAAATAAGTAACAACCTACCCAGTACAATTTGAAAGGCACTAGAAAACTGCCATTGTCCCAAATCTGTTTATCAAGGGTCATTCACATTTGGGGGTTTAAACATCAATACAAATTAGATAAATGTACAACAGAATAATAGGAAAAGGAGAAGAATATGGTTTTCAAAATTTTTTAAATCAAAAGGACAAGAACTATATAAAAATATGTTTAATTCTATAGAGATCAAATAACAAAATTAAAGCAACAAGATCCTATTTTTCACCTATGATATAGGCAATTTTGTTTTTACTAACAATTTCTATTATTGATGAGTTTGGGAAATGCACCCTCTTATTCACTTTTGATAGTAGTGTAGAGTGTGATTCACTTATTCATTTCTTTACATGGTGATTAATGTAAAGGAAAAAAATTCATAATAGGTAATTACAGCAAACATGACCCAACAAAGATGAAGAAACTAATGTCTCAGGCACCTCAGGAATAAATGTCTTGGCTGCCACCATACTCCAGACAAGAAAATTAGACTTGTTGAAATGTTGGTCATGGATGAGAGAAATCTATAATGTGTAAAGGAGAGGGGAGTAGATATTAACTATATCCTCAAAATCAGTAACAAGCAGAGTGTAGCTTCTTCCAATAATGTTCCTGTATCAAATCTTGTATAGATATTGTGACTGGCCACCAACTTCAAGAATAATTGGACTTAGTGGAGAGCATAATAGTATTAGGCACTTCTTGCTTCACCTCACATAATCTTAGCATCAACTCGGAATCCAGCCACGCCTATCAAGAACAGTTTTGTGCAGGCTTTATCCTACTTCACACCAACTGCCTCAAGAAGCTCCCACATTTCTCTCATTTATGGCACTAGCATTTCTCTGTTGCTGCAGCATGGGTCACCTATGAGAGCACCCTTAGCAATTGTATATGTGCTACCAAGAAGTGGGAGGGAGTTAACACCACATGGAACAACCCTCAAACAAAAGAGGATGAGAGTCAATGAATAAGTGCTTTTGCCATTTATCCTGCCACAGAAACTTTAGAAATGCACCCTATATGATACCTCAGAAGTTCCCATGAGCCTGAGCATTAGGCTACCAACTACTGCTTTTCCTTTATCCTAGGTGTCATTCTCCATGGGCCCTCAATCAATCCTTCAAACTCAGATCACTTTCCAAACAAAAACAAAAACAAAACAAAACAAAACAAAACAAACCTCATGCAAGCCTTTGTTCTAGGTTCTATTTGGAAGAAACCCAGGCTAAGACAATATGAATAACTTCACAGAGAGACATTTTCAAGAAATTCTTTCTGAGGAAAAATATCAGATACAAGAAAACGTTTCCTTCTAATATATCAGGTATAACATCTTATGGAACAAAAATACTTAAAAGGTAAATGTTCAATAATAGGAGGTTGGCTAACCTTCTTGTGTTGCTACAACAAAATAAAAAAAAGTGAGAAACTTCTTCCTGGGTTTTCAACTGCCATCTCCTCACATAGAGGTGGGTGAGGAAGAAAGAGAGAGAGAGAATGAATATGAGAATGAATGCATGTGGAAGCAAGTGAGCTCTCTGGTCTCTTATAAGACAACTATCCCATCATGAGAACCACAGACTTATAACCTCATCTAAACATAATTACCTCCTAGAGGCCCCACCTCCTAATGCCGTCACACTGGGGGGTTAGGGCTTCGACATATGAATTTTGTGGGGACATAAGCATTTAGTCCATAATAGCCAGATACCTAAAGGATCTCATAGTACTTGAATTGATTTTAGAATAACATATTTATTTTTTAAAAGCACTATGAATCTGAGAAGAGATGAGCTTTTGATTGGTAAAAAGACTGGTAAATAATTTTCTCTAACTCAATCATAAAATAATTACTTTTTGGCAATCTATAAATTCTGGGGGAAATGGAAGGGGATAACTCCCTAAAATGTTTATTTTTGCCAATTTTTTTTTCAAATTATTTTTCATGTGCATCCAATCTTATATGCTAAGTTCTGTTTGCTATTTATTTATTTCGAGTTTTGGAAGTTAGCATAATAGTTGAATATAAAGGGATATTGTTTGACTCTATTTTAGGCCTAGGTATATTTTAAAAGAGTAAGCCATTTCCCCTCACAGTACAGGGGCTGAGAGATGCTTAAGACAGCAGGACAATATAATGAAAGAAATTAAAATATTAACTTTTTTTAATCTTACTTTAATAACGATAGTAAGATACTCTGCAGATTCAGAGCAAATTACCCCTTATAGCCTTTAGTCATCCTAATCAAGCAATAGAGAAATAGTACTTTGCTGAGATACCTTGGGTATCATCTAAGGGGCCACTGTTAAAGTATTAAGTGCTCATTTACACCACAGCGAGCAAACTGCCTCTAAGTGATTTCTGAGAGTAAACTTGAGTACCCTGAGTACCTTTATTTGACCCAAATATATCTTCACTTGTCTAAATGGTTAATTGGATGATTCAGTTCATTTGCTCTTCTATTTAGCTGACAATTACCATATATACATTATATGGATTATGCTTTTTCAACAAAATGACATTTCTCTGTAAGGCAACACTGAACACAGTTTATATTCTTTAATGAATGAGAAGGCACCTTATGATCTAGTTACAGGACCTCAGGGACATCACAGTAAATCTCAAACATCACAGCGATGTATAAGGAATGGATTGAGCTAATCTTTTATAATTTCCAAAAAAATCATCAATTTCTATGTTCATATATTATTTTGTTATACTCCTCTAATATGATACATAGAATAATTTATTTATTAATACTTTGCATATGGCAATGCCAGTACTTCATCCATTTATTTCAATCTTTCTTTCTCAACCACAGGAGTTGCCATTATTTAACTCCCGACTATATTTAAGGAGGAATTTTCAACATTCTGGGAACTTTTCTCTCCTTTTTTTCTTAGTTTCAAAGCACTGCAGTTAAAATATGGAAACTAAAGAATTCCCTGTTGACTAGGCTGATGTTGTCGTAAACCTGATTACTTGTCTGAAACAAAATGCAGCATAAGTTTAAACCTCATAACTACACAGTTTTTTTAAAAGTGGCATCACATAGAGAATTAAGAAAAAACATTCAGATAATAAAACTAATAAGTTAATTCTTCTTTTAGGAATGTGTTATATAGTTAACCCTGAACAATTTGTAGAGGAATTGGCCATTTGGGGAATAATAAATCTTTATTAATGAGGCAGAGACCTCTGATGCATTCACCTCTCCAGTTGAATTTAATAATTAGATAATAACTGTCTAGTAGTGACTCCTGACCCCCTTTTGTTAAGAAAAACAAATTATTTTTATAGTTGCTGTAATTGAATCAAACGTGAAAAGTATAAAGTCCAAGCAGCAATGGCTTTCCTATTTCCTTCGTCTCTCCCAACCCAAACATCCCCCATTAGAAAGCCAGCAGCCTGACGTGGATTTTCTTCTCTACCTAAAAAAATCCAACAATTATGCTGATTAGTTTTTGCCTAATAATCGAGCCATTGTGTGGAAATGAACCATCATAGAAACATATTTATTCCATCCCTAGAAATTCAAAGCAAGACCTGTTAGAAATTTGTTTTAAACAGTTATTTGTTTTGACTGTGTTTTTATCCCACTAGTCAGTATAAACAAGGTAAATTGTAGTTGTTGAGGCTTTTAAAAGTTTTTTTTAATTTTAGCAACATAGTTCTAATTTAAGTCAAATTGATAGTAGCTTTCAAATACTATTGATTTTGAATCTTGTAGACAGGGTCTATTATTTATCCACTCAATGTATATTCTCCTTCCTTACTTAATAACTGTACCATTGTTTTAGTTGGGGTACCAATGTACCCAGCAAAAAAGACTTTATTTCCCAGGTTCCCTTACAGTTAGGTGTGGTCATAAGACACTTTGGCAATCTATAAATTCTGGGGAAAATGGAAGGGGATAACTTCCTAAAATGTTTATTTTTTGCCAATTTTTTAAAAAAATATTTTTCACGTGCAACATAGAAGAGGATAAAACTATTCTGAAAGTTCCTGAAAGAGGGGAAGACAACCTCATTTTCCCTGAACACCCTGTTTTCTTTCTTCTTGTCAGGATGGTTAATAGGTGGAGAATCATCAGCCATTCTCAGCTGGATATTACATGTTAAGGCTATTATAGGAGAAAGAAAGAAATTGAATCTCTGTGTCCCCAAGGTATCTCTGCATCAGCTATGGGCTGCCTACCTCCAGAATTCTTTAACATGAGAGGGAAATGACTCCTATCATGTTTGAATTTCTGTTATTTTAGGTTTTTCTGTTATATGCAGCTAAAATTTCTTACTTGATATGGTATGAGTGTTCATGAATTAGGACATTTTCTGATAAGGAGAGTAAGTGAACAATGTAAATTTCATCGGCTCTCACATGCCTCAAACAATGAAGGCTGAAACCAAATTAAAATGTAAACTCAAATACAAAGAGCAAAGACTCACTTACAGTTTCAGCTCCTAAATGTAAAGAACTTGGAAGCGATCACTATTATCCTTACAACAAGAAAAAAGCTGAACAAAGTGAAAATCAATTTTTCTTGGACCCATAGGAGAACCAAGGTCACAGAGCAAGCCACCATCCTGAAATCTGGAGAGACAAGAAAATTCAATGAGTCACAGCTGAGATCTCCTTAAATGGAGCGGAAACCACTAAAGCCATAAATTGGTAGCTGTATCTCAATGGTAACTTTAACAAATTGCTGGAGGCTGAGTGTGGGCTAATGTGAAATTAAGAAACTCCTAGGGGCCACAGTCTTAGGGAAGTCCCTACACTTTTGTGGGCTTTACCTCCAGGAATCCTGCTAGGTTCTCAGTGTGAAAAGCTAAGGAAAATTTCATGGTTTAGCAGGAAGATAGGAAAAGTAACCAATTTGAAATATTCCCAGAATGTTCTTCATAAGAGAGGCCTACTTTTCAGGGGAAAGAACTTTACCAGAGCCTTGTCCCAGGTCCCTAGAACAATGGAATTCTTTTCATTCTAGCTTCCTCTAATCTTCCCATCTCACCCAAGGGGGAGCTGAGGAAAAAAAAAAAAAAAAGAGGAAGCTACATAAAAAAAAAACCCAAAAAACAAAACCCAACACTTGTGAAGATAACAGGCCAACACACAGGCCCAGTAAAATAATGAGATTTAAATGGGAGGTTATATAGGCCTCCACATCTTGACACCACAGCACCAGTACAATAACAGTAGATTACAGCTGAAAAGACCTGTAAGACACATACTTTTATTTTAAAAGGACTACTTTATGGGATTCCATGTTAAGAAAGGAGAGAAAAATAAGGACACTAGAGGAATTTGGAGTTTCTGGCAACTACAACTCTAGTAAATATTTTATAAAGACTGACTCCTAGCCAGATTAACATAAATTCTCACATTGATGGCCTACTTACCTCAGTTCTTATTATCCAATACAACATGTCTAACCTTCAAACTAATATTCCATGGCATGTGAAAAGGCAGGAAAAAACAATCTGAAGAAGCAAAACAAGTATCAGAACCAGACTCAGATATGGCAGGAATTTTGGAATTATCAGACTAGGCACTTAAAATAGCTATAATTAATATGTTAAGGGATCTACTGAAAAAAATACAATGTGCAAAAACAGATGAGTGATGTAGAAAGATGGGAACTCTGGCAGAATTTAAAAGAAAAGCTAGAAATCAGAAACACTGTAACAGAAAAGAAGAATGCCTCTGATGGGCTCTTAAATAGATTGGACAAGGTGAGGAAAGAATCAGTGAGCTTAACGGTAAGTCAAGAGAAACTTCCCAAACTGAAATGCAAAAAGAAAAAATAATGAAAAATTATAGCACAGAATATGTAAGAACTGCAGAACAATATCAAAAGGTAACTATCAAAATGATAATATCAAACATATGCATATATGGAATATTAGAAGGAGAAAGGCTTAGAACTTTCCAGAATTAATAACAGAAACCAAACCACAGATCCAGAAAGTTCAGAGGACACTAAGCAGAAAAATTCTAAAAGTACTACATATAAGCATATCATAATAAACTGAAAAAATAGGAAAAAAAAATTAAAAGAAGCTAAATTAGTGGGGGGTGGAAGAACTTACTTGCTAATATAGGGAAAAAGGTAAGAATTACAGCAGGCTTCTCATCAGAAAGCATTAAATCAAGAAGACAGTAGAGTAGAATTTTTAAAGTGTTGAAAAAGAAAAACAAGATGGAATTCTATATCCAATGAAATTATCCTTCAAAAGTGAAGGAGGGGCTTCCCTGGTGGTGCAGTGGTTAAGAATCTGCCTTCCAATGCAGGGGACACAGGATCAAGCCCTGGTCCAGGAAGATCCCACATGCATGGAGCAACTAAACCCATGTGCCACAATTACTGAGTCTGAATTCTAGAGCCCACGAGCCACAACTACTGAGCCCACGTGCTGCAACTACTGAATCCCATGTGCCTAGAGCCTGTGCTCTGCAACAAGAGAAACCACCGCAATGAGAAGCCCGTACACTGCAATGAAGAGTAGCCCCTGCTCGTCACAACTAGAGAAAGCCCGCACGCAGCAATGAAGACCCAACAAAGCCAAAAATAAATAAATAAATTTATTATTTTTTTTAAAAGTGAAGGAGTACCACTACACATCTACTAGAATGGCAAAAATCCAAAACACTGACCACATCAAACGCTGGCAAGGATCTGGAGCAACAGGAACTCTCATTCATTGCTAATGAGAATGCAAAATGGTACAGTCACTTCAGAAGACAGTTTGGCAGTTTCTTACAGAACTAAACATATTCTTACCATACAATTCAGCAATTACATTCCTTGATATGTACCTAAATGAGTTGAAAACTTATGTCCACACAAATATCTGCAAATGGGTATTTATAGCAGCTTTATGTATAACTGACAAAACTTGGAAGCAGTAAGATGTCCTTAAGCAGCTGAATGGATAAATAAGCTGTTGTACATTCAGACAATGGGTATTATTCAGCATTAAAAAATTGAGCTATCAAACCATGAAAAGGCAGAGAGGAACCTTAAATTCATATAACTAAGCGAAAGAAGCCAAAATGAAATGGTTACACACTGTATGATTCCAATTATATGTCATTCTGGAAAAGATAAATCTATGGAGACAGAAAAAAAAAAAAAGAAAAAAAATCAGTGATTGCCAGGGTTAGAGGGGAGAGAAACATGAACAGGCAAAGCACAGTGGTTTTTAGAGAAGTGAAACTATTCTGTGTGCTATTATAATGGAGGATACGTGTCCTTATATATTTATCAAAAACCACAGAGTATACACGGCTAAGAGTGAATGCTAGTGTGCAGCCACTATGGAGAACAGTATGGAGGTTCCTTAAAAAACTAAAAATAGAGTTACCATATGATCCAGCAATTCCACTCCTGGGCATATATCCAGAAAAGACAAAAACTCTAATTCGAAAAGATACGTGTACCCCAATGTTCACAGCAATACTATTTACAATATCCAAGACATGGAAGCAACCTTCCATGCACAAAAATGCCCAAAAGATGAATGGATAAAGAAGATGTGGTACATATATACAATGGAATACTACTCAGTCATAAAAAAGAATGAAATAATGCCATTTGCAGCTACATGGATGGACCAAGAGATTATCATACTAAGTCAGTCAGAGAAAGACAAATATTACATGATATCACTTATATGTAGAATCTTAAAAAATGATACAACTGAACTTATTTACAAAACAGAAAAAATTTCACAGACAAAGAAAACAAATTTATGGTTACCAAAGGGGAAAGAGGGGGAGGGAGGGATAAATTAGGAGTTTGAGATTAACAGATACACACTACTACATATAAAATAGGTACACAACAAGGACCTACTGTATAGCACAGGGAGCTATATTCAATATCCTGTGATAACCTATAATGGAAGAGAATCTGAAAAAGGATATACAACTGACACTTTGATGTACACCTGAAACTAATACAACATTGTAAGCTATAAACTATAAACAAAGAATGAATGCTAATGTAAACTATGGACTCTGTGTGATCATGTTGATAAATGTAGGTTTATCAATTGTAACAAATGTACCGTTTCATCCGTTTCAACAGGATGTTGAAAATGAGGGAGGGTGTGTGTGTGTGTGTGTGTGTGTGTGTGTGTGTGTGTGTGTGTGTGTGTGTAGGGGCAGGGATATTTGGGAACTCTCTATACTTTCTCCTCAGTTTTGCTGTGAACTTAACACTGTTCTAAAAATAAAGTCAATTCTAAAAAGTGAGAGAGAATTAACAACTTTTCACAGACAACAACAACAACTTCTGAGGAAATTCATCACTGGCAGATTTACCTTGCAAGAAATGTTAAAAGGTTTTCTTCAGGCAGGAAGAAAGTGATATATGTCAGAAGCATGGAACTATATAAAGAAAGGAAAATCATTGGAGAAGTAATAAATAAAGGTAAAATAAAATATTTTATTTTCTCATTTAGGTGTTCTAACATATAACTATTTAAAGTAATTCAAGTAACAATGTATTGAGTGATTATAGCATATGGATAAGTGAAATGAACAACAGCAAAGAAACATGGAATAGGAGGAAAGAATTGGTAAATCTCTATTACAAGGTATCTGCTCTACATTTGAAGTGAAACAGTGTTATTAAAGGATGATTTACTTAGTCTAATATGTATATTATAAACTCTAGAGTAATCACAAGAAAAAAATTAAACTATAATTGATAATAAACTGGAATCATAAAAAAATACTAAAAAATCAGAGAATGTTGACAAAGAAGGTGCAAAAGAAAATGTGTAACAAATAGATAACAATTACAGACATGGCAGATACTAATTCTGCTATATCAATAATTGCATTAAATGCCAGTGATCTAAATACACTTATTAAAAGACAGATTATCAGAGTGGATTAAAAAAACAAGATGGGTTAAAAGTTAAAAAATAGAGAAAAATATGGCATGATAAAAACAATGAAAAGAAAGCTGAAGATGCTATGTTAATTTCAGACAAATCAGAACTTCAGAACAAGGACTATTATCAGAGACAAATAGGGGTATTACATAACTATAAAAGGTTCAATTCTCTAACAAGATATAATGATCTTTTACATATATGCACCTAACAACAAATCATCAAAATACAGCTCTCTCAGTATTGATAGATTAAGCAGGCAGAAAATCAGTAAGAATATAGTTTACCTGAACACAACTATAAATCAATTTGATTTAATTGATATTTATAGAATATTCTATCCAATACCAGCAGAATACACATTCTTCTCAAGCTTGCTGGAACATTCACCAAGATAGACCACAGTCTGGGCCATAAAACATACATCAGTGAAGGCAAAGAAATATAAATCATACAAAATATGTTCTCTGTAAGGGAATTATACTAGAAATCAATAAAAGAAAGAGCTGGATAATACCCAAATATTTGGAGATTAAATAACACACATATATAACACATGGGCCAAAGAAAAATCTCAGGATAAAATTAATCATATTTTGAACTAAATACAAAATTAAAATATAGTTATAAAAATTTGTGGGATGTAGAAAAAGCAGAAGTTAGAGGGAAATTTATAGCACTAAATGTATATAAAAGAAAAAATATCTAAAATCAACAATCTGAGTTTCCATATCATGAAACTAGAAAGAAAGAACAATTTAAGCCTAAAGCAATAAGAAGGAACAATAAAAATTAGAGCAGAAATCAATGAAAGTGAAAACAGGAAAGTAATAGAGAAAAACAAACAACAAAACCAAAAGTTGGTTCTTTGAAAAGAGCAATTAAAAATTGATAAACCTCTAATCAGGCTACCTAAATAAAGAGACACATGGAACTTCTCCTACAGAACACCCACCGAATGCTGGCAGAAGACCTCAGACCTCCCAAAAGGCAAGAAACTCCCCACGTACCTGGGTAGGGCAAAAGAAAAAAGAATAAACAGAGACAAAGAATAGGGACGGGACCTGCACCAGTGGGAGGGAGCCATGAAGGAGGAAAGGTTCCCACACACGAGAAGCCCCTTCGTGGGCGGAGACTGCGGGTGGCGGAGGGGGAAACTCCGGAGCCTCGGAGGAGAGCACAGCAGCGGGGTGTGGAGGGCAAAGCAGAGAAATTCCCGCACAGAGGATCGGTGCCGACAGGAACTCACCAGCCCGAGAGGCTTGTCTACTCATCCACCGGGGCGGGCAGGGGCTGGGAGCTGAGCCTCGGGCTTCAGTCGGATCCCAGGGAAAGGTCTGGAGTTGGCAGAGTGAAAACAGCCTGAAGGGGTTAGTGCACCACGGCTAGCCGGGAGGGAGTCCGGTTGAAGCCTGGAGCTGCCGAAGAGGCAAGAGACCTTTTCTTCCCTCTTTGCTTCCTGGTGCTCGAGGAGAGGGGTTTAAGTGCGCTGCTTAAAGGAGCTCCAGAAACGGGCGTGGAGCTACCGAAGAGAGAAGAGACTTTTTCTTGCCACTTTGTCTCCTGGTGCGAGAGGAGAGGGGATTAAGCGCACCACGTAAAGGAGCTCCAGAAACGGGCGCGGAGCTGTCGAAGAGACAGGAGACTTTTTCTTGCCTCTTTACTTCCTGGGGCGCGAGGAGAGGGTATTAAGCGCACTGCGTAAAGGAGCTCCAGAAACGGGCGCGAGCTGCGGCTGTCGGCGCGGACAGCAGAGACGGGTGTGGGATGCTAGGGTTGCTGCTGCCACCACCAAGAGGCCTGTGTGCAAGCACAGGTCACTCTCCACACGGCCCCACCCGGGAGCCTGTGCAGCCCGTCACCGCCAGGGTCCCGGGATCCAGGGACAGCTTCCCCGGGAGAACGCGCGGCGCGCCTCGGGCCGGTGCAGTGTCACGCTGGCCTCTGTGGCCGCAGGCTCGCCCCGCATCCGTGCCCCTCCCTCCCCCCGGCCTGTGCCAGAGCCCCCGAAGCAGCTGCTCCTTTAACCCCGTCCTGTCTGAGCGAAGGGCAGACGCGCTCGGACGACCTACACGCAGAGGCGGGACCAAGTCCAAAGCTGAACCCCAGGAGCTGTGCGAACAAAGAGGAGAGGGGGAGGTCTCTCCCAGCA
>NC_041234.1:88063120-88067116 GCF_002837175.3 Physeter macrocephalus | reverse complement strand
TTCCTTTCTTCCTTCCTCCCTTCCTTTCTTCCTTCCTCCCTTCCCTCCCTCCCTCCCTCCTTCCTTCCTTTTCTTTCCTTTCTATTTTTTCTCCCTTTTATTTTGAGCCGTGTGGATTTAAGGCTCTTGGCACTCCAGCCAGGCATCAGTGCTGTGTCTCTGAGGTGGGAGAACGAACCTCAGGACACTGGTCCACAAGAGACCTCCCAGCTCCACGCAATATAAAATGGTGAAAATCTCCCAGAGATCTCCATCTCAACACCAAGACCCAGCTTCACTCAAGGACCAGCAAAGAACAGTGCTGGACACCCTATCTCCAACAAAGAGCAAGACAGGTCTACAGACCCATCCAATAGCAGAGAGGCTGCCTAAAATCATAATAAGGCTACCAACATCCCCAAACACATCACCAGACGTGGACCTGCCCACCAGAAAGACAAGATCCAGCCTCATCCACCAGAACAGAGGCACTGGTCCCCCCAACCAGGAAACCTACTCAAGCCACTGAACCAACCTTAGCCACTGGGGACAGCCACCAAAACCAACGGGAACTACGAACCTGCAGCCTGCAAAAAGGAGACCCCAAACACAGTAAGATAAGCAAAATGAGAAGACAGAAAAACACACAGCAGATGAAGGAGCAAGATAAAATCACACCAGACCTAACAAATGAAGAGGAAATAGGCAGTCTACCTGAAAAAGAATTCAGAATAATGATAGTAAAGATGATTCAAAATCTTGGAAATAGAATAGACAAATTGCAAGAAACAGTTAACAAGGACCTAGAAGAAATAAAGAGGAAGCAAGCAACGATGAGCAACACAATAAATGAAATGAAAAATACTCTAGATGGGCTCAGTAGCAGAATAACTGAGGCAGAAGGACAGATAAGTGACCTGGAAGATAAAATAGTGGAAATAACTACTGCAGAGCAGAAAAAAGAAAAAAGAATGAAAAGAACTGACGACAGTCTCAGAGACCTCTGGGACAACATTAAACGCACCAACATTCGAATTATAGGGGTCCCAGAAGAAGAAGAGAAAAAGAAAGGGACTGAGAAAATATTTGAAGAGATTATAGTTGAAAACTTCCCTAATATAGGAAAGAAAATAGTCAATCAAGTCCAGGAAGCACAGAGAGTCCCATACAGGATAAACCCAAGGAGAAACACGCCAAGACACATAATAATCAAACTGTCAAAAATTAAATACAAAGAAAACATATTAAAAGCAGCAAGGGAAAAACAACAAATAACACACAAAGGAATCCCCATAAGGTTAACATCGGATCTTTCAGCAGAAACTCTCCAAGCCAGAAGGGAGTGGCAGGACATATTTAAAGTGATGAAGGAAAAAAACCTACAACCAAGATTACTCTACCCAGCAAGGATCTCATTCAGATTTGATGGAGAAATTAAAACCTTTACAGACAAGCAAAAGCTGAGAGAGTTCAGCACCACCAAACCAGCTTTACAACAAATGCTAAAGGAACTTCTCTAGGCAAGAAACACAAGAGAAGGAAAAGACCTACAAGAACAACCCGAAACAATTCAGTAAATGGTAATAGAACCATACATATCGATAATTACCTTAAATGTAAATGGATTAAATGCTCCCACCAAAAGACACAGACTGGCTGAATGGAAACAAAAACAAGACCCATATATATGCTGTCTACAAGAGACCCACTTCAGACCTAGGGACACATACAGACTGAAAGTGAGGGGATGGAAAAAGATATTCCATGCAAATGGAAATCAGAAGAAAGCTGGAGTAGCAATTCTCATATCAGACAAAATAGACTTTAAAGTAAAAACTATAACAAGAGACAAAGAAGGACACTATATAATGATCAAGGGATCGATCCATGAAGAAGATATAACAATTGTAAATATTTATGCACCCAACATAGGAGCACCTCAATACATAAGGCAAATACTAACAGCCATAAAAGGGGAAATCGACAGTAACACAATCATAGTAGGGGACTTTAACACCCCACTTTCACCAATGGACAGATCATCCAAAATGAAAATAAATAAGGACCCCCAGCCCCGCCCCCCATTCCCTGCATCTGTGCAGCGCTGTCCCCGCCTGAGCATCCCTCCCTCCTCGGAGCCCCTCCCCCTCGGCATCCGGGTGCAGTGGGTGAACCTTCCCCGTGGCCCAGGGCTGCGCTCGTTCCTCGCCACCTGTCCTCTGCCTCCACTCCTGGGGTCCTTGAGGATGGAGATGACACCCCCACGGGAGCGGTTCTGAACTAATCACTTGAGTTCATCAGGATTGGCTGGGACAAGCACGCAGCTCTCTGCTCACCTCCACGCTTTATCCGTCTTGTTCCACATCTTCAACGCCTTCCCTCTCTCTCTGTTCTCTCCAGCTGCTCCAATACTAACCATCCGCTAAGAACAAGCTCAATTCCCACCTCCTCCGTAAAGCCCTCCAGGACTACCCTCTGTTGATTCTTTTCCCTCTGAGATCCTAGAGCACGCTATACCAACCAGTTTTCAGGGGGAAATTCTTTGCCTCTCCTCCTGTGTGTTCATCTTTTCTCTCCAACTCGACTATAGCGTTCTTGAACGGAAATCAGTATTACCGAGTGACTGAATATACTTTTCACGAGTAAGAAAATCAACTTAGGATTTTTTAACTTTACAGTAATGCGAAAGCAATACGCATTCAGTAGAAACTACTTCGACTTTTGAATTTTGAGCTTTCCTCGGGCCCACCGTATGGGGAAAGACACTTCCTCCTGATGCTGGGTGGCAAAGCCCCAGCTCCCCACCAGCCACGCGACCACACCAGGAGACAGCGGATAGATGCAACCACCACGGACCCAGACAAGCACTCTGCTTGTCAGTACAGTAGTCAATAAATTACACGAGATGGTCAGCACTTTATTAAAAAATAGTCCTTGCATTAGATGATTTTGCCCAACTATAGGCTAACCTAGGTGTTCTGAGTGCACTGAATGTAGGTGAAGCTAAGCAGTGATGTTTGACACGTCAGGTGTATTAAATGCATTTTCAATTTATGATATTTTCAACTTACCATGGGTTTACTGGGACGTAACCCCATGGTAAGTTGAGGAAGATCTGTACAACAGAAGCAGCAGCCAAGGAACCAGTAGGAGAAATAATGGTTTTTATTTAAAGACAGTCACGGCATGGAAGCAACCTAAGTGTCCATCAACAGATGAATGGATAAAGAAGATGTGGCACATATATACAATGGAATATTACTCAGCCATAAAAAGAAATGAAACTGAGTTATTTGTAATGAGGTGGATAGACCTGGAGTCTGTCATACAGAGTGAAGTAAGTCAGAAGGAGAAAAACAAATACCGTATGCTAACACATATATATGGAATCTAAGAAAAAAAATGTCATGAAGAGATTAGTGGTAGGATGGGAATAAAACACAGACCTACTAGAGCATGGACTTGAGGACGTGGGGAGGGGGAAGGGTAAGCTGTGACGAAGTGAGAGAGTGGCAGGGACATATATGCACTACCAAATGTAAATTAGATAGCTAGTGGGAAGCTGCCGCATAGCACAGGGAGATCACCTCTGTGCTTTGTGACCATGAGAGGGGTGGGATAGGGAGGGTGGGAGGGAGGGAGACGCAAGAGGGAAGAGATATGGGAACATATGTATATGTATAACTGATTCACTTTGTTGTAAAGGAGAAACTAACACACTATTGTAAAACAGTTATACTCCAATAAAGATGTTAAAAAAAAAAAAAAGAAAGTGCCTCCCTATCTTAAATAAACATATGCTACTGTGATACTGTAGTATAAAAAAAAAAAGCGGTGCTGGGAAAACTGGACAGCTACATGTAAAAGTATGAAATTAGAACACTTCCTAACACCACACACAAGAATAAACTCAAAATGGGTTAAAGACCTAAATGTAAGGCCAAACACTATCAAACTCTTAGAGGAAAACATAGGCAGAACACTCTATGACATAAATCACAGCAAGATCCTTTTTGA
>NC_041234.1:88055899-88062562 GCF_002837175.3 Physeter macrocephalus | reverse complement strand
ATGGACTTGAGGATATGGGGAGGGGGAAGGGTAAGCTGTGACGAAGGGAGAGAGTGGCAGGGACATATATACACTACCAAATGTAAATTAGATAGCTAGTGGGAAGCTGCCGCATAGCACAGGGAGATCAGCTCGGTGCTTTGTGACCACCTAGAGGCGTGGGATAGGGAGGGTGGGAGGGAGGGTGACGCAAGAGGGAAGAGAATGGGAACATATGTATATGTATAACTGATTCACTTTGTTGTAAAGGAGAAACTAACACACTATTGTGAAACAGTTATACTCCAATAAAGATGTTAAAAGAAAAATAAATAAATAAATAAAAGATTTAATAGTAAAAAAAGAAAAAGAATAAAGAGAAGACACACATTGCTAATGTTAAAACCAAAGTGGGGCCATCACTACTGATCCCACAGACATTAAAAGGATAACAAAGGAATAGTATGAATCATTCTATGTCTACAAATTTGATAATTTAGATGAAATGTCTTTCAATTCTTTGAAAGTAACAAACTATCAAAACACACAGGAAATGTAGATAATATGAATAGACTTACATGTATTCATGAAATTGAATCAATAGTTCATAACCTTTCAAAAAAGAAAGCATTAGCCCCGGATAATTTCAATGGTAAATTCTATCAGCATTTAAGGAAGAGATGATATTCATTCTCCACAATATTTTCCAGAAAATATAAGCAGAGAGAACATTTCCTAACTCATCCTATAAGGCCAGAATAACCCTAATAACCCTAATAGTTTAGTTATTAAATCAGATAGACATTGCAAGAAAGAAAAACTGCTCACCAATAGAGCTTATTAAAATACATATAAAAAACCACACCAAAAATAGTAGCAAATCAAATCTAATAGTGAGGAAAAGAATTACACACTATAACCAGGTAATATTTACTCCAGATGTGCAAGGCTAGTTCAACACTTGAAAATCAATCAATGTAATCCAGCATATCAACAGACTAAAAAATAGAAAAATATATATATGTTAAAAAAACAAAAGCTCTAGAATAGGATCAGTACAATAAAACATATTGATTATAAATGTAATTTCAAGCATTTCTGAATGAAGGATTCCTACTCCCTCAAAAAATAAAGGTTAAGTGACTGAAAAAAAAAAAGAATGTTCTATGCAAGCTAGTAAATTAATGTCTAGTAAAGTGCCCTATGACCCACCTTACAAAATGATGTATGGGTTCATACTTAGGGGAAGATCAATATCCTTCACCTAAATTGAATCCAGCACATCAAAAGATTCACACACCTTGTAGCTTCATGAATTATGCTATCCTCTCAAAATTTAGACATGGCCCTTCTACATTTGAAGCCTTTGTTGACGAGATTTGTGGGTGGTGATGTTGCTCTATGCATAGTAGTTGAAGAGATTGTATAAAAAACATAATTCATGTTATTATCATCAATAGTTGTCTCAGAAAGATAGTGCAGCTAGACTGATGTTACATTGTAGAATTTGAATATTAAGCAAGCTTGGGAATTCAAACCTTATTCTAAAAGCACATTCAAAATCATAATTAGACTTATTTACCTTTTATAGTATTGTTCATAACTTATGTAAATTCAGAAATCTAAGAGTAAATATTATATTTCATTTTAAAGCCTCTAATCTGTACAAAGTAATTGATGTTTGGGATTTATTTTATGAAAGAAACTATATAGAAAAATGTTTATTTATGTTTGTCATTCTGGATATTGGAGGGAGGTGATATGACAAAGGTATCAAGGTATCAAGGGAAGGTGGTGTTGATCATTTAGGGAAGCAAAGTCAGTAGGATGCGTTGGAAACCTATGTTTAGAATTGCCCATAACTGATTAATAATTATGATTCAGACCATTGGTTCTTAATTTTAATGTATATAAGCATTATCCAGTGTTTTTGTTAAAAATGTATATTTCACTCCTTGGGTTGGGCCAAGAATCAACAATCATAAGAGGCATCACAGGTGACTCTAATAAATGGGTCTATCTTAGGTTGTAGTCTCCAAAATGAATCCTAAGAGAAGGATTCATTTAATAACAAGGTGCTCCCTAGAGAAAACAATAAGAGAAGGGGGAAATTGGTACAGAGAAAGGGAAGAAATCAAGCAGGATTGGTATTCAGGCAGTCCCAGACTAAGTCTGATCCCATGGAGAGCTCTGAAGCATAAATTACACCTCAGAATCTGTCCCAATGTGAGTCAAGAATAGAGCAGGGCAGTTTGAAACTGAGTAAAGGTCATTTTCTGAATCAGATCTTAAGATGTCGTTGGCAACTTGATAGTGAGAGATTAGAGACTAAAGCAGAACCTGTTCATCTGCAGACCTGCTCATCTGTTAGTTCATCTGCAGAGCTAAATTAGTACCCGTCCTTCACGTATTCACTCATGAACATATGAGTAATAAGGAGGTTGTGTGTGTGGGGAGAATCTATAGCTCTTATCTGCCTTCCTAGTGGGATTTCCCCATATTTCCCTCAGACAATTTCTATCGTTTATGTGTTTTTTGTTTGTTTTTGGTTTTGTTTTGTTTTGTTTTGTTTGGCCACCCTTTGGGATCTTAGTTCCCCAACCAGGGATTGAACCTGGGGCCACAGCAGTGAAAGCACCGAGTCCTAAACACTGGACCACGAGGGAATTCCCTATCATTTATGTTTTATGTTTTGAACCCAGCCTAGACAAGGTTAAGGACTGAGAAAGGAAGTAAAGTCTACATGCAACCTTAGGTGTGCCACAGACATACTCTGTAACATCATCAACACATTTTTGTGCAGATTTTTCTTTCAGTTCCTTTAAATTTTCAACATTGTGTTTGCTAGTGTAAAGAGAAAAAACCATGTTTTCATTCTTTGCTAGGATAAAAGAAAGCTAGAGGTGGTCTCAAAGCTTAAAGAAACTCAGAAAAGCCTGATAGACTATGGAATATGAGATGGAGTAAACTTAGCTGGGAAAACAGACTCTTCAAATGTAATCTGCTCCTCATTTGGGATATTTAGGAAGCTTAACATCTGCATGTACATCATACCTGTTGGACACATGTTCAGGAAATCTGACATAAGAGAAAAAAATTTGTAGGTAGAACTTGACTTCTGGTACACATTTAGTTAAAGAGAGAGTTTCAGAATAGGGGAAAATAGCGAGATATTCCAAATAAGAATAGAAAAATAGGTGTAAGACTTTCTTATAATTTTAATCTTACTTGGTTATGTCCTAGCTAAGCCCTGATGCTGCTGAATAGTTTCTAAAAGTCATGGAGAACAGCAATCTAGAGGTATTCAGATAAAAGATTCAGGACTTTTCTTCTATGGCTGTTCTGTGGGCATGAATGTATGTGGGTGTATATCAGTATAAATGTGTACTTATGTGTGAATATGTCTAATCAAATAGCACTATAGGAATTTAAGTTTTTCCAAATACCCTGGTATTTACTAAAGTGATAATCAATTATTGTCTTGGGAAAATCTTTTGTCAAAGGATTTATTTTTTCAATTTCATATTCACTTTTACTTGGCACTGGAAATAAAGGCACTTTTCAGTTAATCAAACTTTAGTACAACCAATCTATTAATAGTGCTCTTAAACTCACCTACCTAAGTTTTCTCTCTTAATATTCCCACATCGTCTAGAGGTTTATCTCCACAGTGGGTAATTCTGACTTACACAGTCTCTATTGAAATCACTGTACTGATCTCTTACCAAGCAACTCTCTGATATTGACTTGATTTTCCCACTGGACAGACAACACACAAGTTAGTCAAATAGGAGTCTTCTATTCCACTTAGCAGTTTTATTACTTAGTGTTAACAAATATATCGCTACTTTTTGCTTTTAAAAACTACTCTCTTAGGAGTTCAGTTAGCAATCTCTAAGAGTTGAGTTTCCTCTGGTAAATTGATCAAATTGAGTTTCTGACCCTGAAATTGTGAAAATCCTGAAAGTGTGTTCATTAAACCACAACTCTTCCACTTCTTAATTTCATAGATTTTTTTTCTAACTCCACAATTCCCCAAATCTGTTTTGTTGAAGGTAATTAATGTTGTAAGTACAAAATCCAGTCCTTTTTTTGGTACTTTATCTCAAATTTTCTGCAGCATTTGACACTGGTGACTGGTCTAAGGCTACCTTTGGAGTACTTTCAGTCTTTTGGTTTGAAAGGTACCTCATTATTTAGTTTCATCTTCTACTTCTCGAATTACTGGTTTCTTTACCTCTATTGTTTTTATCTTTCCCCAAGCTTTCTCCAAATATGAGCATGTATTAAAGGCTTAGTTCCTCACCATGGAATTACTGTTCTAAACTAATTACTCTGGTGAATTCTGTCTCATACCTTCAGTTATCTTCTCTAGAGCTGTAGGATTGACTTGTCCTATCCTCAGAGCTCAAATTCCCTGATGTATATTGCTTACTGAACATTTACCTGAATGCCCTTAAATGACCTAATTACTTCCTCATTTTCCCTTGAAAATACTCATTCTCTCAGATAAGGATGGGAAACTCTTTCATCTTGCTCGCCAATTATATAATGATACAATTACCCAGACTTGTCAACCCTTCCTCTTCATTTCTCACATACATCTATTATTTTTAATTTATACCTCTAATTCTCAGTACTTCAGACTACAAAGTAATTTTTCAGCTCATGCTGTGAACAAAAGTTTAAATAACCACATTTGCCTATCCCTATGTCATGCCAGACCTGCCCACCCATTCGTATGGGCCCAACAATATCCTATTACTCTCTCCTATAAACCATAGGACTTAGTGCACATACCAGCACGAGTTACATACTGCTATCTTGCCAGTTTGCATTTTGTTCACTCACAGCATATATATAAACCTTAGTGTTTCTTCTAAAAAAGTATACACTACTTTGTAACATGGACTCCAGCTCTACTCACAACTTTATTAGGCAGCAGTGTTAAGATTTCTTAAAGCATGGTATCCTGAGTGATTCTTCCATAATGCAGCATCATAGTTTAATTTTACATAATAAATATCACATATAAAAATGAATATTTGCTCATAAGCACTTTTAAGATATAATAATAGTACTTTCATGAATACATTACTCTAGAATTTACAAGGCACTTACCATCTATTACATCATTTGAGCATCTCAACAAGCCCAGATGATGATATTGCTATAAAGTTTTATACTTATTTTACAGATGAGGACATTGAAATTTTAAAAAGTTAAATGACTTGCTTACTTAAAAATGTATGCCCTTTGATATATATATTCACCCTGTAAAATATTTCAAAATATATACAGAGCTAGAAGGTGTTGCCCACAATGTTTCTTACAATAGTGTCAAATAAAGGAATGGATAAATGTATTTCCAATCACTGGATTATTTTTCAGCGAGTAATTAATTAAAATTAAATAATTTAAAAATATTTTCAACAGCTATAATATATCATACATTGAAAAACACACACATGACCTCTGCTCTCATGAAAATTACACTCTCATGGAGAGAGTCAGAGATTAAAATTAAACATATAAATAAATAAGCAAGAACATATCAGAATATAATAAAGTCTCTGCAAAAAAAGAACAAAAAAAAAAGAAAATGTGGTTATGTGATGATTTTGAAATGATAGCTATAAAAATGTCGGACACAGAAACATTGTGTTAGCTGTTGAGTGATATGTCAAAGTGATAATGCTAAAAATGTAAGTGGAAATGCAGTATAGCATTAAATGCAAACTATAACAGCTAAGTAAAATATAATGTACAGATAAACAGACTGGAGAAACATACCAATATGTTTATACTATCCTCCTTAAGCCACGCTAGGTAGAGGGATTTTTTCCTCTTCTATACAATGAGAATAATTTAATATAAATTAATTATAATCTTAAAATGTTAAAGTCAACAAGTTTGTATATGGAAGACCAAGTATTCAAACTCAGATCTTCTAGACCAGAATCTAGTATTATTTCTGCTACACAAAGTTTCTTATGGGGGAATGAAAACTGGTGGAAATTCTCCATTTCATATAAAAATAGTAACAATAATATCAATAAAACAGGTTGTCAGAGAATCAAAGCTGTGAGCATCTGAATGAAATTAAGAAACAGGCAACATTTTTTGCTTCAAATTTAGCAAGTTTTTGGTTTGTCTTAAATTAGTGACTGATTCAACGTTTGCCTTTTCTTTTTTATTTTTTTTAAACATCTTTATTGGAGTATAATTGTTCTACAATGGTGTGTTACTTTCTGCTTTATAACAAAGTGAAATGGGCATACATATCCATATATCTCCATATATCTGCCCTCTTGCATCTCCCTCAAATTGACCCTATCCCACCCCCCTAGGTGGTCACAAAACAAGGAGCTGATCTCCCTGTGCTATGTGGCTGCTTCTCACTAGCTATCAATTTTATATCGGGTAGTGTATATATGGCCACGCCAATCTCTCACTTCATCCCAGTTTAAACTTCCCCCTCCCGGTGCCTCAAGTCCAATCTCTACATCTGCATCTTTATTCCTGTCCTGCCCCTAGGTTCTTCAGAAACTTTTTTTTTTTAGATTCCATATATATGTGTTAGCATACAGTATTTGTTGTTCTCCTTCTGACTTACTTCACTCTGTATGACAGACTCCAGGTCTATCCACCTCATTACAAATAACTCAGTTTCATTTCTTTTTA
>NC_041234.1:88052459-88055762 GCF_002837175.3 Physeter macrocephalus | reverse complement strand
TTTCTCCACACCCTCTCCAGCATTTATTGTTTGTAGATTTTTTGATGATGGCCATTCTGACTGGTGTGAGATGATATCTCATTGTCGTTTTGATTTGCATTTCTCTAATGATTAATGATGTTGAGCATTCTTTCATGTGTTTGTTGTCAATCTGTATATCTTCTTTGGAGAAATGTCTATTTAGGTCTTCTGTCCCTTTTTGGATTGGGTTGTATGTTTTTTTGTTATTGAGCTGCATGAGCTGCTTATAAATTTTGGACATTAATCCTTTGTCCTTTGCTTCATTTATAAATATTTTCTCCCATTCTGAGGGTTGTCTTTTTGTCTTGTTTATGGTTTCCTTTGCTGTGCAAAAGGTTTTATTTTTCATTAGGTCCCATTTGTTTATTTTTGTTTTATTTCCCTTTCTCTAGGAAGTGGGTCAAGAAGGATCTTGCTGTGATTTATGTCATAGAGTGTTCTCCCTATGTTTTCCTCTAAGAGTTTTATAGTGTGTGGCCTTACACTTAGGTCTTTAATCCATTATGAGTTTATTTTTGTGTATGGTGTTAGGGAGTGTTCTAATTTCATTCTTTTACATGTAGCTGTCCAGTGTTTCCAGCACCACTTATTGAAGAGGCTATCTTTTCTCCATTGTATATTCTTGCCTCCTTTATCAAAGATAAGGTGACTATATGTTCGTGGGTTTATCTCTGGGCTTTCTATCCTGTTCCATTGATCTATATTTCTGTTTTTGTGCCAGTACCTTGCTGTCTTGATGACTGTAGCTTTGTAGATTAGTCTGAAGTCAGGGAGCCTGATTCCTCCAGCTCCATTTTTCTTTATAAATATGGCTCTGGCTATTCGGGGTCTTTTGGGTTTCCATACAAATAGTGAAATTTTTTGTTCAAGTTTTGTAAAAAATGCCATTGGTAGTTTGAAAGAGATTGCCCTGAATCTGTCGATTGCTTTTGGTAGTATACTTATTTTCTCAATGTTGATTCTTCCAATCCAAGAACATGGTATATCTCACCATCTGTTTGTATCATCTTTAATTTCTTTCATCAGTGTCATAGTTTTCTGCATATAGGTTTTTGTCTCCTTAGATAGGTTTATTCATAGGTATTTTATTCTTTTTGTTGCAGTGTAAATGGGAGTGCTTCCTTACTTTCTCTTTCAGATTTTTCATCACTAGTGTATAGGAATGCAAGAGATTTCTGTGCATTAATTTTGTATCTTGCAACTTTACCAATTTCATTGATTAGCTCTAGTAGTTTCCTGGTAGCATCTTTAGGATTCTCTATGTATACTATCATGTCATCTGCAAACAGTGAGAGCTTTACTTCTTCTTTTCTGATTTGGATTCCTTTATTTCCTTTTCTTCTCTGATTGCTGTGGCAAAACTTCCAAAACTATGTTGAATAATACAGTTGAGTGGATAACCTTGTCTTGCTCCTGATCTTAGTGGTAATAGTTTCAGTTTTTCACCATTGAGAACAATGATGGCTGTGTGTTTGACATATATGGCCTTAATTATGTTGAGGAAAGTTCCCTCTATACCTACTTTCTGGAGGTTTTTTAGGATCTTGCTGTGATTTATGTCATAGAGTGTTCTCCCTATGTTTTCCTCTAAGAGTTTTATAGTGTGTGGTCTTACACTTAGGTCTTTAATCCATTATGAGTTTATTTTTGTGTATGGTGTTAGGGAGTGTTCTAATTTCATTCTTTTACATGTAGCTGTCCAGTGTTTCCAGCACCACTTATTGAAGAGGCTATCTTTTCTCCATTGTATATTCTTGCCTCCTTTATCAAAGATAAGGTGACTATATGTTCGTGGGTTTATCTCTGGGCTTTCTATCCTGTTCCATTGATCTATATTTCTGTTTTTGTGCCAGTACCTTGCTGTCTTGATGACTGTAGCTTTGTAGATTAGTCTGAAGTCAGGGAGCCTGATTCCTCCAGCTCCATTTTTCTTTATAAATATGGCTCTGGCTATTCGGGGTCTTTTGGGTTTCCATACAAATAGTGAAATTTTTTGTTCAAGTTTTGTAAAAAATGCCATTGGTAGTTTGAAAGAGATTGCCCTGAATCTGTCGATTGCTTTTGGTAGTATACTTATTTTCTCAATGTTGATTCTTCCAATCCAAGAACATGGTATATCTCACCATCTGTTTGTATCATCTTTAATTTCTTTCATCAGTGTCATAGTTTTCTGCATATAGGTTTTTGTCTCCTTAGATAGGTTTATTCATAGGTATTTTATTCTTTTTGTTGCAGTGTAAATGGGAGTGCTTCCTTACTTTCTCTTTCAGATTTTTCATCACTAGTGTATAGGAATGCAAGAGATTTCTGTGCATTAATTTTGTATCTTGCAACTTTACCAATTTCATTGATTAGCTCTAGTAGTTTCCTGGTAGCATCTTTAGGATTCTCTATGTATACTATCATGTCATCTGCAAACAGTGAGAGCTTTACTTCTTCTTTTCTGATTTGGATTCCTTTATTTCCTTTTCTTCTCTGATTGCTGTGGCAAAACTTCCAAAACTATGTTGAATAATACAGTTGAGTGGATAACCTTGTCTTGCTCCTGATCTTAGTGGTAATAGTTTCAGTTTTTCACCATTGAGAACAATGATGGCTGTGTGTTTGACATATATGGCCTTAATTATGTTGAGGAAAGTTCCCTCTATACCTACTTTCTGGAGGTTTTTTATCATAACTGGGTGTTGATTTTTTTTGAAAGCTTTTTCTGAATCTGTTGAGATGATCATATGGTTTTTCTCCTTCAATTTGTTAATATGGTTTATCACATTGATTGATTTGCGTATATTGAAGAATTCTTGCATTACTGGGATAAACCCCACTTGATCATGCTGTATGATCCTTTTAATGTGCTGATGGATTCTGTTTGCTTGTATTTTGTTGAGGATTTTTGCATCTATGTTCATCAGTGATATTGGCCTATAATTTTCGATTTTTGGAGTATCTTTGTCTGGTTTTGGTATCAGGGTGATAGTGGCCTCATAGAATGAGTTTGGGAGTTTTCCTTCCTCTGCAATTTTTGTAAGAGTTTGAGAAGGATAGGTGTTAGGTCTTCTCTAAACGTTTGATAGAATTCACCTGTGAAGCCTTCTGCTGCTGGACTTTTGTTTGTTTGGGAGATTTTTCATCACAGTTTCAATTTCATTGCTTGTGATTGGTCTGTTCATATTTTCTATTTCTTCCTGGTTCAGTCTTGGAAGGTTATACTTTTCTAAGAATTTGTCCATTTCTTCCAGGTTGTCCAATTTATTGGCATAGAGTTGCTTGTAGTAGTCTCTTAGG
>NC_041234.1:88037257-88045832 GCF_002837175.3 Physeter macrocephalus | reverse complement strand
TAGGATCTTGCTGTGATTTATGTCATAGAGTGTTCTCCCTATGTTTTCCTCTAAGAGTTTTATAGTGTGTGGTCTTACACTTAGGTCTTTAATCCATTATGAGTTTATTTTTGTGTATGGTGTTAGGGAGTGTTCTAATTTCATTCTTTTACATGTAGCTGTCCAGTGTTTCCAGCACCACTTATTGAAGAGGCTATCTTTTCTCCATTGTATATTCTTGCCTCCTTTATCAAAGATAAGGTGACTATATGTTCGTGGGTTTATCTCTGGGCTTTCTATCCTGTTCCATTGATCTATATTTCTGTTTTTGTGCCAGTACCTTGCTGTCTTGATGACTGTAGCTTTGTAGATTAGTCTGAAGTCAGGGAGCCTGATTCCTCCAGCTCCATTTTTCTTTATAAATATGGCTCTGGCTATTCGGGGTCTTTTGGGTTTCCATACAAATAGTGAAATTTTTTGTTCAAGTTTTGTAAAAAATGCCATTGGTAGTTTGAAAGAGATTGCCCTGAATCTGTCGATTGCTTTTGGTAGTATACTTATTTTCTCAATGTTGATTCTTCCAATCCAAGAACATGGTATATCTCACCATCTGTTTGTATCATCTTTAATTTCTTTCATCAGTGTCATAGTTTTCTGCATATAGGTTTTTGTCTCCTTAGATAGGTTTATTCATAGGTATTTTATTCTTTTTGTTGCAGTGTAAATGGGAGTGCTTCCTTACTTTCTCTTTCAGATTTTTCATCACTAGTGTATAGGAATGCAAGAGATTTCTGTGCATTAATTTTGTATCTTGCAACTTTACCAATTTCATTGATTAGCTCTAGTAGTTTCCTGGTAGCATCTTTAGGATTCTCTATGTATACTATCATGTCATCTGCAAACAGTGAGAGCTTTACTTCTTCTTTTCTGATTTGGATTCCTTTATTTCCTTTTCTTCTCTGATTGCTGTGGCAAAACTTCCAAAACTATGTTGAATAATACAGTTGAGTGGATAACCTTGTCTTGCTCCTGATCTTAGTGGTAATAGTTTCAGTTTTTCACCATTGAGAACAATGATGGCTGTGTGTTTGACATATATGGCCTTAATTATGTTGAGGAAAGTTCCCTCTATACCTACTTTCTGGAGGTTTTTTATCATAACTGGGTGTTGATTTTTTTTGAAAGCTTTTTCTGAATCTGTTGAGATGATCATATGGTTTTTCTCCTTCAATTTGTTAATATGGTTTATCACATTGATTGATTTGCGTATATTGAAGAATTCTTGCATTACTGGGATAAACCCCACTTGATCATGCTGTATGATCCTTTTAATGTGCTGATGGATTCTGTTTGCTTGTATTTTGTTGAGGATTTTTGCATCTATGTTCATCAGTGATATTGGCCTATAGTTTTCTTTGTGACATCTTTTTCTGGTTTTGGTATCAGGGTGATGGTGGCCTTGGAGAATGAGTTTGGGAGTGTTCCTCCCTCTGCTATATTTTGGAAGAGTTTGAGAAGGATAGGTGCTATCTTTTCTCTGACTTTTCTTAAGTAGAGTTTCAGTTCATAATATTTTTAAAAATTTGGAGTGAACTTACATACAAGAGAGTGAAGTGCAGTAATATTATATATACATATATACTGCTGATGGTATAGAATACTAAACATACTCTATCAGGTTCTTTCATGTCCTTCCCATTCCATACAACTCCCTTCCCATTATTTAACACCCTCCCCAGAAGAAGTCACCATTCTGACTTCTATTATAATGCATTAATTTTCCAATTTGTGAATTTTATAAAAAATGGTATCATAGAGTATATATTACTTTTTGTGGGGCTCCTTGCACTCCACATTATATTTGTAATATTAATTCTCATATTTTAATGAAGCAGTATCTTATTTATTTTCATTGCTGTTTAACATTATATTGTATATAGCACATTTAATTATATATTATACTCCTGATGGAGAATTAGATTTCCAGATTGTGTCTACAATGAATAACGTTGTAATGAAGCTGTTGGTAGTATTTTTTGGTGGACATATAGCCTCTATTTTCTGGGATATGTATGTACCAAGGAATAGATAGCTGAGTCACAGAAGAGGTAAACATGTAGCTTTAGTCAAAACAAACAGAAAAGCACACACTTTAAAATCTACACACTTCCCTAGGTGGGAAAGAACTGCTCAATTTGGGAAACACAAGAGAAGGAAAAGACCTATGAAAACAAACCCAAAACAATTAAGAAAATGGTAATAGGAACATACATATTGATAATTACCTTAAATGTAAATGAAATAAATTCTCCAACCAAAAGACACAGACTGGCTGAATGGATACAAAAACAAGAACCATGTATATACTGTCTATAAGAAACCCACTACAGACCTAGGGACACATACACACTGAAAGTGAGGGGATAGAAAAAGATATTCCATACAAATGGAAATCAAAAGAAAGCTGAAGAAGCAATACTCATATCAGAAAAAATAGACTTTAATATAAAGACTGTCACAAGAGAGAAGGAAGGACACTACATTGTAATCAAGGGATCAATCCAAGAAGAAGATATAACAATTGTAAATATTTATGCACCCAACATAGGAGCACCTAAATACATAGGCAAATGTTAAAAGCCATAAAAGGGGAAATCAACAGCAACACAATAATAGTGGGGATTTCAACACTCCACTTACACCAATGGATAGATCATCCAGACAGAAAATTAATAAGGAAACACAAGCCTTAAATGACACATTAGATCAGAGAGACTTAATTGACATTTATAGAACATTCCATCCAAAAGTAGCAGAATACACTTTCTTCTCAAGGGCACATGGAACACTCTCCAGGATAGATCACATCTTGGGTCACAAATCAAGCCTTAGTGAATTTACGAGAACTGAAACCATATCAAGTATCTTTGCCAAACACAACGCTATGAGATTAGAAATCAACTACAGGAAAAAACTGTAAAAACACAAACACATTGAGGCTAAACAATATGCTACTAAATAACAAAGAGATCACTGAAGAAATCAAAGAGGAAATCAAAGAATACCTAGAAACAAATGAAAATGAAAACACTATGACCATGAAGTTATGGGTTGCAGCCAAAGCAATTCTAAAAGGGAATTTTATAACAATACAATCCTACCTCAAGAAATAAGAAAAATCTCAAAAACATAAATGTACACCTAAAGCAATTAGAGAAAGGAGAACATAAAAACACAAAGTTAGTAAAAGGAAAGAAATCATAAAGATCAGGGGAGAAATAAATGAAATAGAAATGAAAAAAAACAATAGCAGGAGAAGCTTCAAGATGGTGGAAGAGTAAGATGCGGAGACCACCTTCCTCCCCACAAATACATCAGAAATACATCTACATGTGGAACAACTCCTACAGAACACCCACTGAACGCTGGCAGAAGACCTCAGACCTCCCAAAAGGCAAGAAACTTCCCACATACCTGGGTAGGGAAAAAGAAAAAACAGACAAAAGAATAGGGATGGGACCTGCACCAGTGGAAGGGAGCTGTGAAGGAGGAAAGGTTTCCACACACTAGGAAGCGCCTTCGTGGGCGGAGACTGCAGCTGGTGGAGGGGGGGACTTTGGAGCCACGGAGGAGAGCACAGCAAAAGGGGTGTGGAGGGCAAAGCGAAGAGATTCCCGCACAGAGGATGGGTGCCGACCAGCACTCACCAGCCTGAGAGGCTTGTCTGCTCACCCGCTGGGGCAGACAGGAGCTGGGGGCTGAGGCTCGGGCTTCGGAGGTCGGATCCCAGGGAGGGGACTGGGGTTGGCTGCATGCACACAGCCTGAATAGGGCTAGGGCGCCACAGCTACCCGGGAGGGAGTCCTGGAAAGAGTCTGGAACTGCCGAAGAGGCAAGAGACTTTTTCTTCCCTCTTTGTTTCCTGGTGCGCGAGGAGAAGGGATTAGAGCGTCACGTAAATGAGCTCCAGAGATGGGCACGAGCCGCGGCTATCACCATGGACCCCAGAGACGGCCATGAGATGTTCAGGCTGCTTCTGCCACCAACAAGAATCCTGTGTGCAAGACCAGGTCACTCTCCTCACCTCACCTCCCGGGAGCCTGAGCAGCCTGCCACTTCCAAGGTCCCGTGATCCAGGGACAACTTCCCAGGGAGAACACACGGTGCACCTCAAGCTGGTGCAACGTCATGCCAGCCTCTGCCCCTGCAGGCTCGCCCTGCAACCGTACCCCTCCTTCCCGCTGGTCTGAGTGAACCAGAGCCCCTGAAGCAGCTGCTCCTTTAACCCCATCCTGTCTGAATGAAGAACAAATGCCCTCAAGCGACCTACATGCAGAGGCACGTCAAAATCCAAAGCTGAACCCTGGGAGCTGTGCAAACACAGAAGAGAAAGAGAACTCTCTCCCAGAAGCTTCAGGGGCAGCGGATTAAATATCCACACTCAATTTGATGTACCCTGCATCTGTGGAATACCTGAATAGACAATGAATCATCCCAAATTGAGGAGGTGGACTTTGGGAGCAACTATATATATATATATATATATATATATATATATCTTTCCCTTTTTCTCTTTCTGTAAGTCTGCATGTGTATGCTTCTGTGTGTGATTTTGTCTGTGCAGCTTTGCTTTTACAATTTGTGCTAGGGTTCTGTCCGTCCTTTTTTTTTTATTACTTAAAAATTTTTCTATCTCAATATTTATTTTTATTCTTTATTTTAATAACTTTATTTATTTTGTTTTACTTTATTTTATTTTATCTTCTTCTTTCTTCCTTTCCTTTTTTTCCTCCCTTTTATTCTGAGCTGTGTGGAAGACAGGCTGTTGGTGCTCCAGCCAGGCATCAGGGCTGTCCACCTGAGGTGGGAGAGCCAATTTCAGGACACTGGTCCACAAGAGACGTCCCAGCTCCACGTAATATAAAATAGTGAAAATCTCCAACAGATCTCCATCTCAACACCAAGACCCAGCTCCACTCAATGACCAGCAAGCTACAGTGCTACACACCCTATGCCAAACAACTAGCAACACAGAAAAACCACCTCATCCATTAGCACAGAGGATGCCTAAAAATCATAAGGCCACAGACACCCCGAAACAAACCACCAGACGTGGACCTGCCCACCAGAAAGACAAGATCCAGCCTCATCCACCAGAACAGAGGCACTAGTCCCCTCCACCAGGAAGCCTACACAACCCACTGAACCAACTTTAGCCACTGGGGACACACACAAAAAACAACAGAAAGTACGAACATGCAGCCAGAGAAAAGGAGACCCAAAACAAAGTAAGTTAAGCAAAATGAAAAGACAGAAAAACACACAGCAGATGAAGGAGCAAGGTAAAAACCCACCAGATCTAACAAATGAAGAGGAAATAGGCAGTCTACCAGAAAGAGAATTGAGAATAATGATAGTAAAGAAGTTCTAAAATCTTGGAAATAGAATGGAGGAAATACAAGAAACGTTTAACAAGGACCTAGAAGAACTAAAGAGCTAACAAACAGAGATGACAACACAATAAATGAAATTAAAAATTCTCGACAAGGGATCACTAGCAGAATAACTGAGGCAGAACAACAGATAAGTGACCTAGAAGATAAAACAGTGGAAATAACTACTGCAGAGCAGAAAAAAGAATGAAAAGAATTGAGGACAGTCTCAGAGACTTCTGGGACAACATTAAGAAGCCTACACAACCCACTGAACCAACTTTAGCCACTGGGGACACACACAAAAAACAACAGAAAGTACGAACATGCAGCCAGAGAAAAGGAGACCCAAAACAAAGGAACTGAGAAAATATTAGAAGAGATTATAGTTGAAAGCTTCCCTAATATGGGAAAGGAAACAGTTAATCAAGCCCAGGAAGCACAGAGCATCCCATACAGGATAAATCCAAGGAGAAACATGCCAAGACACATTAATCAAACTATCAAAAATTAAATACAAAGAAAACATATTAAAAGCAGCAAAGGAAAAAAACAAGTAACACGTAAAGGAATCCCCATAAGGTTAATAGCCAAACTTTCAGCAGAAATTCTGCAAGCCAGAAGGGAGTGGCAGGACATATTTAAAGTGATGAAAGAGAAAAACCTACAAGCAAGATTACTCTACAGAGCAAGGATCTCATTCAGATTTAATAGAGAAATTAAAAGCTTTACAGACAAGCGAAAGCTAAGAGAATTCAGCAGCACCAAACCAGCTTTACAACAAATGCTAAAGGAACTTCTCTAGGCAGGAAACACAAGAGAAGGAAAAGACCTACAATAATAAACCCAAAACAATTAAGAAAATGGTAATAGGAACATACATATCGATAATTACCTTAAATGTAAACGGATTAAATGTTCCAACCAAAAGACATAGACTGGCTGAATGGATAAAAAACAAGACCTGTATATAAGCTGTCTACAAGACACCCACTTCAGACCTAAGGACACATACAGATGGAAAGTGAGAGGATGGAAAAAGATATTCCATGCAAATGGAAACCAAAAGAAAGCTGGAGTAGCAATTCTCATATCAGACAAAACAGACTTTAAAGCAAAGACGATTACAAGAGATAAAGAAGGACACTACATAATAATCAAAGGACCGATCTAAGAGGAAGATATAACAAATGTAAATATTTAGGCACCCAACATAGGAGCACCTCACTACATAAGGCAAATATTAACAGCCATAAAACGGGAAATCGACAGTAACACAATCATAGTAGGGGACTCTAACAGCCCACTTTCACCAATGGACAGATCATCGAAAATAAAAATAAATAAGAAAACACAAGATTTAAATGATACATTAAACAAGATGGACTTAATTGATATTTATAGGACATTCCATCCAAAAACAACAGAATACACATTCTTCTCAAGTGCACATGGAACATTCTCCAGGATAGATCATATCTTGGGGACAAATCAAGCCTTGGTAAATTTAAGAAATTTGAAATCTCATCAAGTATCTTTTCCAACCACAATGCTATGAAACTAGATATCAATTACAGGAAAATATAGATAAGAAATACAAACACATGGAGGCTAACCAACACACTACTTAATAACCAAGAGATCACTGAAGAAATCAAAGAGGAAATCAAAAAATACCTAGAAACAAATGACAATGAAAACAAAATGACCCAAAACCTATGGGATGCAGCAAAAGTAGTTCTATGCGGGAAGTTTATGGCTATACAAACCTACCTTAAGCAACAATAAACATCTCAAATAAACAACCTAACCTTACACCTAAAGCAATTAGGGAAAGAAGAACAAAAATCCCCAAAGTTAGCAGAAGGAAAGAAATCATAAAAATCAGATCAGAAATAAATGAAAAAGAAATGAAGGAAATGATAGCAAAGATCAATAAAACTAAAAGCTGGTTCTTTGAGAAGATAAACCAAATTGATAAACCATTACCCAGACTTATCAATAAAAAAAGGGAGAAGACTCAAATCAATAGAATTAGAAATGCAAGAGGAAAAGTAACAACTGACACTGCAGAAATAAAACGTATCATGAGAGATTACTAAAAGCAACTATATGCCAATAAACTGGACAACCTGGAAGAAATGGACGAATCTTAGAAATGCACAAACTTCTGAGACTGAATCAGGAAGCAATAGAAAATATGAATAGACCAATCACAAGCACTGAAATTCAAACTGTGATTAAAAATCTTCCAACAAACAAAAGCCCAGGACCTGATAGCTTCACAGGAGAATTCTATCAAACATTTAGAGAAGAGCTAACACCTATCCTTCTCAAACTCTTCCAAAATATAGCAGAGGGAGGTACACTCCCAAATTCATTCTACGAGGCCACCATCACTCTGATATCAAAACCATACAAAGATGTCACAAAGAAAGAAAACTACAGGCCAATATCACTGATGAACATAGATGCAAAAATCCTCAACAAAATACTAGCAAACAGAATCTAAGAGCACATTAAAAGGATCATACACTATGATCAAATAGGGTTTATCCCAGGAATGCAAGGACTCTTCAATATATGCAAATCAATCAACATGATACACCATATTAACAAATTGAAGGAGAAAAACCATATGAGAAGTTCAACAGATGGAGAGAAAGCTTTCGACAAAATTCAACACCCATTGATGATAAAAACCCTCCAGAAAGTAGGCATAGAGGGAAATTTCCTCTACATAATAAAGGTCATATATGACAAACCCACAGCCAACATCTTCTTCAACGGTGAAAAAATGAAACCATTTCCACTAAGATCAGGAACAAAACAAGGTTGCCCACTCTCACCACTATTACTCAACATTGTTTTGGAAGTTTTACTCACAGCAATCAGAGAAGAAATAAAAGGAATCCCAATCGGAAAAGAAGAATTAAAGCTGTCACTGTTTGCAGATGATATGATACTATACATAGAGAACCCTAAAGATGCTACCAGAAAACTACTAGAGCTAAGCAATGGATTTGGTAAGGTTGTAAGATACAAAATTAATGCATAGAAATCTCTTGCATTCCTATACACTAATGATGAAAAATCTGAAAGTGAAATTAAGAAAACACTCCCATTTACCACTGCAACAAAAAGAATAAAATATCTAGGAATAA
>NC_041234.1:88014978-88037131 GCF_002837175.3 Physeter macrocephalus | reverse complement strand
TAGCCAAAGCAATCTTGAGAAAGAAAAATGGAGCTGGAGGAATCAGGCTCCCTGACTTCAGACTATACTACAAAGCTACAGTCATCAAGACAGTATGGTACTGGCCCAAAAACAGATATACAGAACAATGCAACAGGATAGAAAACCCAGAGATAAACCCAAGCACATATGGTCACCTTGTCTTTGATAAAATAGGCAAGAATATACAGTGAAGAAAAGACACCCTCTTCAATAAGTGACACTGGGAAAACTGGACAGCTAAATGGAAAAGAGTGAAATTAGAACACTCCCTAACACCATACACAAAAATAAACTCAAAATGGGTTAAAGACCTAAATGTAAGGCCAGACACCATCAAACTCTTAGAGGAAAACATAAGCAGAACACTCTTTCACATAAATCACAGGAAGATCCTTTTTGACTCACCTCCTAGAGAAATGGAAATACAAACAAAAGTAAACAAATGGGACCTAATGAAACTTAAAAGCTTTTGTACAGCAAAGGAAACCATTAACAAAACGAAAAGACAAACTTAAGAATGGGAGAAAATATTTGCCAACGGAGCAACTGACAAACGATTAATCTCCAAAACATACAAGCAACTCATGCAGCTCAATATCAAAAAAACAGACAACCCAATACAAAAATGGGCAGAGGACCTAAATAGACATTTCTCCAAAGAAGATATACAGATTGACAACAAACACATGAAAGAATGCTCAACATCATTAATCATTAGAGAAATGCAAATCAAAATTACAATGAGATATTATCTCACACTGGTCAGAATAGCCATCTTCAAAAAATCTACAACCAATAAATGCTGGAGAGGGTGTGGAGAAAAGGGAACCCTCTTGCACTGTTGGTGGGAATGCAAATGGATACAGCCACTATGGAGAACAATATGGAGGTTCCTTAAAAAACTGCAAATAGAACTACCATACAACCAGCAATCCCACTACTTGGCATATATCCTAAGAAAACCATAATTCAAAAATAGTTATGTACCAAAATGTTCATTGAAGCTCAATTTACAATAGCCAGGACATGGAAGCAACATAAGTGGCCATCAACAGATGAATGGATAATGAAGTTGTGGCACATACATACAATGAAATATTACTCAGCCATAAAGGAAACGAAATTGAGTTATTTGTAGTCAGGTGGATGGACCTGAAGTCTGTCATACAGAGTGACAAATATGTTCCACAAAAATGGACCACCTAGAAGAAATGGACAAATTCTTAGAAAGGTACAACCTTCCAAGACTGAACCAGGAAGAAATAGAAAACATGAACAGACCAATCACAAGTAATGAAATTGAAACTGTGATTTAAAATCTTCCAAAAAACAAAAGTTTAGACCAGATGGCTTCACAGGTGAATTCTATCAAACATTTGGAGAAGAGCTAACACCTATTCTTCTCAAGCTCTTCCAAAATATTGCAGAGGGAGAAACACTCCCAAAATCATTTTACAAGGTCACAATCACCCTGATACCAAAACCAGACAAAGATATCACATACACAGGCACAAATTACAGGCCAATATCACTGATGAATACAGACACAAAAATCCTCAACAAAATAGTGGCAAACCATATTCAACAACATATTAAAAGTATCATACACTATGATCAATTGGGATTTATCCCAGGGATGCAAGGATTCTTCAATATATGCCAATCAATCAATGTGATACACCATATTAACAAAGTGAAGAATAAAAACCAAATGATCATCTCAACAGGTGCAGAAAAAGCTTTCAACAAAATTCAACACCCATTTATGATAAAAAGCTTTCCAGAAATTGGGCAAAGAGGGAACCTATCTCAACATAATAAAGGCCATATATGACAAACCCACAGCAAACATTATTCTTAGTGAAAAACTGAAAGCATTTTCTCTAAAATCAGGAAAAAGACAACGGTACCCACTCACGCCATTATTGTTAAACATAGTTTTTCAAGTCCTAGCCGCGGCACTCAGTGACGAAAAAGAAATAAAAGTAATCCAAATGGGAATGGAAGAAGTAAAATTATCTCTGTTTCCAGATGACATAACATTATACATAGAAAATCCTAAAGATGCCACCAGAAAATTACTAGAGCTAATCAGTGAATTTAGTAAAGTTCCAGGATACAAAATTAATACAGAGAAATCACTTGCATGTGTATACACTAACAACGAAAGATCAGAAAGAGAAATTAAGTAAACAATCCCATTTACCAGTGCAACATAAAGAATAAAATACCTAAGAATCAACCTACCTAAGGAGAAAAAGACCTGTACACAGACAAGTTTAAGATCTGATGAAAGACATCAAAGTAAACACAAATGGAGACCAGAGGGCAGACAGCAGAAGCAAGAAGAACTACAAACCTGCAGCCTGTGTAACAAAAACCATATTCACAGAAAGATAGACAAGATGAAATGGCAGAGGGCTATGTGCCAGATGAAGGAACAAGATAGAACCCCCGAAAAACAACTAAATGAAGTGGAGACAGACAACCTTCCAGAAAAAGAATTGAGAATAATGATAGTGAAGATGATCCAGGACCTCGGAAAAAGAATGGAGGCAAAGATCGAGAAGATTCACGAAATGTTTAACAAAGACCAAGAAGAATTAAAGAACAAAAACCTAGAATAATTAAAGTACAAACAAACAGAGATGAACAATACAATAATTGAAATGAAAAATACACTAGAAGCAATCAGTAGCAGAATAACTGAGACAGAAGAACTAATAAGTGATCTGGAAGACAGATTGGTGGAATTCACTGCCACAGAATAGAATAAAGAAAAAAGAATGAAAAGAAATGAAGACAGCCTAAGAGACCTCTGGGAAAATATTAAACGCAATAACATTCACATTATAGGGGTCCCAGAAGGAGAAGACAGAGAGAAAGGACCCGAGAAAATATTTGAGGAAATTATAGTCAAAAACTTCCCTATGATGGGAAAGGAAATAGCCACTCAAGTCTAGGAAGTGCAGAGAGTCCCATACAGGATAAACCCAAGGAGAAGCATACCGAGACACAAAGTAATCAAACTGACAAAAATTAAAGACAAAGAAAAATTACTGAAAGAAACAAGGGAAAAACAACAAATAACATACAAGGGAATTCCAGTAAGGTTAACAGCTGATTTCTCAGCAGAAACTCTACAAGCCAGAAGGGAGTGACATGATATATTTAAAGTGATGAAAGGGGATAACCTACAACCAAGATTACTCTACCTGGTAAAGATCTCATTCAGATTTGACATAGAAATCAAAAGCTTTACAGACAAGCAAAAGCTAAGAGAATTCAGCACCACCAAACCAGTTCTACAACAAATGCTAAAGGAACTTCTCTACGTGGGAAATAGAAGAGAAGAAAAGGACCTACAAAAACAAACCCATAACAATTAAGAAAATGGTAACAGGAACATACATATCGATAATTACCTTAAACGTGAATGGATTAAATGCTCCAACCAAAAGACCAGGCTAACTGAATGGATACAAAAACAAAACCCATATATATGCTGTCTACAAGAGACCCATTTCAGATCTAGGGACACATACAGACTGAAAGTGAGGAGATGGAAAGAGATATTCCAGGCAAATGGAAATCAAAAGAAAACTGGAGTAGCAATACTCATATCAGATAAAATAGACTTTAAAATAAAGAATGTTACAAGAGACAAGGAAGCACACTACATAATGATCAAGGGATCAATCCAAGAAGAAGATATAACAATTATAAATATATATGCACCCAATATAGGAGCACCACAATACAAAAGGTAACTGCTAACAGCTACAAAAGAGAAAATCGACAGTAACACAATAATAGTGGGGCACTTTAACACCTCACTTACACCAAAGGACAGATCATCCATAATGAAAATTAATAAGGAAACACAGGCTTTAAATGACACAATAGAACATATAGATTTAATTGATATTTATAGGACATTCCATCCAAAAACAGCAGACTACACTTTCTTCTCAAGTGTGCATGGAACATTCTCTAAGATACATCACATCTTGGGTGACAAATCAAGCCACAGTAAATTTAAGAAAATGGAAATCTTATGAATCATCTTTTCTGACCACAACACTGTGAGATTAAAAATGAACTACAGGGAAAAATATATTAGTAGAAGGAAATAAATCATAAAGATCAGAGCAGAAATAAATGAAATATAAACAAAACAATAGGAAAGATCAAAAAAATTAAAAGCTGGTCCTTTGAGAAGATAAACAAAATTGATAAACCATTAGCCAGACTCATCAAGAAATTGAGGCAGAGGACTCAATTCAACAAGGAAGTTTATAGCAATACAAGCCTACCTCAAGAAACAAGAAAAATCTCAAATAAACAATCGAACATTACACCTAAAGGAACTAAAGAAAGAAGAATAAACCAAACCCAAATTTAGTAGAAGGAAATAAATCATAAAGATCAGAGCAGAAATAAATGAAATATAAACAAAACAATAGGAAAGATCAAAAAAATTAAAAGCTGGTCCTTTGAGAAGATAAACAAAATTGATAAACCATTAGCCAGACTCATCAAGAAATTGAGGCAGAGGACTCAATTCAACAAAATTAGAAATGAAAAAGGAGAAGTTACAACAGACAAAGCAGAAATACAAAGCATTCTAAGAGACTACTACAAGCAACTCTATGCCAAGAAAATGGACAACCTGGAAGAAATGGACAAAATCTTAGAAAGGTATAACCTTCCAGGACTGAACCAGGAAGAAATAGAAAATATGAACAGACCAATCACAAGTAATGAAATTGAAGCTGTGATTAAAAATCCTCCAGCAAACAAAAGTCCAGGACCGGATGGCTTCACAGTTGAATTCTATCAAACATTTAGAGAACAGCTAACACCCATCCTTCTCAAACTCTTCCAAAAAATTGCAGAAGAAGGAACACTCCCAAACTCATTCTATGAGGCCACCATCATCCTGATACCAAAACCAGACAAAGATACTACAAAAAAGAAAATTACAGACCAATATAACTCATGGATATATATGTAAAAATCCTCAACAAAATACTAGCAAACAGAATCCATCAAGACATTAAAAGGATCATACACCATGATCAAGTGGGATTTATCCCAGGGATGCAAGGATTCTTCAATACACACAAATCAATCAATGTGATACAACATATTAACAACTTGAAGTATAAAACCCATATGATCATCTCAATTGATGCAGGAAAAGCTTTTGACAAAATTCAACACCCATTTATGATAAAAACTCTCCAGGAAGTGGGCATAGAGGGAACCTACTTCAACATAGTTAAGGCCATATATGACAAACCCACAGCAAACATCATTCTCAATGGTGAAAACCTGAAAGCATTTCCTCTAAGATCAGGAACAAGACAAGGATGTTCACACTTGCCACTATTACTCAACATTGTTTTGGAAGGCCTAGCCATGGCAATCAGAGAAGAAAAAGAAATAAAAGACTACAAAGTGGAAAAGAAGAAGTAAAACTGTCACTGTTTGTAGATGACATGATACTATACATAGAGAATCCTAAAGATGCCACCAAAAAACTGCTAGAGCTAATCAATGAATTTGGTAAAGTTGCAGGATACAAAATTAATGCACAGAAACCTCTTGCATTCCTATACACTAATGATGAAAAATCTGAAAGAGAAATTAAGGAAACACTCCCATTTACCACTGCAACAAAAAGAGTAATAGACCTAGGAATAAACCTACCAAGGGAGACAATAAACCTGTATGCAGAAAACTATGACACTGATGAAAGAAATTAAAGATGATACAAACAGATGGAGAGAAATACCATGTTCCTGGGTTTGGAAGAATCAATATTGTGAAAATGATTATACTACCCTAAACAATCTACAGAGTCAATGCAATCCCTATCAAATTACCAATGGCATCTTTTACAGAACTGGAACAAAAAATCTTAAAATTTGTATGGAGACACAAAAGATCCTGAATAGCCAAACAGTCTTGAGGAAAAAAAAATGGAGCTGGAGGAATCAGACTCCCTGCCTTCAGACTATATCACAAAGGTGCAATAATCAAGACAATATGCTACTGGCACAAAAACAGAAATATAGATCAATGGAACAGGGTAGAAAGCCTAGAGGTAAACCCACGTACCTATGGTCAACTAATCTATGACAAAGGAGGCAAGAATATACAATTGAGAGAAGACCATCTCTTCAGTGAGTGGTGCTGGGAAAACTGGACAGCTATATGTAAAAGAATGAAAGTAGAACACTCCCTAACACCATACACAAAAATAAACTCAAAATGGATTAAATACCTCAATGTAAGAGTGGACACTATAAAACTCTTAGAGGAAAACATAGGAAGAACACTCTTTGATATAAATCACAAGATCTTTTTTGATCAACCTCCTAGAGTAATAGAAATAAAAACAAAAATAAACAAATGGGACCTTGAAATTTAAAAGCCCTTGCACAGCAAAGGAAACTACAAACAAGACGAAAAGACAACCCTCAGAATGGGAGAAAATATTTGCAAATGAATCAATGGAGAAAGGATTAATCTCCAAAATATATAAACAGCTTATGCAGTTAAATATTAAAAAAACAAACGACCCAATCCAAAATGGGCCGAAGACCTAATTAGACATTTCTCCAAAGAAGACGTACAGATGTCCAACAAACATGAAAAGCTGCTCAACATCACTAATTGTTACAGAAATGCAAATCAAATCTATATTGAGGTATCACCTCACGCCAGTCAGAATGGCCAACATCAAAAATTCTACAAACAATAAATCCTGCAGAGGGTGTGGAGAAAAGGGAACCCTCATGCATTGTTGGTGGGAATGTAAATTGATACAGCCACTATGGAGAACAGTATGGAGATTCCTTAGTAAACTAAAAAATAGAACTACCCTATGACCCAGCTATCTCACTCCTGGGCATATACCCAGAGAAAACCATAATTCAAAAGGACACATGCACCCCAATGTTCATTGCAGCACTATTTACAACAGCCAGGACTTGGAAGCAACCCAAATGTCCAACAACAGAGGAATGGATAAAGAAGATGTGGTACATATACACAATGGAATATTACTCAGCCATAAAAAGGAACGAAATTGGATCATTTTTAGAGACATGGATGGACATAGAGACTCTCCTACTGAGTGAAATAAGTCAGAAAGGGAAGAACAAATATCGTATATTAACGCATGTACGTGGAATCTGAAAAATTTGGTATAAACAATCTTATTTACAAAGCAGAAATAGACACACAGATGTAGAGAACAAACATATAGATACCGGGGGGTGGGGGGGTGAGATGAATTAGGAGATTGTGATTGACATGTATACTCTATTGATACTATGTGTAAAATAGATATACTGTATAGCACAGGGAACTCAACTCAGTGCTTTGTGGTGACCTAAATGGGAAGGAAATCCATAAAAGAGGGGATATATGTATATGTATAGCTGATTCCCTTTCATGTACAGTGTAAATTAACAATATTGTAATGGAACTGTATTCCAATTTTTAAAAAAACAGAAAAAAACAATTTATTTATACATTATACTCTTGATGGGCAAGTAGATTTCCAGTTTGGGCTTACAGTGAATAAAGCTCTTATGAAGCTGCTGGTACTTGTTTTTTGGTGGACATATGCCCTCTCTTTTCTGGGATATGTATGTACATAGGAATAGAGAGCTGAGTCATAGAATAAGTAAATACTTAGCTTTAGTCAAAACAAAGAGAAAAGCACACACTTTTAAACTCTACACACCAATGAGAAACTAGAAATTTACTTTTGCAATAACTAAATCAGTCTTGAAAATAAGGACTTCCTGAGGATGCGTAAAGAAGAATCTGGCTGATCATAATCTTGTACTCATTTCACTGCTGAATTTCATATCTCTGACTTACATAGGCAAGATATTTTGTTTTTGCAGAAACATTAAAGGCCACATTCCACAATATCCATGTCCTTCCCAGTGGAGAAAGGAATGTAAATCAAGTACACAGTATGTATTCACAACTTCAAATGCATCTTTTCAAAAGCATCATTTTCCTTCACAAGTAATTACTATCTCATAGAGCAGAAGAAAACACAGATTATAGTTTGGTTTTGCTATCAATTTCCCGCTATATTAACAGTATTTTGAAATTCTTTTTTTATTGAGTTTTAGAAATTCTTTGTATATTCTGGAGAGTAACCCCTTATTTGTTATATGGTTTACAGATAGTTTCTCCCATTCCTTATGCTGCCTTTTCACTCGTTTCCTTTGTTGTGCAGAAGCTTTTTCATTTGGTATAGTCCCATTTATCTATTTTATTTTTGTTACCTATGTTTTTGATTTCATACACACAAAACATCATTGCCCAATCCAATGTCATGTAGTTTTTCCCCTATGTTTTCTTCAAGGAGTTTTATAGTTTATCTTCTGTTTAGATCTTTAATCAATTTTTAGTTAATTTTTGTACATAGTGTAAGATAAGGGTCCAACTTCATTCTTTTGCATGTAGATATCCAGTTTTTCCAATACCATTTTTTGAAGAGACTATCTTTCCTCATTTTATAGTCCTTGTTGAAGATCAGTTAACAATACATGTGAGAGTTTTTTTTCTGGGCTCTCTATTCAGTTTCAATAGTGAATATGTCTGTCTTTATTTGATATCATACTGTTTTGATTGTTGTAGCTTTATAGTATGTTTTGAAATCATGAAGTGTGAGGCCTCCAGCTTTGTCTTCTTTCTCAAATTGTTTTGCCTATTCAGGGTCCTTTGAGATTCTCTATGAATTTTAGGATTTTCTTATATTTCTCAAAAAAAAATGCCACTGGGATTTTGATAGGGATTGCCTTGACTCTGTAGAGTGCTTTGGGTAGTTTAGACATTTTAATAGAATTAAATCTTCCAGTCCATAAACATGTTTTATCTTTCCATTTATTTGTGTGTTTATTAATTTCTTTTAGCAATGATTTTTAGTTTCCAGTCTACATGTTTTTCACCTCTTAACTTTATTCCTAATTATTTTATTACTTTTGATACTATTGTAAATGAGATTATTTTTTTTCAGATTGTTCATTGTTAATTTATAGAAATGCAACTAATTTTTGAATGTTGACTTTGTATCTTACAACTTTACTGAATTTGGTTATTATTTCTAACAGGGTTTTATGGAATTTTTAGGGTTTCTATGTTTAAGATTGTGTCACCTTTGAACACAGATAATTGTACTTCTTTCTTTCCAATTTGGATGACTTTTATTTCCTTTACTTACCTAATTGCTCTCAGTAGCACTTCCAGTACTATGTTGATTAAAAGTGGTAAGAGTGGACATCCTTGCCTTGTTTCTGATTTTAGAAAAGTTTTCAGTCTTTCACCAATGAGTATAATATCAACTGTAGGTTTTTCATATATGACCATTATTATATTGAAGTAATTTCCTTCTATAACTCATTTGTTGAGTATTTTTAATCATAAAAAGGTGTTGAATTTTGTCAAATATTTTTTACCATCTATTGAGATGACCATGCAATTTTTATCCTTTTTTCTATTAATGTGGTGTATCACATTGAGTGATTTGCATACGTCTGAAAAGTTTGAAAAGGATTGGTATTAATTCCTCTTTAAATTTTTGAAAGAATTCACCAGTGAAGCCATCTGGTTCTGAGATTTTCTTTGTTGTAAGAGTTTTTATTACCTGGATAACTTATTTTAATTAGTTCATACACATGAAAAGTAAAAATTGTAATAGGCATAAATACTTCCTATATATTTTACGTATATGTATTTATTTTAACTCTCTGACAGCCAAGCTAAAATGGTACATCACTATTTTAAAAAATCAGGACTTCCCTGGTGATTCAGTGGTTAAGAATCAGCTTGCCAATGCAGGGGACACGGGTTCGATCCTTGGTCCGGGAAGATCCCACATGCTGTGGAGCAAGCCCACGTGCCACAACTACTGAGCATGCGCTCTAGAGCCCATGAGCCACAACAACTGACCCCACGCATCACAACTACTGAAGTCCGTGTGCCTAGAGCCTTTGCTCCACAACAAGAGAAGCCACTGCAATGAAAAACCTGTGCACTGCAACAGAGTAGTGCCCGCTTGCCATAACTAGAGAAAGCCCGTGCAGCAACAAAGACCCAGTGCAGCCAAAAATAAAAATAAAATAAATAAAAAATCAATATGAATACTAAATCAACCACTGGAACAAGGTTTTAAGGAGCAAGGTTTTCTCTATTAAATATAATAGAGAAAAAATTCAAGTATTACATTTACTCATCTAAAATGAAGATAGTTCATAAACATGAAAAACAAGGTGGACCTAAAAGAATAAAATTATTATTTTCTGTGTACTTTATAGGTAACTGTCCCTTTGTCACACATGAATAAAACTCACAGGAGTACATTTCCCTCAACTTGCAGTACAGAGTCCAAAGGATGGCTATGGCCTCTATTTTGCAGGATATAAGAAAATGACCTAGTCCCAAGGTGGCCAGAGAAGGCAGCAGATGATATAATATAAAGATATATTCATATTACAGGCATATATCATTTTATTATGCTTTATTTTATTGGGTTTTGAAGATATTGCATTTTTTACAATTGAAGGTTTATAGCCATCCTGTGTTGTACAAGTCTATTGGCGCCGTTTTTCCAACAGCATTTGTTCACGTCATGTCTATGTGTCACATTTTAGCAATTCTTGCCATATTTCAAACTTTTTCATTATTAATATATTTGTTATGATGATCTTTGATCAGTGATTCTTTGATGTTACTATTATAAAAAGATTACTACTCAGTGAAAGCTCAGAAGACGATTAACATTTTTTAACAATAAAGTATTTTTTAATTAAGGTATGTACATTGTTTTTTTAGACATAATGCTATTGCACACTTAATAGACTACAGTATAGTGTAAACATAACTTTTATATGCACTGGGAAACAAAAAAATTCATGACTTGCTATATTGTTATATTCACTTTATTGCAGTGGTCTGGAACCAAGCCCACAATATCTGTGAAGTATGTCTATACTACATTTCCAGGGTTTCTCTATCTTCTCATGCTGTTGGTCACTGTGGTTTGTCTGACAGTCTATTGCAGACAATGTCTTGTGTTGAGCAATAGGAATTAATTGCTCACCACATTCAATTAATATTGAATGTCCTCTACCCTCAAGAAACTCACGGTGTTCTAGAGGAGGCAGCCATGCATATGAATTTTCCTTTGGAAGTATCAAGGAAGGATCAACTAATTTCAACTATGGGAAAAAGGGAAGGTGGTATTTGAACATCTACTCATTATTTTTATCACTTCATCAATCATTCCTAGAGTACAATCCAACATTTATCTACATTTTATACAAGAGCAGTTAATATTTACTGAAGGCTTAATACATGCCCTTTTACATATTAATTATACAAGTAAGCCAAATGTTGGCAGGGGTCACTCTGGCTTTTGACATTTAGATAAATTAAGTATATATTATTCATTCTTTGGAGCCCAACACTTGCACCAAGATTCCTGTGCTTCTAGGGACTTTTATTTTTTTCTTCTAAATTTAAGCCTCTGCTTTTACTGACATCTGAATCTTATTCTCTAATAACTATTTACAAAAGGCATTTTTGTGCATAGCATACTTTACTAAAGGTTTGAGCATATAGAAGAATTTTAAATGGCAAGAACGCCAAGAAATTAAAATTAGTTACTTATGTTCTTAACAGCCTTTGGCCACCCTAACACTGAACAGTTTGAGCCACTTACTCCTCCATAGCTCAGAATTCCATAATTTCAATTGATTATCTCTCTCTCCTTTCTCCTCATGACCCACAAAATCTATTCACTTCTCAAGCAGAGTTTTAATTATTTTTTATCGTCTTTTTCTAAAACATTGTTTCAGGACCTTATCTTCATATCTAAATAAATAGTTTAGTCTCTCTCCTCCTCCCCATTCAACATACAGCCACATTTTCTTGTGCAATGCCAGCAATGTCCCTAAGACACAATGGTGAAGGTCACAGTAAATGGGTTTGGCTGTACTGGGCACCTGGTCACCAGGGTTGCTTTTAACTATGGCAAAGTGATTATTACCATTGATGACTGCTTCACTGACTACAACTACAAGGTTTACACATTTTGGTGTGATTCCACCCATGGCAAGTTCAATGGCACAGTCCAGTCTGAGAAGGGGAAGCTTGTCATCAGTGGAAAGCCCACATCCATTTTCCAGGAGCAATATCCTGCCAATATCAAATGGGGTGCTGCTGGTGCTGAGTATGTTCTGGAGTCCACTGGTGTCCTCACTACCTTGGAGAAGACTGGGCCTCACATGAAGTGTAGAGCTAAAAGGCTCATCATCTCTGTGCCTTCTGCTGATAGCCCCATGTTTGTGATGGGCATGAACCATAAGAAGTACAACTCCCTCAAGATGGTCAGCAATGCCACCTGCACTACCACCTTCTTGGCACCCCTGGCCAATGTCACTGTGGATGGACTCATGACCACAGTTCATACCGTCACTGCCATCCAGAAGACCATTGATGGGCTCACTGGGAAACTGTATTCTGATGGATGAGGAACTGCCCAGAACATCATCCCTGCTTCTACTGGCACTGTCAAAGGTTTTGGGGCAAGGACATCCCTGAGCTGAATTGGTAATTCGCTGGCATGGCCCTCCATGCCTCCATCCCCAATGTGTTTGACATAGATCTGATGTGAGGCCTGGAGAAAGCTACTAAATATGATATTATCAAGACGAGGTAAAGCGGGCATTGGAAGGCACCCTAAAGACCACACTGGGCTACATTGAGAACCAAGTTTTCTATTGTGATTTTAGCAGTGACACCCCACTCTTCATCCCTGGATGCTGGAGCTTAACAAACACTTTGTCTAGCTGCAGCAAAAGGGTGAGGGGCCTTATGGTTCACATAGCATCTGAGGAGTGAGAGCCCCTGGATCTTCAGCTCCAGCAAGAACACGAGAGAGGCCCTCAGCTGCTGGGGAGTCCTTGCTCCAACTTGATCCCCCAACATACTGAGAATATAAAAATCTTTCATCCTAGAACCCTTAAAAAGAACACCTAAAAAGGGGGAGGGTCTTAGTGAGCCTTACCTTGTGTACCATCAATAGAAAATACACTGTACCCAGCCTAAATAAGCAGTTAACTTTTTCTAAATAAAGACAGTTCCTTTCATAAGAGAAATTTTGTTACCAACTATTGAAGTGATATATTTTCACTCTGCTACATACATTTTGTCTTGTTTACTTTTCATGATAACCCAGTGAATGATGCATTTTATCTCCATTTTATAGATTAGAAAACTAATACTGAGTAAAGTTACTTGAAGTTAGAAAATTACAGATCCAAGTATATAATCAAAATCTGATTCCAAAGGCCTGTGCTGTTATGATGTGTGTGTGTATTTCTATTTATATATCTTACCCTGCTTGACTAGGAAAAATCTCAAAGCCTTAATCTGAAAAAGAAGAAATCACTCTCATCCATCTAGAATAGCAGTTAAATATAGAATTGGAACGAATAACCATCAGAATTTTTTCCATCCCTGGAATTTAGTGAAACATTCATGTTTTATTTGTTTTCTTTGAGTTTCTGTTTCCACATACTACAACTCAGAGGGAGAGAGAAATCACTTGACAAGTATGCTCACAGAATTCTAATCTATGACTTCTAACTGAAGAGGGGTTATTAAGAGTTTCGAGATCTTCTCTAAGCATATCCTTCTACAAAAAATAATTACCAGTAAATTTGAATACTACCCTTTAGAAGGTGTATAAAAACATAATTCTTTGAATAAAGTTTCCACATGAAAATCATCCAGAGATTTAGAAATAAGATTCAGGTTTTTCTCTAAATGTGATCGGATGGCTGAGAAAAATGTGATTGCCAATACTGATGTTCAGAGTAGAGAGAACAACTTATCACAATGGATAGAGAGAAAATATGCATTCATAGCAAATACCTACATTTAGCACTGGTGCCTCTCCTGGCTTTTGTAGACATTCAGTAAATGTTTGCTACATTGAGCCAAATCTAGGAAGATAAATATTTCTAATATACATGTTCATATTGCCAAAATGTTGATAAACCACACTTCTACATGTAGAGGAAAAAGACGTAATTCTTTTAAAAGTTCATAGCTAATAAAGAAAATTTTGAGTTTAATATAATTTCTGAATTGAAGCACACTTAAGGCAGACACCAGTTATTATCAAGGTTGTGGGTATCAAGAATTAAGCCATGACACCTCTAAAAATATGAAAAATATGTAGTTAGGCTAGCTTCATGTCTCTTGTAAAGTTTCAGAACTGAATGTATGAAATTGAGTGGCACTAGTCAAAGATGAAAGGAGGTTGTCTTCTTTTCTTTAAGCAGAAAATTTAAGGTAGTGTACCACAATTCAAATTAATATATAGATGATTAACTCCTAAGAATTTTGTTAACATCCTGGTCCTACTCAATACTGTCTGAAATCCTAGAGGGTTAACCTAAGCAGTGATCTCTATACATTAGAATATTGATATCAGAATTTCATTAATAATTCAGAATACAAATAAATGTTCACCTTACTTTCTAGTGATCATTGGCCTTTATCCCATAATCAATTAGCTATTATATTTTCTATAGTTCTATTACTCCCAATAAAGTACCACTACTGTCCCCTTCACATTCTAGATGGGTGAGTTATGTTGATGAAAAACATTTGAACCCTTTATTTATCTAGCAGGATCTGAAGGTTTTTTCCCAATTTTCTCCAGATAAAAGGAGTAATAGGCTTATACTATGTCATTTCTTTCTGAGAAGAAAGAGGGGATGTAATCATCGGGGCAAAAGTAATTTTGGATTAGGGACTAGAGGGCATAACACAAAGCCAATGAAAATATCTGGCAAGAGAAAGAATTATAAGGTCTTCAAGCAGCTAGAATTAGAGTTATAGCAGACAAGAGGTAGAGATAGAGAGCCTACAGGAGGCCAACTAACAATGGCCCTTTTTATTTGGTATCTGGCTAAGGACATAATTCAGTCCACTTTAAGTATGTTGTACAATTAAAATATAAGAAATGAGAGATACATGTTGTAATCAATTTACGTATTACTTCAGTGAAGGACATGGCCATATGGGGGTAAATTTATACAACTGAAATTTCCAGGGTGCTTGATTGTAATAGGTTTTATTGAGTGAATTTCAAAATAAGCATGCCAATGTTTATAAGTACTCATTTCTATGGTCAGATTCATGCAATTTTTTTCTACATTTTTTTCAGGTTTTTCCATATTTTTTCCAGTTTTGAAAATTAAATCTTAGCATATGTGAAAATGTTGAGTATTGGCAGAAATTTGTTAGATGTTTTTAAAATATGTATAAATTAATCATTATTTTGTAGAAGTTTGTTAGCAATTTAGTGTCTTAAGTAGAGATTTATTTAAAGACAATTCTAACTGCAGTGGGATACCAAGTACAGGGTAGTAGAGTTGGTCCACTCCAGGTGCAGGCACAGAGGGAGTACACTGCTTTTGGAGAATTTAAAAACAATGATAAAATTCCTGAAAGTTGTTGTTGTTTTGTTAATACCACCATGCACCAGCAAGTCTAAACAATGCCATTGATAAAATCTTTCTCCTCACTGGTGCATACTGCTCCCACTGCCCATCCTTTCTTTGGTATGTCATTCTCTAAGAGTAAATGCTAGATATATGTGCAAACCTGCAAATACTATTTATCCATGTGTAGTCAATCATTCATTCTCTGTGTTGATATGGTTGCCAGGGCAGTGCAGAGTTCCCTTTAAATATCTGCATTAAGAAATCTGTATTAAATAGGCAAGAAAAAATAGAGAAAGCTATATATATATATATATATATATATATACAGATAGATATTACCTAAGTTTGAAGATTTTATTCTGTTAATGTAAAGGTTATATTCAATAATGTACATACACCTTCAGTAAAGAGCTTGATAAATTTTTACATATATATGTAAGCTGTTTATATATATATAATCTTCACCTAGATCAAGATATAGCACCTTTTTATCATCTAGAAGTTTCTTTCATGTCTGTACCAGTCAGTTCCTACCCCTCAGAAGTCATCACTATTCTGACTTCTATCACCATAGACTAATTTTGTCTGACTTGCTCATAGTATAAATTGAATCATACAGTTACAAAAAGAGAGAAGGAAGGAAGGAAGGAAGGAAGGAAGGAAGGAAGGAAGGAAGGAAGGAAGGAAGGAAGGAAGGAAGGAAGGGGGAGAGAGAGAGGGGAAGGAAGAAAGGAAAGAAGGGAGGGAGGGAGGGAGGGAGAAGGAAAGAAGGAAAGAAAGAGGGAGGGAGGGAAAAAACTCAGTATTAAGAAATGTTTCTTCCATTCTTTTGGGATGAAGTCCCATGATGCTTTTCACTTCTGAAGTGTGTATATCCCATATGTACCTAAAATCTGGCTCTTCTCCAGATTGACCATGACTGAACAAGGATATTTTCGTGTAACTGTAAACCATTAAAACAGCTATTATCAAACTAGAGGGGGGCAAAATAAGCAAGCCTTGCTACAATTCTACTGCCATTCTCTTCCTTTAATTCAGTGTAAATAGAAATCCCCAAAGCCTTCATTATTCATTAAAATAACTAAAGCAACATTTTCTCTTCTGTGTTTTATGGAATACCCTGTAAACAAATGGTTTAATGGTCTAATAAGTTCAGGAAATGGTTCACAATATATTCTCCTTTTGGGAAATCAAAATGTGCACATTAAAGGCACTGGGAAATCCTGTGAGAAAACTGTGTGTGTGTGTGCGTGTATCCATTTAACCTAGTGTTTGCAAACTTATTAAGGGATTTTTTTTGCATGCCAACTTTAAACATCTCATGAAATTAATGTTCTCTAGTAGGAGCTATGGAAAATGCTGGTCTAATTACTTTATTATCACTTTATTAAAAAGCCATCTATACATTTGATGGACAACTTTGCGTCTATAAAAATCACTTTTAATACAGTTGGTATTTTAAACACTTCTAAGCCAAATTTAATCCATTTTCATTATTGTAAAGCATATTAGTTACTCATGGGAAGCTTACTTTTAACTAAACTAGAAATACATGTGAAAGGAGTGTGTATGTATCAGTGTCTATGTTCATGTCTTTATACCGGACATTAAATAACATTGTGGATATGTCCTCAAGAAAAATACCACAGCAAGTATAGTCATGAATTGCTTTTTTTTTTTTTCTTTTTTTTTTTTTGTGGTATGCGGGCCTTCCTCTGTTGTGGCCTCTCCCGTTGCGGAGCACAGGCTCCGGACGCGCAGGCTCAGCGGCCATGGCTCACGGGCCCAGCCGCTCCGCGGCATGTGGGATCCTCCCATACCGGGGCGCGAACCCGGTTCCCCTGCATCTGCAGGCGGACGCGCAACCACTGCGCCACCAGGGAAGTTTTTATCTGATCCTCAGATAAAAACTGAAAGGAAAACATTAAATTCCAATTCAGCAATAGTAATCTACCAGAAGCGAGCTGTTGCATTACACATACACTTATTTTATACAATTAGAGAATAAAGTAGTAATATAAGTTAATTTTCTAGATAACTGTAACTTACACACTGAAGCTCCAAAACCATTTTTCCCTTTTATTTAGTCATCTCTGAAATGAATCTTAGAATTCAACTCATTTAACAAATTACATTATGCATTTTTCTTGGTGACTTGAGGCACAAAATAATTGGTATAGCAGTGAATATTATTTCCTTTTTTCTGACCAGATGTCCCTTTTAAAAATATGAGGTTCAATGCTTTCATATCAAGTTAATTTTAATTTTTACGCAATCTTAAATTGATGGGCTTCAGTTTCTCCTAAGAAGCCGAGGCCTAGGTCAGCTTCCCACCCGCCCCCACCCTGGCCCTGAGTGTCTGGTTCTGTTGCAGATAATTGTTGGATGTCTGGGAGCGGAATGGAAAATCATATGGAAGAGGGAGTTGGATAGAATAGTTGTATGATTCCCTTGTAGTGGTTGAAAACATGTACTTTGGTATTTCTGAGTTCTGATACTGGCTTCTATACTAACTAGTTGTCAACAATTGCAACTTATCTAACGTGTGAGCCTCAGTTTCATTTGTAATATAGAATAATCATATTTACCTTTGTATAAGTATTAAAGCAGATACTACATATCAGATAAAATTGCAGATTAATACCAGCTTAAGTGTCACAATGAAAGCATACATAAACACAGGGAATCTAGAAGAGCAACAAATCAAAAGCCAGATGACACACAAGAGTATGAAGGAATATTTTCTGATCAGAACAATGAAAGAATTCTAAAATATAGGTAAGGGTCATCTCTTTATGACAGTATAAAGTAATTAAGTGTGCATGTTTTGAAGTCTGGCAGAATTGGGTTTAAATCCAGAGTTTGAAATTTACTGGGCTGATTACCATGGTCAAGTTATTTATCATAAATCTCTTTTTACTCATCTCTAAATGAGATAATATTAAATTAGCTCATAGTGTTGTTTTAAGAAGTGTACACACACACACACACACACACACGCTTTCTCAGTGTCTGGCTATAAAACCCAGTAAGTAGTGCTGAAATGATGATGAGGATGACAACAATAACATAACACCCTCACCTTAGTTCTTGCTACAATGTAAATACGTAGATGCTCTCCAGTGCTGCTAATCAAACCTGGCTCCATGTATTCTTATCATTGTAACACTACGCAAAGTAATATATGATAAATGAACAGGCTCGTCATCCTTATTTTTCTCCAGTTTTATGTTATATGAGGAGTCTTATCATTATAAAGTTGCATTTATCAAAATCCCTAATAAATACCATCATCAAGGATTTAGGGCAGAAAATGAAAATAAAAAGTTGAATGCACTATGTTTAGCAGATTTGAGTGCTTGGTATTTTCTCAGTTGTGCACAACCTTGGCTGCAAGTTTTAATTACCTGAGGAGATTTTCAAAATGCAAACACCCAGGCCACACCTGAGTTCAAGTAAATCAGAATTTCTGGGGGTGGGGCCAATGATCAGTAGTTTGTAAGCTCCCCCAAATAATTCCAATATGCAGACAACTTTGAGAACCACTGTTCTAAATCAGTGACTTTCAAATCTGGCTCTGTATTAGAATTGCCTCAGAGCACTTAAAATACTTCTAAGAGTTTGTAACAGTAATATCAGCTACCATTTATTGGGGACCTACTATAGGCTAGACAAGGTGCCATAAAGTTTAAATATTTTGCTCTATTTACATTTTACAATTTTACAACATGAATTTATGATACTCCTAATCTTCAATACAACCCTTTGAGGTAGGTATAGTTTTCTTTTAGAGACTTTAAATTCCATGTTGGATCTATGTACCTTATTTGCCTTATCTTCAGAACCTAGCATAGTACCTGGCACAAAATAGACAAATAATAAATATTTGCTGAGTGATTAAGCAAACAGAATTTCATATGAAAAAATTTAAAGAATTTTAGCAATTTGCCCAAAACTACAGAGGCAGGATTTAAAAACATGGCCAGCTGATTCAGGGAGCCATGTTTCCACACCCTGCCACACTGCTTTTCTTGAGCAATATCAATTTTTCATGAGAACAACAGCAGTAATCACATAGGCAAATTTTGAGACTGTCAACGAAATAATTCATCATTTTGTACCTCAAGGCACCCCAAAGTGGTTCTAAAATCCATACCAGATTTTACACTCACCAATGCAGGCATGCATTATGATAAATCCAACTTTACAAGTTTGAGGACACCATAGGATTTCCTCTGTCAAACCCAGCTAAGGCCAATCTTTTACCTCCATGAAGCCATCCTAGAGAAATACTAGACAACTCTAATTTATCTCTTTCTTTGGATTCCTAAAATAATTATCACTTCCATTGTTCATTTTTGCTACACATTACATCCTGTCTTATGTGGCTAAGTTTCATGGAAACATGCTCTGTATATACAGTAGAATTATGAAATCTCTAAAAGCAGGTAACTGTAGCAAATACTGTGTGTCAGATATGATACTAAGCACTATATCCTTAGAATAACCACTTGAAGTACAAACTTTTAATATACTCATTTACAAATAAAAAAGTTATATTGAAATATAACTATCAAAATATCTTTATATTTTTATAATATAGTAATATACCTGCTTCATTTTAACACATTGGATAACAAGATTTAGCAACAGGTCTAAAATGATCATAATTTTGAAATAAGATGAGGTTAAATTTATTTTAATATAATTATTGCAATTTTTATGTGACACAAAATTATCTGTGCTATTGCTGGCAAAGTAGTAAATATGGTCAATACTACAGTGGTCTGTTGCCCACTTTCAAAATGAAAAGAAATGTTAGTTTTTAGTTAGAGGATAAGGAAAATAGAGATGTCATTTTCTCTGTCTAAATTTGCATACCATTTGAATTTAATTAACAAAAACCCAGGATTTGTGGACTCTAAAATAAGATCTCCTGGCCCCAAAATATCGAATAGACATTGAACACAGATACCCAGTAAGGATCTACTACTTCATATCTTCAAATATTTATGTAGGGAAAATCAAGTTAGAAGATGTGCTTTACTCTTCATTAGCTTTAAAATATATTTTGGTTGTACTCACATCAATTATTATTGAATATTTGAGTTAAGGTTTAGAGAACTCCATTGCCTAAGTTAGGCTGTGAAGGCATTCAGAGATACCCTAAAGAGAATTGGCTTTTACATTGAGCAATTTTTCCAAAAATTTCTTCAATGTTCAGGATATTACAAATGATAAACAAAGGAAAAATAGCCAGCTTCTCTTTTTAAACATATCATAATCTATTTAAGTAAAAAGTTGACACTCTATAATGTACATTATTTCCCATAAAGTACAAGTTCAGACTACAAAAAATGCAGATTATTTTTTATCTAAGATAGGGCAAGATGCTGTTAAAAACTCAAACCTCAACTGCATCAATGGGACCTTAAGTCAGTAGATGAATTGAAATTGGTTTATTTCTTGTTAATAAGCACAAACAAAATTTTGTACATTATAAACTGCTTGCAGAAAAGGCTTTATTTTGCTTTGGATAAGGTAATTCATGCATGAGATATCCATGCTAATGATATGAATTTCAGCTATATTTAATGAGTATGTTTCTGCTTTTATGCAGTAGTTGTAGTAGAGGCAGTTAGTGGAATAGAGTTACCTCAATTTGCAGGTGTTTACATAGTTCCCCGAGCTTAAGAGAGAAAATATTTTCTTTAGCAAACATAATCAAACAGATTACTTACTAATATCTTTCAAAAATGTATGCTTAAATGTACTGCTGGTCTCTACTAAAGTTCTGAACCTAAATACCTGAATTTTCACCCTCCTGACAGTAGCTCCTCCCAACCTGCTTCCCAGTGCATAGATTTTCTTCTCAATTTTTTCCTCCCATTTGGCATTTTTAAAGGGCAACAAGGAAAGTCTAACAGCAAATCAGACCAGGGCTTTCATTTTATAACACCACACACAAAAATAAACTCAAAATGGGTTAAAGACCTAAATGTAAGGCCAGACACTATCAAACTCTTAGAGGAAAACATAGGCAGAACACTCTATGACATAAATCACAGCAAGATCCTTTTTGACCCATCTCCTAGAGAAATGGAAATAAAAACAAAAATAAACAAATGGGACCTAATGAAACTTAAAAGCTTTTGCACAGCAAAGAATACCATAAACAAGACCAAAAGACAACCCTCAGAATGGGAGAAAATATTTGCAAACGAAGCAACTGACAAAGGACTAATATCCAAAATTTATAAGCAACTCTTGCAGCTCAATAACAAAAAAACAAACAACCCAATCCAAAAATGGGCAGAAGAACTAAATAGACATTTCTCCAAAGAAGATATACAGATCGCCAACAAACACATGAAAGAATGCTCAACATCATTAATCATTAGAGAAATGCAAATCAAAACGACAATGAGATATCATCTCACACCGGTCAGATTGGCCATCATCAAAAACTCTAGAAACAATAAATGCTGGAGAGGGTGTGGAGAAAAGGGAACCCTCTTGCACTGCTGGTGGGAATAATGTAAATTGATACAGCCACTATGGAGAACAGTATGGAG
>NC_041234.1:87993856-88014355 GCF_002837175.3 Physeter macrocephalus | reverse complement strand
ATATGTATAACTGATTCACTTTGTTGTAAAGGAGAAACTAACACACTATTGTAAAACAAGTTATACTCCAATAAAGATGTTAAAAAAAAAAAAAAAAGGGGGGCAACAAGGAAAGTCTAACAGCAAATCAGACCAGGGCTTTCATTTTATAACACCTCCAATTAGTTGAAATGAAATACAACTTTGGAAAATACAAGACATAAACAGGTAAAACAAGATACTACCTAAGAGGCAATAAATTACAACTTCTTTCTGTGGACCACGTCTACCAGCCGTGACTCTGACCCGATGGTCCTGCCAATATGGTTGTGCTTTTATTATTAAACATGCATTCATTTAAAAGTTGCCTTATTCAGGCTCTTTGATGGATTTCTCAAATGGGAGTTTAGTTTACCATAGGAACTTTGGCACAAAGCAGGTATAATGAGGTCATTGATAGCATGAATTGAAGGTAATGTGGGCAAAAAAGGGGAAGTTATTAATACCAGAACAGTATTACTCTCTTCACAATTCTGCCAGTTTGCTCTTCAATGTGATGACTTAGCTAGTTACTTAGCAGTATCCTATAGAATTACCTGTTTTTTGGTGCATTCAAAGAACACATCACATTGAGTACTTTGTTATATTTTCATGGTGGTAATCAATAAAGCCTTTACTTAGAGTCATGACCATCTAGTAGCAACAATTTTATTATATGAAACACACCATATATGTCAGTCAAACCTTATGGTTTCAAGCTATAAAACTTTGATGTTTTGATTTATAGCATAATATATTTGTGCAGGTATAGCTAAATATAAGTATTTGCTTTTTTCTTTTTAGAAACTAAGCATTGGTATTTTCATGAAATTTTATGTTATTAAGTAGCTTTGTATATACAGAAAAAAAAATTGTTCTTCAAGTAGCCTGGAAAAACCATCACTCATAAAATTTAAATTCCCAAAAGATCAGGAATTTTTCAATTCAAATATTATTTGGAATGATCAAAACATATACAAATTTGAAGAATAAAGTTGACTGTTTGAAAGGGGATTTTAAATTTTTTTCTTCATATAGCCTTCTATCTAGAAATTGTCCAACTGTATCTGTATTATAATTTTGTCTAAAACACATATTCATGAAATCATCATGAGATGAATTTAAAGTTCTACAATATTGATACAAAGTTTGGATTTATAAGAAAAATATTTTAATGGATAAATTATCAGTGAACAAAAAACAAAATTGTAGAATATTCCTTAACTAATTCCTAAGAATATGGAAAAAAGAATAATTTAAGCAAAGGGCCAGTACCAGTCCTGTGCCCTCTGGGGCCCAGCAATCAGCGACCCTGGGACCCTAACCTGGCCACCAGCAGGACAGCACTAGCCCCAGGACCACCCCCCCAGGCCATTCAGACAACTGTGCCAGACCTTGGCCCTGCCTGCCAGCAGGCCTGCAACACACCCAGGATGCCATGGGACAGGAAGCCAGCCATGCCAGGACCTAACCTCATCCACCAGCCGGTCGGCAGCCACTACTAGAGACAGGACCTGGAATCAACCAGGCTGGGAGCCAGCTCCACCTATCATTGCACCCACAGTAGTCAGCCCTGCTAAAACAGAAGGGTATACACAGGGGTCAACCTAGAGCATATGGTTCTGGTGACCAGAGAGGAGTGCAGTGCTGGGCCCAACAAGACATTTCCTACATAAGGCTACCTCTCTGAGACTAAGAAATGTAACCAACCTACCTAATATTTAGAAACAAACATAGAAATTTAGGAAAAATGAGGAGACAGAGAAATATGTTTCAAATGAAGGAACAAGACAAAACCTCAGAAATAGAACTAAACAAAGTGGAGGTAAGCAATCTACCCAATAAGGAGTTCAAGGTAATGTTCATAAAGATTCTCAATGAACTTGGGAGAAGGATAGATGAATACAGTGAAAACTGTAACACAGACAAAAACTAAGAACAACCAAGAGTGGAAAAATACAACAATTAAAGTGAAAAATACAACAATTCAAGTAGAAAATACACTTGATGAAATCAACAGCAGATTCAATGATACAGAGGAATGGATCAGTGAACTGGAAGACAGAGTAATGGAAATCATCCAAGCTTAGTGGAAAAAAGAAAAAAAAATTAAATGAAGATATTTTATGAGACCTTTGAAACAACATCAAACCTATAAATGTTTGAAATTATAAGGGTCCAAGAAAGAGAAGAGAGAGCAGAAGAGGCAAAGAACTTATTTGAAGAAAAAATAGCTGAAAACTTCCCTAATCTTGGAAAGAGACATCCACGTTCAGGAAGCACAAAAAGTGCCAAACAAGATGAACCTAAAGAGGTCCACACCAAGATGCATTATAATTAAAATGGAAAAAATTAAAAATAAAACAAGAATCTGAAAAGCAGCAAGGGAAAAGCAACTAGTTACATACAAAAGAACTCCCATAAGACTCTCAGCTGACTTTAGAGCAGAAGTTCTGCAGGCCAGAAGAGAGTGACATGATATATTCAAAGTGATGAAAAGGAAAAACCTACAACCAAGAATACTTTAATGGCAAGTCTATTCCAATTTGAAGGACACAGAGAGAGTTTTACAGAAAAGAAAAAGCCAAAAGAGTTCAGCACCACTAAACAGGCTTTAAAAGAAATGTTAAAGGGACTTCACAAAGCAGAAAAGAACACCATTAGAAATATGAAAATTATGATGGGAAAATTCTCAATGGTAAATGTAAGTATACAGTATAAACAAGAGATCAACCACTTATAAACCTAGTAGGAAGCTTAAAAGACAAAGGTAGTAAAATAATCTATATCCACAATAAGCAGTAAAACATGATGTCAAAAACATTTAGTTGGGCTTCTCTGGTGGCTCAGTGGTTGAGAGTCTGCCTGCCAATGCAGGGGACACGGGTTCGTGCCCCGGTCCGGGAAGATCCCACATGCCATGGAGCGGCTGGGCCCGTGAGCCATGGCTGCTGAGCCTGCATGTCCAGAGCCTGTGCTCCGCAATGGGAGAGGCCACAACAGTGAGAGGCCCGCATACCGCAAAAACAACAACAACAACAACGAAAAACCAAACAAACAAACAAAAAACATTTAGCATGGGGGGAGTAAAAATGCAGAGGTATCAGAATGAGTTTGAACTTAAGAGATCATCGACTTAAAACAATCATGTATATGATTATTTATATATGTGTAATGTGTGTGTATATATGTGTGTGTGTATTTATTTATTTATGAACCTCATGGTAACCATAAACCAAAAACCTATAATAGACACACACACACACAAAGAGAAAGGAATCCAAACATAACACAAAAGATAGTCATCAAATCACAAAGGAAAAGAGCAAAAGAAGAAAGGAACAAAAAAAAACTATGTAAACAATCAGAAAAGAATTAACAAAATGGCAATAAGTACATCCCTATCAATAATTACTTGAAGTGTAAATGGACTAAATGCTCCAATAAAAACACATAGGGTGTCTGAATGGATTAAAAATATAAGACTCATAATATGCTGCCTACAAGAGACTCACTTCAGATTTAAAAAGACACACAGACTGAAATGGGATGAAAAAAGGTATTCCATGCAAGTGGAAATAAAAATAAAGCTGAGGTAGAAATACTTATATCAGACAAAAGAGACTTTAAAACAAAGACTGTAACAAGAGACAAAGGACATTACATAATGATAAAGGGGTAATTCCAACAAGAAGATATAACAATTATATATGCACCCAATATAGGAACACCTAAATACATAAAGCAAATATTAACAGACATAAAGGGAGAAAGTGATAGTAGCACAATAATAGTAGGGAACTTTAACAGCCCACTTACTTCAATGGACAGATTTCCTGACAGAAACTCAATAAGGAAATATTGGTCTTAAAAGACACATTAGACCAGATGGACTTAAAATTTATATATACATATATTATATATAACATTTCATCCAAAAGTAGAATATACATTCTTTTCATGTGCACATGGAACATTCTCCAGGATAGATTACATGCTAGGCCAGAAATCAAGTTTCAATAAATTTAAGATGATTAAAATCATATCAAGCATCTTTTCTGACAATGGTATGAGACTAGAAATCAACTATAAGAAAAAACTGCAAAAAACACAAATACATGGATGCTAAATAACATGCTACTAAACAAATAGGTGACTGAAGAAGTCAAAAGATAAAATTAAAAAAAAAACTGGTGACAAATGAAAATAGAAACACAACAATTCAGAATCTATGAGACACCAGAAAAAGCAGTTCTAAGAGGGAAGTTTATAGAGATGGAAGTGTATCTCAGGAAACAAGAAAAAATCTCAAATAAACAATCTAACATTACACCTAAAGAAATTAGAAAGGTAAGAACAAAGAAAACCCAAACCGAGTGAAAGGAAAGAAGTCATTAATTTCAGAGCAGAAATAAATGAAATAGAATCTAAAAAGGCAATATAAAAGATCAATGAAACGAAGAGCTGGTTCTTTGAAAAGCTAAACAAAGTTGATAAATCTTTAGACAAACTCATCAAGAAAAAAAGAGAGAGGGCCCAAATAAGCAACATCAGAAACAAAAGAGGAGGACTTACCTGGTGGCACAGTGGTTAAGAATCTTCCTGCCAATGCAGGGGACATAGGTTTGAGCCCTAGTCCAGGAAGATCCCACATGCCATGGAGCAAATAAGCCCATGTGCCACAACTACTGAGCCTGTGCTCTAGAGCCCACAAGCCACAACTACTGAGCCTGTGTGCCACAACTACTGAAGCCCGTGTGCCTAGAGCCCATGCTCCACAACAAAAGAAGTCACTGCAACAAGAGCCCACTTGCCGCAATTAGAGAAAGCCCATGCACATCAACAAAAACCCAACACAGCCAAAAATAAAAAAAAAAAATGAAAGAGGAGACATCACAACCTACACACCAGAAATACAAAGTATCATAAGAGATCACCATGAACAATTATACATCAATAAAATGGACAACCTAGAAGAAATGGCTAAATTCCTAGAAACAATGTCCCAAGAATGAGTCGGGAAAAAATAGAAAATATGAACAGACCAATTAGTAGTAAATAATTTTATCAGTAATAAAAATAACTCCCAACAAATAAAAATCTAGCACCAATGGTTTCAGAGGTGAATTCTATTAAACATTTAAGAAGAATTAATACCTATCCTTCTCAAACTACTCCAAAAAAATTGCAGAGGAAGGAATGCTTTGGAATTCATTTTATGAGGCCAGCTTCACCCAGATACCAAAACCAGACAAAGATACCATACACACACACACACACACACACACACACACACACAAAACCCTAAATTACAGACCAATGTCACTGATGAAAATATATGCAAAAATACTCAACAAAATATTAACAAACTGAATTCAACAATACATTTAAAGGATTATACACTATGATCAAGGAGGATTTGTCCCAGTGGTGCAAGGACGATTCAATATCTGAAAATCAACCAATGTAAGACATCACATTAACAAAATAAAGAATAAAAACAATATGACCATCTTAACAGATGCAGAAACACTTTTTCACAAAATTCAATATCGATTTATGATAAAAGCTCTCAACAAAGTGGGTGTAGAGGGAACATATCTTGACATGATACAGGCCATATATGACAAATCTACAGCCAAGATCATACTCAACACTGAAAAACTGAAAGCATGTCCTCTTGCCACTCTCATCAAAAGATACCCACCTCACCATTTTTCTTCAACATAAAATTGGAAATCCTTGCCACAGCAATAAGACAAGAAAGATAATTAAAAACAATACAAATTGGAAAGGAAGAAGTAAAACCAGTCTTTATAGCTGATGACACTATATATAGAAAATCTTAGACACCACTGATAAACCTTTAGAATAAGTAAATTCAGTAAAAGATTAAAAATTAATATACAGAAACAGAAATCCATTGTTTTTCTATACACTAACAATGAATTATTAGAAAGAGAAATTAAGAAAAAAAATCCTACTTGCAGTTGCATCAAAAAATAGAAATAAGTCTAACCAAGAAGTTAAAAGGCTTGTACTCAGAAAGCTATGACACAGATGAAAGAAACTGAAGATGACAGAAACAAATGGAAAGATATACAGTGCTTATGGATTGGAGGAATTAATATTGTTAATATGACCATAATACCAAGGACAACCTAGAGGTTCAATGCAATCTTCATCAAAATACCCTGGATATTTTTCATAGAACTAGAACAAATAATTCTAAAATTTGTGTGGAAACACAAAATACCCCCAATAGCCAATACAATCTTGAGAAGAAATGACAAAGCTAGAGGTATCACGTTCTGTGATCTCAAACTATAGTGCAAGACTACATTAATTAAAACAGAATGGTACCAGTACAAAAACAGACACATAGATCAATGCAACAGAATAGAGAATCCAGAAATAAATCAGCTTACGTGGTCAATGAATTTAAGACAAATGAGGCAAGAATACACAATGGGGGAAAAGACAGCCTCTTCAATAAACAGTGTTGTGAAAACTGGACAGCTACGTGCAAAAAAAAAAAAATTCAAACTGGACTACTTTCTCACACCATATACAAGAATAAAATCAAAATTGATTAAAGACTTACATGTAAGACCTAAAACGTTAAAACTCTTAGAGAAAAATAGAGGGAGTAGCTATTTGACAACTCTCCTAGCAATATTTTTTGGTTATGTCTCCTCAGGCAAGGGAAACAAAAGCAAAAATAAACAAATGACTACATCAAACTAAAGAGCTTTTACAGTGTAGGAAATTCTCAAAAAATTCTCAAAAAAAAATAAAAAGGCAGCCTACCCAATGAAAGAACGTATTTTTGAACAATTTATCTGATAAGAGATTAATATCAAATGTATAAAAAGAACTCGTACAACTCAACACCCAAAAAACAAACAACCCAATTAAAAAATGGACAGAGGATCTGAATAGACATTTTTCCAAAGAAGACATACAGATGGCCAACAGATGCATGAAAAGATGCTCAAAATCACTAATCATCAGGGAAATGCAAATCAAAATTACAGTGAAATACCACCCCACAATTGTCAGAATGGCTATCATCAAAGAGAAACAAATAATAAGTGTTGGCAAGGATGTGGAGAATGGGAAAATCTCAGGCACTGTTGGTGGGATTGTAAATTGATACACCCACTATGGAAAACAGTATGGAGATTCCTCAAAAAATTAAAAATAGAATTGCCATATGACCTAGCAATTTCACTTATGGGTATTTATCCAAAGAAACAAAAAACTAGTTTTAGAAGATATATGTACTTCAATGTTTATTGCAGCATTATTTATTATTTTCAATAGCCAAGGAATGGAAACAACCTAAGTTTCCATTGATAGACAAAAGAATAAAGAAGGTAAGGTGTGTGTGTGTGTGTGTGTGTGTGTGTGTATATATATATATGGAAATATATTATGAAATATTACTCAGCCATAAAAAATGAAATATCATTTGTGACAACATAAATGGATCTAGAGGGCATTACACTAAGTAAAATAAGTCAGAAAGACAAATAGCACATGATCCTACTTATATGTAGAATCTAAAAAAGAAAAACAAACAAACAACACAAAAGGAAAGCTGACTCATAAATGCACAGAAAAAATGGTTGGTTGCCAGAGGGGAGGAGTTAGGGGTGGGTGAAATAAACTAAGGGGATTAGGAGTTTTAACTGTCTAGTTACATAATGAATAAATCACGGCATGTTATAGACAGCATAAGTAATATGATCAATAATATCATAGTCATTTTGTATGGGGACATGGTTACTAGACTTATTGTGGTGAACATTTCATAATATATGCAACTGTCAAATCAGTAGGTACTACACCTGAAACTAGTATAACATTATACGTCAACTATATTTCAAGTTAAAAAATTGCATAAGCAGAAGACTCTGTTCAGAATTATTATGAAGGCGAAAATGACATTTTATTGAAACATGAGACAGGAAACATTTACGTTGCTATTAGTTTTATTAAAATATAGTATTAAAATTTAAAAAGGGGCTTCCCTGGTGGTGCAGTGGTTGAGAGTCCGCCTGCCGATGCAGGAGAGACGGGTTCGTGCCCCAGTCCGGGAGGATCCCACATGCCGCGGAGCGGCTGGGCCCGTGGGCCATGGCCACTGGGCCCGCGCGTCCGGAGCCTGTGCTCCACAGCGGGAGAGGCCACGGCGGTGAGAGGCCCGCATAACGCAAAAAAAAAAAAAAAAAAAAATTTAAAAAGAAACTAATAGAGTAAAATAATGATAATTTCAAATGCTTTAGGGTGAAAAATGTAGGAATAATTTTATCTATTTATAGGAATTTAGTAAATGAGCATTTTGCAAAAATTATAACATTTCATTCCCAGAACATTAATCAAATAAGAAGAGGTTCCGAATTTTTTTCTTGATCAATTTTACTGTAAATGTTTATTCCAAAGTCTAGAATGGTAAAAATAATAATAAATATTTTATCTCAATAATCTATTCTACATTTTTCCAATTAAGCATCTACTAGAAGAAACTTGGTTTTGACAGATTTTACTTTTCATGGCAATGTCTGATTATTACTATTATTTTGTTTGTTTGGTCTGTGATACTCAATAAATGTCCACATGTGGCATGCTTTACACTTGGCACTTATTATATTGTTTTCTTACTTAATCCTCACAATAACATTATAAAATAGATTCAAACAGGTTCAATAATTTGCCTATAAGAAAAGGTAAAACTATAATTCAGGCTTGAGTCCAAGGCTTCCACTCATAACTACTAAGCTACACTCTTTATCTTATAATTATCTCTGGAAAATTCAGTATTCTGCAATTGACATTAAAAAAAGAGAGAAAGCTAGAACTTCCAGGAAACTTAAGAGAAGGTATAGTTACCAACTCCCCAAATTTCCCTTATAAACTACATGAAATAATTTTCAGGGAAAATAAAAAATACTTAGCATACAGTCGCTCACACTCATGCTCCCACACCTCAGTCCTCCTCACAGACTTTTTAGTCTGCATTTGCTCCTCACAAAGACTTTGTGGGAAAGTATCCAGGCCGATCAGAGTTTGAGCTATAGGTAATGTTTCCAAATAAACTTGATTTAAAGGGCCAGAGGCAATTTAGAGCTAGACGAAATTTAAAGGGACAGTTTTGCAATCCCTTAGAATAAAGACTAAAAGGAAGGAAGAAGCATTCTATGGTAATCGAATGATGAAAGGAAAAAGAATAAAGGGAAATTTTCATGTCCTGAAAAATACAAGATAAACTTAAAATCAAAGATTCACAGCATTCACAACCTTTCACTTATCATCTAAATAAACAAACAAACAAAAAAGCAGACAAATAAAACAAAAGTAAAGAAACTGGACTTTGCTAGATTGACAATAAAGGGCAACATCAAACTAGGAATCTTATAAATCACCTTAATGCCATAAACATTAACAAGAGGACAGTAATATCAACAGAGAGATACTTACAAAATCAGGAAATGAAACTTTGCTCATTAACTGAGTGAACTAACCTTGAAAAACACCCTAGAAGCAAAATAAAACTATAAGTCTACACTGCAAAAGATTAAATATACTAAAACAAGCACTTTAAAATATGGAAAAATTTAAAAATAAAGATGGAGCAACAGTTAATAGTCTTTGCTATTGGGAATGCAAAATGGAATGATATAGCCACCTTGGAAGACAATTTGGCAATTTCTTACAAAGCTAAACATAGTCTTATATAATCCAGCAATGATGATTCTAGGTTTTAAGTCATTTGAAAACGTATGTGCACACAAAAACCTGCACATGAATTTTCATAGCAGCTTTATTTAATATATCTAAAGATCAGAAACAACCAAGATATCCTTCAATACACGAATGAACAAACTGTGCTACATCCATATAATGGAGTACTATTCAGCAATAAAAAATAAACGAGCTATGAAGCTACATAAACACATGGATGAATCTTAAGTGTGTATTACTAAGTAAAAGTAGCCAATCTTAAAAAGGCTACATATTGTATTACTCCATTTATATGACATTCTGGAAAGGTAAAATTCTAAAGATAGTATGCAGATCAGTGGTTGCCATGGGTTCAGTGTGGATAGGGTTGAATAGGGGAATCACAGGGGATTTTTTTTAGGGCAGATGAACTATTTAGTATGGTACTTTAACTGTTGATACATGATACCATGCACTTCTCAAAACTCATAATACCTTACAGAAAAAAAATTAATCTTTGAGGTATAAATTTGAAAAATCATGTAAGACATTGGGAGAGCTCAAGATGGAACACAGACTGAGAAAAGAATCTAACTTTATTATAAATGTATGGAACAACCTCACTGAAGGGGGTGGAGGGAAAGTGCTATTCTAGGTAACTTAGTAAATGAGTGGATTCAGTAAAACTAAAGACAAAAGAAACTGTATATAAGCACTGTAATCTAGTTAATAAAGTTGTTTCATGTGGGGGAACAGTTTAACAATTCTGAAACTGCTATCCATGTGTACAGAAATTGAGCAATTGAGAAAATGAATAGTAGATGGTAAGATCAGATTTCTCTCTGTTGGTTATAGACCAGCAAGGGGCAAAGGCTGGAAATAGTGGAATGAATTCGAGATACCCTTATGAACTCATGCTTAGCTTTAATATAGATCCAGACACTTAAATATAGAAAGTATCTATAGGTATGTGTATATGCATGGGTTGGTATAAAAATATATGTTTCTTTGCTCTGTCGGCTAAATGGACTTAGAATCAATGACACTCATAGCAATGAGCACACCTAGCACCCCAAAAAAGCATTCTCCAATAAAAGGAAACAAGGCTCTTTGGAAAAATGGTTTATTTTAGGGCTGGAATAGGACATATGCAACATGAGACTGCAGCATCTTGTAATGCCAGAAAGCAAGGAAATGTTCTCTCACTCTCTCTCTCTCTCTCACACACACACACACACACACACACACACACATACACACATATATACATTGATGGGGATATGCCAAAGGGACCCAGGAATCAACTGAAAATGATCACAGTGGCCAAATCTGGAATAATTTGAGCAAAAAAATTAAGAAAACATTATTGGATTATAACCCAAAGTATAAATATCCATGAGTCCATACTAACATAAATAAATGAATGAATAAATTAATTAATGTAAGAGAAGAGACAAATATCCTGTGCAGAAGAATTCCAAATAATTTATGTGGCTATTTCACCCTCATGGGGATGGACCATAATCTGCCCCTCCTGAGCGTAGAAGGCACATAATGACTTCTTTCCAAAAAGGAGAAAAAAGAGTAACTTTCCAGTGGAGAAACATGACAAAAACTAATTCAGCTAGGTGGCTGAAGTTAACGTCAGAGTTATAATTCATATTGTAGTATGTACTATTGATATAATGTGATGAGAATGACATTTTATATTTATGGCCTTTCTCCCCAAAACCCATAACTCCAGTAACATCATGATAAAAACATCAGGCGCATCTTAATTATGGGACCTTGTACAAAATTCCTGACCAGTACTCCTCAAAACAGTCAAGATCATGAAAAAGAAGGAAAGTTTGGCAAACTACCACAGTAAAGAGGAGCTTAAGGAGACATAAAAACATAATGTAATGTAGTATCCTGGAATACAGAAAGGGCATTAACTAAAAACTAAGAAAATCTACATAAAGTATAGACTTCTTTTAATAATAATTAATCAATATTGCCTCATTAGCTGTGATAGAAACATCATACTACTGAAAGATGTAATAACAGAGGAACCTGGGCATGGAGTTTATAGGAACTCTATAGTATTTTCATAATTTTGCTGTAAATCTAAAACTCCTATAAAATATAAAGTTTATTTAAAGTAGAGTATGTAAAGGGGAATACATAGTAATTTTAGAGTAAAGAAACCTGACAGATGCGCTTAACCAAATGATCGAGGTTAATATCACCTCACCAGTGCTAAATCATGTTGATATCATGTTTTCCCTAATACAATGTGATGAAGAGGTAACTTCACCTCTGTGATATCCCTTCCAAAAGTCCATAATTCTCATCTAATCTTGAGGAAAGTATTACCCTTCAAGTAAGAAAAAATGTATATAATAAAATGCACATGTATCTATCTGTACATTTGTAAAAAATAAACACGGAAAGAATTTTCCAAGGACGTTAAAGAGATGGGTTATATATTGGGCTTGAGTGGGAAAGGGTGAAAGATAGAAATAAAGAGGAGGAAGGCAACAGAGTAGAAAGCATGTAGAGGGTATGACACTCCTCTGGGTATAATTGTATATCTTGCAATCTTATAATTATATTAATGTTTCACATAAACTTTTAATACTAAAAAAAACCAAATAGTTAAAACCAACTAGTATGTGAGACAAAAACAAAATGGAATATAGCCAGTAAAAAAGAATCTACCTCTATTAAAAGTAAATAAGTTAACAACACTGAAGTGGGTGGGGAAGAAAAGAACTTATCTAAGTAACTCTGGAAAACAGTATCTTGACTGGATACTGTGAGGCTAAAGACAAAAGAATGTACATGAATGCTGTAATCTACTTAGTAAGTGTGTTTCTCACAGGGCTATGGGTTAGCAATACAGAAAACCCATTGTGTTTATGCAAGAAGATAAAATTTTCTCCTTAGAGATGTTAATTCTAGGGCTGGAGAAAGGAAAACCATATCGACCTTGGAATATCTTATAGTGCCAGAAAGTTAAAAAGTGCTCCAAAAGATGGGGTTTTGTCAAAAAGACCCACAGAAATCTTAAAGACCAAAGCTGAAAAAAATTGAGCAAGAAAATAAATAATGGTAGTGTTGAATTTTAACCAGTAGAATAAAATACTTATGAATTGATACTAATATAAATAAATAACAGGATAAGTAAATAAGTGGACTAGAGGGATAATTCTTGCAGAAAAGTTTCAATTAACAAGTATAGAAGGAAAAAGATTATCATTATGCATACACTGCAGTAGTAATTTTTGCAGACAATATTCATAAATGGATGTGAAAACTAGTGAGAAAAAGTTGAGGAGAAACAGGATGTTTTTGTAGTCTCAATGTATCTCCTCCAGATTTTGTTAATTACAAAAGGGAAAATAGTAACTTAACACTAGAGAAACCCATCAAGAACTAATTAAACCAAGCAATCAAGTTAAATATCAGTAGTCATAAGCCTATTGACATCATGAGCTACTTAATATGAGGCACTGAGAAAGTCAACATCATTTCAGTGATATGTTTGAAAAAAAAATGCATAATCTTAGTCTAATCATGAGAAAACTTCAGAACAACTAAAATTAAGAGATAATTCTCCAAAATAACTGGCCCAGTACTCTTCAAAAGTGTTGAGGCCATGTAAGAAAAAGAAAGACTGATAAACTGTCACAGCTTAGAGCAAACAAAGCAGAAACAGCAAATAAATTCAATATGGGATCTTGGGCAGGATCATAGAACAGAAAATGTACTTTAATGGAAAAATTTAGGAAATCTGAAGTCTGTACTATAATAAATCATTTTGAACCAATGTTAATTTTATGATTTTGATAATTACACTATGATTATGTAACATACTACATTAAGGAAAGTTGGGTAAAGGATTATATGGGAACTCTACTATTTTTGCGATTTTTCTTTAAGTTTATAAGTTCAAGATAAAAAGTCAAAAAAAAAAGTTTTCAGGAAAGCATTACCTGAAAGTTTGACCGCTTTGAAACAACAGTACTGAGAAATAGATATAACAATAATTGAAGTTTGAGATTGTAATATACCCTTATCAGAAAATGATATAGCATACAAACATAAACAGAGACATGAAAACCTTAAGTAGTTGGTAAATCCTAGGTAATAAAATGCACATGAGCTTTGTAACCCATCAAAAAAAGAATATTTTTTTCTGGTATAGACGGGACATTTCCAAATAAGACCATATATCAGGCCACAAAAAAAGCTTCCATAAATTCCAAAGGATTCAATATGGTATTTGGGCATAATCCAGCAAACTTAATTTAAATATGAAAAGTGTATTATTCCATATTTGGAGAAAATTAATAACATTACCAAGGAAACAGAAATGCTTAGAACTGAGTGATAATAAAAATATTATATCCCAAAATTTGGGGTATATAAAAATATGAATGTACTTAATATGACTGAGCTGTACATTTAGAAATGGTTAAGATAGTAAACTTTATGTGTATGTTACCACAATAAAAACATTTGGGAAAAAGTGGGCTTTATGACAAAATCAGTACTAAGAGGGAAATTTTTACCTTCAAATGTACATATCAGGCTGAAAAAATTTGAAAATCAGTAAGTGGAGTATTAATATGTAAAAGGTGCCACAGAGCAAAGCAAATTAAACACAAAGGAAAGAAATAAGAAAGATATAGGCAGAAATCAATAAAAAAGGAATAGAGAAGCTTAATAAACTTAATTTTTTTGGAAAATATTCTTAAGAGAGAACAATGTTAAGAATGATTAAGAACAAAAGAAGAAAATCCATGCAAAGAAAATATAGAACCAAAAAATGGTAATAAATATAAACATGAGAACTAAAAAATAATGATAAAATGCTATCATGAATGATTAAATATAAATTAATTTGAAAACTTACATTAAATGAAAAATGTCTAAATTGGCAAAAGAATATCTAGAGAACTTGAAAAAACGTATTTCAAACATGAACTGCTGATCAAAGATCTGCTTCCTCACAAAAATTGTTTACCCAGTGGTTCTTCATGTAAATTCTACCAAAATGCCAAGAATGAGTTAAACTATGTTTTATATAAGTTGCTCTGGAAATGTAGCACAGTCCACCTCATTTTATGATATTAATGTATTTCTGATTTCAAAACAAAGGGAGAGTAATGTAACAGAAAAACTATATAGGTCTATTTCACTTGTGAATATAGATTGAAGAATCCTAATAAAACACTAGGCAATTAATTTCAACTATGCATTAGAAATGATATCAGAACCAAAAAGAATTTAATCTAGGAAAACATCAGAAATTATCAATATAATTTGAACCACCATTACACTAAAGGAAAAACTACAAGTTTATCTTGATTGATGCAGAAAAAGCCCTTAAATTTTAACATCAATTTATGATAATAACTTTTAGCAAACTTGGAATAGATAAATTGTACCTAACTTGGTAAACATTATTTAACAAAATCCTGTAACTTTTAAAAACTGGGATTTAATTGACAAATAACATAATTTTAGTCTCAGGTGTACAACATGATGATTTGATATATGTATATATTGTGAAATTAACACAGTAATGATATGATATCTCACTGTAGTTTTGAACAAATTTTTATTTGATGGAAATATTTTAGTTTAATTTATTTTAGGGTTGGGGAAAGGATCCATATCATCACCATTAGTATTTATTATAGTAGTGGAGGTCCCAGCCAAAATAATAAGAACAAAGGTAAGAAATATTTAAAGATTGGGAAGATGGTAGGCAGAGAGCTAAAATGATTCTGAATGACCTATGCCCTATATCATCCTCTCCTTTTGGTGTGGGCAGGGACCCGTGAATGTAATGGCTATCCCTCCAGTGGTTAGGTTACTCTCTATGACAAAGTTGAAGGCATTCTGAGATGTGATTAAGGTCCCAAATCAGTTGATTTTGAATTAATCAAAAGGAGATTATCCTGAGTGGTCCTGATCAAATCAAGTAATCCCTTCAACAAAAAGTCTAGAGGCCAGAGACTCTCCTGCTACCTTTAAAGAATCAAGTTTCCATGAGCTCTACAGCAATAAGAAAATGAATTCTGCCAACATCCACATGTACTAGGAGGAGGACCATGGGCCTCAGATGAGACTGCAACCCCAATCAACATCTTGATTTCAGTCTTGTGAAACCTGAAGCAGCAAAACCAGTTAGGCCATGCCAGAACATTTAATACACAAAACTTTGAGGTAATAAATGAGTGTTTCCTTGAGCTACTAAATTTGTAGAGATTTGTTATGCAGCAAGTAAAAAACCAGTACAGGAGGGAAGAGAGTAAACTGTCATTGTTTACAGGTGCTGTGATCATCTAAACAGAATCACCAATAGAATCAATATACAAACTACTAGAAATAATAAAATCAGTTTGACAGGCAAAAGAACAACCTATAAAAATTAATAGCATTTATCTTTACCAGTACTAATCAATTAATAAATATAATTAAATGTAAGATATAATTCATATTAGCAAATAACAATTTATAAAATATCTAGGAATTAGATTAGGCTATACAAGGCCTGAAATAATCTAAATAAAGGGAAAAGCATACCATGCTCTTCAATGAGATGATTCAATATTAAAAATATCATTTTTCACTAAATTATTCTGTAAAGTACAATTCCAATAAAAATTGCAGTTGTGTTTTAATAACAATAAATTTATAAGCAGCCAAGTCAATTTTAAAATGAGAAATTAAAGAATTCTTGCCTTCTGATATATTAAAATAGACTACAGAATCATTGCAATAAACAGAGTAGTATCAGTATAAGAACACATATTAAACCAATACTTCAATGGAACAGATTAAGGAAGTGAGAGATAAATAGATTCACATATGCATAGGAAAATGAACATGACATAATATATGACAAAATAACACCACAATCAAAAGAGAAAAAATGAGTAGTTTAGGAGATTATGTGAGGAATGTATCTCATTATAAATAGAAAATTAAGCCATATCTCTAAATATTCTTAAAAAGATAGACTATAGGTTCATTGAAGATCTACATGTGAAAATGAAAAATGTAAATTTACTCATATTCAATGTAAGAAAATATTTTTGTTCTCTAGGTCTGGAGAAGGTCTTCTTACAACAATTCAAAAGCATGTACAATAGAGCCAAATTATGAATCTGATCATTTGATTTCTGTTCATTGAAGGATACTATGAACAAAGTTAATAGAGAGATGATAGAATAATTTATTTGTAATATTTAAAAGTACCAAGGGGTTCACATCTAGAATATATGCGATTCTCTTAAATTCAACAATAAAAAGACAGAAATATAAGTAGTTAAATATGCAAAGGCTATGAACATTGGGAGGATGAATTCCAAAAAGGCTAACGATCATGCTATGTAATGTTCAAAGTTATTAATAATCAAAGAAATGCCAATTAGAACACTGATGTATCACTTAATAGCTATTAGACTAAAAAATGTAGAAAGCTAGATATATTCAAATATTCACAGAGATGTGGGAACATAGAAATGCTCAATTACTGCTAGTGGGAGAGTACACTGTTGGAGATCTTTTAGAAAATAATCTAGCATTATTTAATCATATATGTGTATACATATGTATATGCATATACACCTTAGGACTCAGCAATTACACTTCTGGGTAGATAACACAAAGACATTCTCACATAGGCTCATAAACAGACTTGTACTAGTATATCCTTTGCCATGTTACCTATGGTGCTAGGGAGTTTGATGCAAATGAATGTCCACTATTGATTGAGTCAACAGGTAAAGTGGGATGAATGCCCTCCATAAAATATTATACCTCATTTAGAAGTAACAGAATGGGAGAAAATACTTGCAAATGAAGCAACCGAAAAGGGATTAATCTCCAAAATATACAAACGGGTCATGCAGCTCAATATCAAAATAAAATCAAATAACACAATCAAAAAATGGGCAGAAGATCTAAATAGACATTTCTACAAAGAAGACTTACAGATGGCCAAAAAGTACATGAAGAAATGCTCAACGTCGCTAATTATTAGAGAAGCGCAAATCAAAGCTACAGTGAGGCATCACCTCACACCAGTCAGAATGGCCATCAACAAAAAGTCTACAAATAATAAATGCTGGAGAGGGTGTGGAGAAGAGGGAACCCTCCTGCCCTGTTGGTGGGAATGTAAATTGATACAGCCACTATGGAGAACATTATGGAGGTTCCTTAAAAAGCTAAAAATAGAACTACCATATGACCCAGCAATCCCACTCCTAGTTGTATACCTGGAGAAAACCATAATTTGAAAAGATACATGCATCCTAATGTTCTTTGCAGCACTATTTACAATTGCCAGGACATGGAAGCAACCTAAATGTTCATTAACAGAGGAATGGATAAAGAAGGTGTGGTACATATATATACAATGGAACAGTACTCAGCCATAAAAATGAATGAAATAATGCCATTTGCAGCAACACAGATGGACCTAGAGATTGTCATACTGAGTGAAGTAAGTCAGACTCAGAAAGACAAATATCATATGATATCGCTTATATGTGGAATCTAAAAAAAACGTACAAATGAACTTATTTACAAAACAGAAGTAGAGTCATGGGTGTAGAAAACAAACTTATGGTTACCAGGGGATAATGGGGGGGAGGGATAAATTGGGAGATTGGGACTGACATATATACACTACTATATATAAAATAGGTAACATAAAAACCTACTGTATAGCACAGGGAACTCTACTTAATAATCTGTAATGGCTTATATGGAAAAAGAATTTTTAAAAAAGTGTGGATATATGTATATGTATAACTGATTCACTTTGCTGTACACCTGAAACTAACAAAACATTGTAAATCAACTATACGCCAATAAAATTTTTTAAAAGAATTAACAAGTTAAATGTACACATAGATATCAAATGTATAATGCTTAAGGAAAAATGTTAAAAAAGGAGATAAAATTCATTCAGGTAACTAAAAATAAGCACAAAACAGGAATATTTCTTCTGTGCAAACACATCCAAACAATCAAGGAAACAAATACATTAATGGCTGCCTGGCATGGGGAGAGTAGATGAAAATTAATGCATGATATAGTGATGCAAGGAGGCAAACAAATAACTCCAAAAGAAATAGAAAACATGAATGAGCAATTAATTATTGATAAAATTGAAATGCAACTCAAAGGTTGCTTACCTTACCTACCCCTTCCCCAATCAAAAAAGATAGGGTTTTATAGCAGCAGATCCTTGACAAAACTTTAAGAAGTAATTTGTGTCTATGGCTTAAGTAATCATAAATGATGTATTCCAAAGACTCATCAATTCCATTCCTGAGTATACACTCCTAAAAAAATTATCACATATGTTCTTAAGATGGGATACATTGTTTTTGATGGCAGAGAGTTGGAGAAATCAGGGAGTTCATTACTGCTAGAGTCAAATTATGGTAGAAATATCCCCTGGAGTACTATGCATCATTTAGAAGCAATGGATCAGATGTACACATAAACATAATCGTGGGTAGTAAAAGTAAGAAAGAGAAGGTAATATATAATGAAGTACCATTTACTTAAACTTTAAATGAGCACATTTAAAATACACATTTTGTAACAATACAAACAAAAATATACATTAAATAATAAGAATGGCTGACTATAGACATACTAAAAAATTCTCAAATTTCCTGAGCTACTTTTCTACACCAGGGAAGTGGAAAAAATAATTGTAATTTAAAGTTTTTTATGAAACAGAAAAAGAAATAATTTATGGTCTTTAAAATATTTTCCCTATTTCTCACCTGATTTGTTTTAGATTTAGCCCAAGATAAATAGAATACGTGGCTAAGACATACCTTACTACAATGTGTACAGTTCTGTTACAAACACATCTCAGAGGAATAACTATATTCTTCCCCACCCAGTGATATTTATGCAACACGACACAGTTCTTTTCTAGGCACTAGACAAAAGAAAAACAGGTACATCCTTGGGCATATAGGCTGAAGCGAGAACCCAAGTAAATGAAGTGATCAATAAATAATGTGTACAGGTTTTTGTTATTCCTGCTCTTTTTCCTGAGGCAGCTGTGAGTAATTCACTATATTTTGGTACTTGTGAAGGGAAAATATCACTTCTGCTGACCTTTGAAGATGGTAATCGATTTAGCCCAGCAGCCAAGTAGTTATACAGGAAATAATGATACAGTCGGGAGAAAATGCTTGCCTGCAACCAATCTCAAATACTGTCCCACCATCAACCAGGCTTTCTGCAATATCAGCTTCATGAAAGCACAGTCACTCTTTTATTTTTTTGTTACTAGAGACATTTTATAATGATAAAAGTGTTGATCATAAAGATGCATGAATAAAAAAACAAGGCTCCAAAGTACAAGAAACAAAAACTGACAGAATTGAAGAGAGAAATAGACAATTAAACAATAATAAAGACTTCGGTATACAACATTTAACAATGGCTAAAAAAACTAAATATAAAATAAAAGAAGAAATAACATTGAACAGACCAAGTAGACCTCACAGATATCTACAGAACATTCCACCTAATAGCAGCAGAATATATATTCTCTTTTCTTTTTAACATCTTTATTGGAGTATAATTGCTTTGCATTGATGTGTTAGTTGCTGTTGTATAACAAAGTGAATCAGCTATATGCATACATATATCCCCATATCCCCTCCCTCTTGCGTCTCCCTCCCACCCTCCCTCTCCCACTCCCCTAACTTATCACAC